>NC_084994.1:34352563-34370063 GCF_963854185.1 Sardina pilchardus | reverse complement strand
CAGTAGTCTGACACCCGGAGAAAGTGATCTGCTTGGACACTGGTCATCATTTCCCAGGCTTTTTGTTAGAGGCGTACTGTATCTGGCTTGCCCCTCCCGTGCCAGATGCAATGTCCACATCGTTTAGTGGATTCCATTCATCGAGTGAGTATAGCCTATGGTAAATGTTGGCACAATATCATAAGGACCCTCGAGGGACTGTACCATAAGGGGGACTAGTGCGTAGTCTGCTCTTCAAAATGGCCTTGTGATAGAGCCTCGTGATGTTTGTTGTGGATGCTGTTGATGCAAGAGCCCGCCGATTCCATAACTCCTGTGACCTCCATACAGTAAGCACATTGAGACCCAGCACTCATCACGCCATGCTTACAAAACGTCTCCGGAAATGTAGACGAGCTATCTGAAGAATCCAATTCTCAGAAACCTGTGACCAGACTTGGAGATCGGCAGCAATAAAGCAGCATGCTTTTAGACCTTCTCCTTTTACAGTCCATATGTTTCATAAGTGCAAAAAGAGTACCGCACACTGGGTGCTGGACAGATGCGCAAAAGTTAAAAATACAGTCCGCACACCAGAGAATGCTCCTCAGTGTTCTTTAGTAGTCGCCACGACGTGTAACGGGCTCCTAGCCCTTCATCAAACATAATGTTTCATAAGCCCATGACCTTAAGCATGGAGTCATATTCAGTGCCTGCGCTCCCTTATTAGTTAACCATAGCTGGCTAGTGAAAAAAACTACACTGACAAGCACATCCTTAGACCATAGATGTGACCTAGCGGGATCAATAGCACTATTCCATTCCTAGAGATGTACTTGCACTTGTTCAAAAGGGCCACGACTGGGGACCCAGGGCCATGTGCAGTTTCTTGTTGTATAATTCATCACTTGCTTTCTCTGTGTCCAGAATCATTATGGGCCCACATCATGGGCCTCATGCAAAGGTTTTTTTTTTTTACCTCTGGCCATTTTTTTTTCTTTTTTTATCAGTGGAACATGGACACTTCGCCTCCGTACTGAGAAACGAGGAATGTCATTACTGTAGCGAAGAGGTTGAAAGAGAGAAATGCTGTCTTATGCAAAAGAAAGAAAGAAGGAAAGACAGAAAGAAAGAAAGAAAGAAAGAAAAAATGTGTTTCTGCAGTATGGAATGTCACCTCGGAGATGTAACCCCCCTGCAGAAGGCTGCTCTGTGATTGGTTCATTCCAAGCGATTAGGCAGCGCGGCAGTGTGAAGGCCCTGTTAGAGGCCATTACCACGACGGCTGGCTCAGATTGATGGGAGTCCTCTCCTCGGAGCTCGAGGAGAGTTTCTCGAGAACTTAACAAGCTCCTCGGGCGCAGTCTTCGAAAGAAATCTGGGACTTCGGCCTGATTAGCAATACATACAGTATATGTAAGGTACATTTTCTATGCATCCCCACCGGCGATAGCCGTGGGCCATAGGCATTATGGTACTGAGTTGTCTGTACATACGTACGAACATACACCTGCTCCGAATTTGTAAACATTCATTCATTTCACAAGAATGCCACAAGGCGCCTGCTTCAAATTTTTAGATGGACTCAGAGATTAACTGATTCGATTTTGGAGGTCAAATGTCAATGTGGATTCAAGGTGATTGTGACAACATGTGCATACGATCTCAAGGATGCCTTGAAGCATGTGGACGTTTAGTATGATTGTTGCTTGGATTCTAAGATAAGCTGATGTGATTTTGGGAGGTCAAAGGTCAAGGTCGCTGTGATCACATGTGCGTACCATTAATCGTGAATGGGATGTTTCAAGAATGCCTTGAGGCAAGTTATTCCAAGTTGTTCAAATTTAGTATGGATCTTTACTTGGACTCTGTGATGCACTGATTTGATTTTGTAGGTCAAAGATGGAAGTCACAGTTGATGTTTTTCAAATTCGGCATCAACTGGTTAAATTCTATGAGTCAGGTTATTGATCTCAGTCTTTACAAACTGTAAACAACCATCCAGTCAGAACAAATTAAACCAGTCATGTGATTCCCCACCAACAAATGAAACCATCAAGTGATTCCCTATATATCATCACAGTAGCTGTCCCCTGTGCTACTCAGTTGAAAAATACTCGTTCACTCAATACTGTTTCTGGCAGCAAATCATTCTATGGAAACATACATACATCTGCTGACACTTCACAATGCAACAACAACACACCTCAAGCTTTTTATTACATTCATTTCAACTCTGTAATTTATGTATTACATGCCTCGCCACACAAATTCATGTCGACCAAAAAATCACAGCTGTCGGAGGCATGCCACCACAACGCAATAATTGTAGTTTAGTAAAACCTTATGTTGCTGTGTCAGTAATATGACTACAAAGTGGATTGTGCACGGTTTAGCTTTTGGTGCAATATAGTAAAACATTGAACTCTAGACACACTACAAATGCAATGTGTTGAATTTTATACCAATTACAGATGTTTATGTTGCAATATCAGTAATTATCTATATAATAATATTTTCAGAATGGGATTCAATAAAATGTGCGGTAACACTTTAAATTAACACACCCATATTCATCATTAATTAGCCAGTAACTAACATAATTGTTAGTAAGATATTATCCCTTAATTAGCAGTTATCACTCGTTAATTAATCATTTACAAGGCATGACCATATTCCACCCGTAACAGACCAATAATTAAGACTTAAGCAGATATTACTTCGTAACTACTGATTATTACTGGTTAATTAGGAGGCAATAGGACACAAACTATCATCATAACAGGCAATGCATAGTTCTAGGCTTATTATGCAGCAGTTGCAAAAGAACAGCCATTCTCCATTAACAACACCCAAATAGCATGGTCTGTTCTTGTGGAATGCAATGCAGACCTACAACTGTTAATACTGCTTAATTACATATGGATTTATCCAGTATAAGTGAGAATATGCTCCCTGTTCTAAAGTGAAGTGCTTTTCATACTTAATTAATGAGTAGTTTACTATAGCATGGTCTGTTCTTGTGGAATGCAATGCAGACCTACAACTGTTAATACTGCCTAATTACATATGAATGAATCCAGTATAAGTGAGAATATGCTCCCTGTTCTAAAGTGGAGTGCTTTTCATACTTAATTAATGAGTAGTTTACTAAGTAGTATTAAAACAATAAAACACCAATAATAATAGTCCAAAGCAGTTCTTTATTTATTTTTTTAGCACACTATGTTGACATTTTCCAAGAACTTTTACTCATACAAAAAAATAAATTGGCAGCTGACACGTCAGAGGATTGGCAGCTGACACGTCAGAGGATAATACAATGTTAAAGGTAAACCTATTTCTCTTAGCTTAAGGTGTATTGAATCTGTGAACACACACACGCACACGCACACACACAAATACTGTCTTTACAGCCAAGAACCATTTGGTACAACCTAAAGTTGTGAACAGGAAGTAAAGCAAAAAATAAAGGGGTAGCTGACACAGCTGATAAGAATGATAAAGATGCATTTCTTTCCTAATATGGCTTTAGGCATTTTTAATCTGTAAACACAAACACACACAACCTAGCCAAGAACCATTAGGTCAGTACTTGCTCAGTACTTCACAAGTATGGGCAACAATTTTCCTTTCGACTTCATGTCCCCTATCATCTTTTTATTTTCTGGACTTACATTGTTTGCACATATTAGTGATTCAGACAGTGATGTTATGCCACAGAGGTCATACCGGCATCACCACAAGTCACCTTCGAAGGGAGCTACCTGGGCGAGGACACGTCCGAGGTAATAATAAATCCACATAGCAGTATTTGATCAATACATTAAGTGTTGTCAGTTGAAAATGGAATGAGACTTGGAATGAGATTTGATATACAATCCTTTCTAAAAGTACTGGAACAGCAAGGCTAATTCCTTTGTTTTCATTCACTGAAGAAATTTGGGTTTCATGTCAAAAACATGAAAACATTTCTGTGTCCACATATGTTTACTTTACAGTGTTATGTACTCAGTCTACAGTATGTTGTCAGATTTTCTCATTCCTTTTGGAACTGACAAACCTTGATGACAAACACGGATGTATATAAAATCTCATTCAACAAATTTAAATTACTAAGTATGTGAGCTAAATATCAGTACTACATGTGTTCTTTTTTCTTATTTAAGTTAAAGGGCCAGAGGAGGTCATTCAGCGATACAAAAAAGTCTTAAAGACATTTGGAACTGTCCGAACGATGACACAGGCTTTCCAAATGGATCAGGTTGACCGGGCCACAATTAAACTAACCGCACCAATCGCCGAGCTCAAAATTGTGGATCCAGCAAAGTACAGCTCCCTGGTTTATGACCCAACTCAGGAAACTCTGTTGAGTTTTGCTATTTGGAGATGAGGCTGGCAGCTCATCCATGTCATCCTCATCTTCCTCTTTCTTCATTAAGTATTTTGCTACAATTGTATTAAGAACAAAAGAACAAACAAGATTAGATTAGACACATTTCAATGCATATCATATTTTAAAGGGCTTCTGTGCATGCCCCCCCATGTAGAACTACATTAGACATTTGACATGTGGTATATGCTCAGATGTACAGTATAAGCCAATTCATCGGTAGCAGTAGAGGGCTGTATTAATTTGTACATGCTATTTTCTAAAACCCAAATTATAGACCATGAACTTAAAGGAATAGTTCGGAATTTTGGACATAGGACCTCATTTCCAACTTAGTCGGGGTGATATAGGT
The DNA here is from genome assembly GCF_963854185.1 of Sardina pilchardus. Taxonomy (NCBI): domain Eukaryota; kingdom Metazoa; phylum Chordata; class Actinopteri; order Clupeiformes; family Clupeidae; genus Sardina; species Sardina pilchardus. The sequence continues at coordinate 34,365,339 of NC_084994.1, read as the reverse complement.
CGGTGAAGACCATTTTCAGTGAATTTCTGCCCTTCCTTGAGTTGCAGCGCTCATCTCGTGCTAACCTGGTGCCGAGATAACGCAAGTCAACGGTAACATCCAGCCTGCCTCTGAAAACACTCCACAGAACACCCGAAACAAATAAATTATAACGTCAGACTATCGATGCACATGCCTGTGTTGATAGAACAATGTTAGATAACTAGCTAACTAACCTTGCATCGCATTGCAATAGCCTACTTTGTTCCCTGTATGGCAGTGGCGGATTGATATTGAGAAACTAGTCCCTACTAGTCTCTAGTAATATATCATTGAGTTGCAAGGTTAGTTTTATTTCTAAAATTATTAAGATCGTTGAAGACCAGTGACCACTCGGTGAGTTGCACATTTTTAAAAACGAACATTTAGGGGTGTTTCAAGGACAGAATAGTTTATGCACAAAGCGAGCAATGTTAAAGCCATACAGAGCTCCATTCTAAAGCTGTCAAATTCCACAAACAGGCTCAATCGTCGAGATTTCAGTGTCAAACACTTGTTTTCATGCTAGGCAATACAGAAAACGGGCTTAAAGTGTAAAATACCGAACTATTCCTTTAAGACGATAGATACAAAATAACCAAAAACTTTAGCATGCTGTAGTACATGCTGTTTGTGGGGTACATATGATGATACAGCTAACAAACCATGTCTGAGCTAAATTACAGTCTGTTATAGTGGATGATCAACAAATGACTGCTAGATGGGTAAATAGAAATTAGATGTGGGGAAACTATGACTCTGGTGGTTACAATACAATATATTGTCTAAATACCAAAAGACATTCAAAATATGTTTAAACTACAGTGTTTTTAAATGTTTACTTGAGTACACTATTACAAATGTAGGTCATGTACAGTAGTATGGTTTTGGAATGACAGTTGCCTTCCATGCAAAATCTCTACTATTGTACTCTATTGAGAGGTGAGCAACATCTATTTCTGAAATGACAAGGGCCGGGTTTCCCAAAATCGTTAAGAAGCTCTTAAGTCCTAAGAATTTCTTAGGAGCATTCTTAGAACATTCTTACAACGCTCCTAAGAAGTTCTTAGCACTTAAGAGCTTCTTAACAATTTTGGGAAACCCAGCCCTTACCTGTTCCCAGACTACTGTGGGTGCTGGTGGTTGCCACACTTCCATTATCTTCAGGTCCTAAGCACAACCATGAGTAAAGAATATTTCAAATAATTTTCATTGGAAAGGTGTACATGTAAGCTGAACTTCAAGACAGGCTGAAACTATGAAATAGCCCATTACCTGTATCTGGTAGGCGTCCTGGGTCAATTCCGGCCACTTCTGAATTGTCAGTCACCTTTCTGTCCATTTTCTTCTTCGCCTAGGCTTCAAAGAAAGAATGGTAGACAGAAAACACTTTATTGACAGCTGGAAGATCTTTTTTTTCCCCATTTCTCTTTTGTAAAATACTCTGCAAGTCCAAATGAACAGGTAAACTACATTAATTTGGATATACAGAAAGTATCTGTTGTGTGTTAAATTAATTTTTAACTAAGTTTAATGTAATTCGCCCCTAAAGCTAGTGCCATTTGAATCTGACTAGCTAAGGCTAGGCAGAGTTTAGCTGCCACCAAGAGATTTCTTCGCCATCAAGCTATCCTTATGGAAATTCATTATAGTGAAAGTGAAATGCAATCTTTCAATGTGATTTGGCTAAGGTCCTGGCTGTATAGATGCGACAAACTCCTAGGACAACTCTTAAATGATAATGCTAACTCTAAGGTCTATGGTCATTTACCTAGCAACCTAGTAACACTAACAGCTCTTTCCCATAAGCTACGTTAGCCCTAGCTGCTAGCCAACTGAATACTTCGACATAACTGAGTGGTTTTCAAAAGTTGTTGTGTCTGGTTCGTTTTTATGGAATAGCTTACTAATCAGTTCCCTTAACTGATGCGCTATGTAGAATCAGAACAGTTTGGAAAAAGGCATTACAACGTACCATTTCAATGCAGGGTAGTAGATGAACTTGTCTCCGACTTCGTTAATCGTCTGTTTGGCGTTGAGTAGCAGAAAATCGTGCTAGTCATAGGTCTGTGAACGCAGGTCCTTGTCGATGATTGAACGATAATGCCAGATGGGATGGCCTTCTCAATTTCCTTAACGCTGACTGGTTGAGGAGCCATCAATCATATGCCCACGGATGACACATTTCGCGCTTATTATTTCCCTCCATCCGTGATTTCAGTTAGCATAATAATGTTAATGTCACATTACGAATTTTTAAGTCGTATATATTTCAGGCAGAGCCCAAAAGAAAAGCACAGGTTTAATAGATGGTTAATGAAAATAGGTATTTTAGAAAATCAATGAAGTGTCCTTCCTGCAATCATCTGATGAAGCTGAAGAACCCATGGAAAAAAGGATTCGATATGGTAAGCACCCGAGTAGAACCCTTATCGGACTTTTGTTGATACAAAATTAGCCCACATTGAACATTTAAATATTTCCTGTGGGATGATTTATCGATCATTCACCAATCATTCAATCTGTCAATATATTTTACATACATAAATCATATATGGGAGGAGTATTATTAACTTGTATGTAATTTAATCATCAGGATATGTCGAGATTCATGTCACAGAGGAACAACAGTATCCAAATCTATCCGAAGTGGCTCAGTGTTTGAGAACTCTCATCTTGATCTGCAAACATGGATGCACTTCATCTACAGGTGAGTACTTTTAGACTATAAAACTTTTATTGTGTTAGATTAGTAGTTCGAAAGATGATGCGATCAGATCTGTTGTTGCTAATAGCCTATGCGGATCTAATGACCATGTTAACCTTTCATCTGTCTTGCTTCGAGATCAATCCTTTATTATATCAAGTTGTTTACCGTTATTTATGTTCATTTTGAATTGTATTATGTGTGCAACGTTATTAACAAAGTTAGTGGTAAAGAAAATTAGCATCAATGTTAGTAACCAAGTAGCAGTACATTCATTCCTTATCCTCTGCTGCCATCTTGTGGGCGTTATTTAATTAGACAGTTCTCCTTTTTAGCAGCAAGGGCTACTTAGTAGTCCTGACACCATATTTGATTTCCTTTACAGAAACCACACACACATACATACATACATACATACATACATACATACATGGAGGAACATTTGACCACAACATCCGTCACATTGAAAATGTTGGGATGTTTGTTAGCCTCACTTCCATGCATTACTCTACAATGACATAACTCAAATAGTAGATGGTTAATGAGGTCACCCATTCACAATACTGTCAATACAATATGTATTTGAATTATTTTGGTCCTACACGTCCACTTCATTTGTTCCATGTAGTGGGTCTGGGTTTGCTCCATTGAGAAACAACTTGGGAGAATTTTTGCATTTTGAGTGACCAATTAGCAAACAGAAGAGACCACTTAATGCCCTGACTGTTGCCATATCTGCAACTCTTGTAATACAACAACTTCTAATGCAAATTGTTTTCATTGATCGTATGGAGGTTAATGTCAATATATTACACACTGCTTTAAATATTAATCTAATTTTGCTGATCTACTACAGATTTTCCCAAGGGCTTCGTCTGAGACAAGTGGACATGCTGCAGGAAGGGATAACTAGGAGTTCTGCATCTCTGACTAAACTTGCAGACAAAGTCTGCCATGAAGAGAATGAGACAACGAGACCAACAGACTGTTGTAAGAAGAGGAGAAATTGTTCTTATTGATGAAAGCAAGTTTGGGCATAAACGAAAGGTATTGCTATCATTTAGCTTGTAAGTTTAACCTGTATAGGCTATACTACAGTATGTATTGTATGTACAATGTGTAAATGTAATCCCAATGCACTTGTCTGCATTGTGTGCTCAACAAATGTTGGCATTATGGAGTCAGTGTCAATTCATTAGTCTGGCACGAATGACTGGTTAGGATTTAGGATCAACAGCTTAAAATATAAGCATCTGGAATTTGTTATTTTCTCTCCTTTATGGTGACAGTAATGTATTTTCTGAATATGTGAATTGCAGTACAACAGAGGGCGAACAAGCAACAGAGCTTCCTGGGTGTTTGGGATGCTTGCCATTAAGGATAATAGGAGGAAGCCAATTTTGAAGATTGTACGTCGCCGGTCAGCTGATCATCTCATGCCCCATATCAAGAGACATGTTCGCCGTGGAAGCTTGATCATTTCAGATGGCTGGAGTTCATACCGCCATCTTCGAGATGAGGATTACGATCACCTCACCGTCAACCACAAGGAATGTTTTGTTGACCCCATTACTGGTGCACACATGCAAAATGTTGAGAGACTTTGGGGTGTGTGCAAGTCAACAATATGGAGACTGAGAGGAAACCGCACAGAAATTCTATTGCGAGATCACTTGGATGTGATTGAATGGACATACTGGCGTGGAAATCGTCATAGAAATGGACCACTCGGAATGCTCTTACATGACCTTAAGAAGCAATATCCTGTGTGAAATTAAGTACTCCATGCAATATGTGTTTGTACATAGATATAGATAGAGCAATGGACAAGGAAATTAACATATAACATTTACTTCCCTGTACATAACTCTAGGTCTAGGTATGGTTCTTGGCTGTAAAGAAAGTGTGTGTGTGTGTGTGTGTGTGTGTGTGTGTGTGTGTGTGTGTGTGTGTGTGTGTGTGTGTGTGTGTGTGTGTGTGTGAAATGTATGTAGTACAGCTCCGTGTTTTATGACCCAACTCAGAAAACACTTTTGAGTTTTGCTAGAAAATGTTCTTGGCTAGGTTGTGTGTGTTTGTGTTGTTTACAGATTTAAAATGCCTAAAGCCATATTAGAAAATAAATGTACCTTTAACATTGTTATCAGCGGTGTCAGCTACCCCTTTATTTTTTGCTTCACTTCTTGTTCATAAACTGTAAATCACTGTACATCACTGTAAAGACAGTATTTGTATGTGTGTGTGTGTGTGTGTGTGTGTGTGTGTGTGTGTGTGTGTGTGAGAGAGAGAGAGAGTGAAATATATGTGCGTGAGTGTGTGTGTTGTTCACAGATTCAATACACCTTAAGCTATATTAAGAAATAGGTTCACCTTTAACGGGTCAGGTGCCTCTTTATTTTTTGTATAAGTAAAAGTTGTTGGAAAATGTCAACAGTGTGTTAAAAAAAATAGAATAAAGAACTGCTTTGGACTATTGGTGTTTTATTGTTTAATACTACTTAGTAAACTACTCATTAATTAAGTATGAAAAGCACTCCACTTTAGAACAGGGAGCATATTCTCACTTATACTGGATTCATTCATATGTAATTAGGCAGTATTAACAGTTGTAGGTCTGCATTGCATTCCACAAGAACAGACCATGCTATAGTAAACTACTCATTAATTAAGTATGAAAATCACTCCACTTTAGAACAGGGAGCATATTCTCACTTATACTGGATAAATCCATATGTAATTAAGCAGTATTAACAGTTGTAGGTCTGCATTGCATTCCACAAGAACAGACCATGCTATTTGGGTGTTGTTAATGGAGAATGGCTGTTCTTTTGCAACTGCTGCATAATAAGACCAGAACTATGCATTGCCTGTTATGATGATAATTTGTGTCCTATTGCCTCTTAATTAACCAGTAATAATCGGTGGTTATGAAGTAATATCTGCTTAAATCTCAATTACTGGTCTGTTAAGGGTGGAATATGGTCATGCCTTGTAAATGATTAATTAACGAGTGATAACTGCTAATTAAGGGATAATATCTTACTAACAGTCATGTTAGTTACTGGCTAATTAATGATGAATATGGGTGTGTTAATTTAAAGTGTTACCAAATGTGCTTGTCTTCACTTAAACTCTGCAGTTCAAGAGTATGCATGCCGTATGTGTGCGGGGGAGGCCTAAATAACTCATTTGCATGGTCTTGATGCAAGAAATGTTGTTCATATCAGAGACATTGCACACAGCTAATTTGAAACAAAAAAACTCTATGCAGCTCTTGTTGTTTTGTTTACAGTTTCTTTAATCAATTTAATTAAACTCACAGGCATCCTCCCATATTTGTGCCATGCTACTTTGTAATGTCCCCCCGCGCACACACACACGTGCGCGTGTGTGCACGCACATACACACACACACACAGACACACACAGACACACACGCTTCAGAGGAGCTGGCGGTCACATGTTTTAATTCCTTCTTTGTTTTCTGGCCCAAACCAAACGAACGCTCCCCAGACAGTGAGCGCAAAGACAGGACACCCCCCCCCCCCCCCTCCTCTGGGGATTCTTCTCTAATGAGTTTGAAATAAATATATAATTTGAAATTTAAATATATAATTTTGTCGCGCCGTTAATTGCGACAGAAACCCCCACTGGCATCTTGCATCCGCGCACCCGAGCGCCACTCCTCGCATTTTGCACAACGTCCTCTGATTGAGCGGTTGGCAGTCGCGGAAGGTGACCATGGGTTCTTTCGGAAAGGAAACAGGCAAAGATGATTTGTTGTTGTCAATTTTTGGATGCCGTTGTTGTCGTCGATGACGTTCTGAATGTTGTCAGCTTGCCTTCCAAGTGCTTGTTTTGATCCAGCTGAAGACCAGTCAGCCATTTCGGCCTTTTGAAAATCTGAAACCTCCCCATCAACCTCCCTCTCCAAGCTGTTGTATTGTGTCTCAAAAATCTCAACTCTCAACTCGACTCTCTTATTTATTTATTTTTTTTCCCCGGCAAATCGGCAAACCCAATTAGCCGTGACGTGTGATCCGTTCCCTCCGTATAGGTAGTCTGTGTCGTAACGCCATGGGGTTATGGCCAAAGCTGTCGCCAAAATGGCTGGCAATCACAATAATCCCATCCAGCCAAAAAGGGGGATTTTTTCCTGACGGGTAAGTCCCCGCTTCAAAGCGATACCAGCAAGGAGGGCCCATTAGCATTCCTGGCTGTGGGCACGGCGGCTCTGGCACGGCCAGCGAGCGAGCGAGCGAGTGAGCGAGAATGGGGCATGTGCCCGCGGTCTGCGCTCCGCGCCCAGATAGCATCAGTCATCGGGTTCGCCAGCGGGGCCCGGGGTTTTTTTTTTTTTTTTTTTTTTTTCTTATCCGACGCCTCACGCCGAGTTTACAAATCTTGCCGCGGCCGTCTGCTGCTTATTTAATAGGGCGCGGTACGGAGTTCCAGAGACGAGCGGCGGGGAGCAAGCAGCAGCACGCGGGAGCGGAGCGTCCATCAGCACGCTCAGTCAACAGAAACGAACGGGCCGACCGGCCGACATCCTTGTGCGTGTGATTTGTGGAGGTGCGAGGAGATGCGAGCGTTTGATGAGGGACGGCGGGGAGGCGGCGGGGGAGGGTGGGGTGCTGGTGGGGGGGGTGGTGGGGGTTTGGGGCGGTTGGAGGGAATGAATCATTCTCAAGTGAGGAGATTCTTTTTTACACATCTCAAGTGCTCCCTGTAGAATCATATATTTTTTTTTTTACCCACATCCAGACAAAATGTTGTTTTAATCTTGTAGTGTCAGAGATTGCAGCTAATTTTCAGATTTGTGTGTTAGGGGGAACCCAGCAGCTTTGCACAGCCTCTTTGCCTTTTTGTCAAAATGGGCAATTTTCCTCGATAAACTGTGAAATATGGATTAGTTCTCCCAAAAAGATATCTTACCGAAATTAGCAGAGCCAATATGCCTTCGTCTCTCAAATAATGCTTTACCAAAACTAGCAGAACCGACACGATTTTGTCTTCCTGTCTGGGCGACATAATGAGGCTATCAAAAACAATAGTCTCCAGCACATCACTACTAACAATAACAACAACACTGTTAATGCCTGGAACAGGCCGTTTTGTCTTACTAGCTGATCACTGCTATTGTAGGCCTATACCCCTCCTGGTCTTTATCGCTCCGCTCTTCAGAGAGACGTGCCTGGTGTCTGTGCTGTACTCCATATACTCCTCCGTGTTTATTAAGAGCTCAAAGGCCACCCGAGTGGAACGCCAAGCTCCGTCTACCTGACAGCGGTAATTTGATCAGGGGGTGAGCAGTGGGAAGCCGTTGTTTTTGGGGTCATCCGCATAAGCCACCCCCCCCCCCCCTCTGCTCCTTCCGAGCCCGGCTGGATGTCAGTCACTGACTTTGCCTCCTTAGGCCCCGCTGTGAGGTTCTGTTATTGACTTCAGGGACCTCGGCGCACGGGGAGAGACGGAGTGGGCACGCTGTGATAATGTGCGCTAAATTATGCCGCTGCTTGCCGCGCTGCCGTCGCCGAACTGATTTCTCCGGAATGATTACGATGAGCTGGTAGCATAGCGACGGTGGCGGTGATGACGGCAGCAGCAGGTAAGTGTGACCCCGCCGCTTCTTCGAAAACAACCTGTTATTTCGAGAGGTAGCTTTTTTCCAATATGCCTCCTTTGTCGCGTAAACATAGATGCTGCTTTCCGACTGTAATTTGGGAGCAAAGTACCCATCAGGTGGCTTAATGGAGAGAGGTACCGTAACAGCGCTAAGCTTCCTCTGCGCAAATTGACCAAAGAGCACTAATGAGGTGAATTTCTCCCGGTGACATTAGGCGCATTCAAGTTCAACTCCAAATGACCTCTTGCAGCAGCGAGAGCTGCCGGTGGCAGCAGGGGAGGGGATACAAACGCTGCTATGAAGTTGTACACTCTCTACTTCCCGTAGTCTAGACTTGGCTAGACTTGACCATGTGACGAATCACGAGGCACGGACCCGCACGGATCCTTGTGGATATGAGGAGGCATCTAAACACCTGCACATACGTCAGGGATGTAAAAGCCAATTAGGGCAAAGACTTGACGTCATGAAGGCAGGGTCTAGGCTCCGCTGCGCTCCGCAGTACCTTCAGAGCGGCTGCTCCGCTGCTGAGCAGCCGCCTGGCCACGCCTTGCTCCCGCGATAAGTTGAGGCCATGTGATACCGACTGCCGAGTCGAAAACACACCCATCTAGACCATCGTGGACAGATTTTTAACCACGTGCATCTTGTGCTGCGCAGTTTTTGTGCTGCGCAGCCATCTTGAACGCACCTATTGAAATGGGTTGACGTCGCCATGGGTCGGGGAGTGGACTAAATTCACAGCCAAGCATGCAACGTCTCGTGCTCCCACACATCCTGCTTTGACCGTGACTGACATCTGACTTGCTTCGTTACGACAGCTGACTGTCTCGTTAACTCATCTGTGCATGTTGTGTGTATCACTTATGTGTATCACAAAAAAAACACACATCAGCAACTTGTAAGGTAGTGCAGATTAGAAACCTGAGTCAAGCAGTATGGCAGCTTTTTTTTTCACTCTTGTCATCTTGTAGGCTATGTGGCTGCAGGAAGTGTACTTCTCTCCACGATTTTACAGCAAAATAAAACAACGACAATATGGCTACTCTCCTTTACTTCAATAGACCTCTGAAGTTCGCCTACAAAAAAGCTGCCATCTTTGAGATTCGGTATCTGGCGATTTTTCCTATGGGAAAATAACATGGGGATTTTGAATTATCGCACCTGTTAAACTCACACGGGGACGATATAGTCTTAAATAAAGACGTTTTCCTGAACACACTTTTGTCCTCTGCCTTCTTGTGCATTCTGTGATCTCCGGTACGTGAAGTCGGCACACTTTGATTTTTGCTACCCCAGAGCTAACTGGCTAACTAACTTAATGGCAAGTTGCATTGCAAGTTAGCTCTGGGGTAGCGAAAATCAAAGTCTGGCGCCTTCGCGTACTGGAGATCACATATTACTCTCGAAGGCAGAGGACAAAAGTGTGTTCAGGAAAACACCTGAATTTCCGATTTTGACATCCCCGCGAGAGTTTAACAGGTGTGATAATTTCAAATCCCCATGTTAATTTCCCATAGGAAAAATCGTCAGATACCGTAACTCCATATATGGGCAAAGATGGTAGCTTTTTTGTAGGCGAACTTCAGAGGTCTATTCTCACTCTCATTTGCCATGAGCCTCTACTCTGTCCTTCAGTCCACGACCTACTCCTTATTAGCCACACTGACATCATACGAGTTTCACTCAATTTTCAACTGATTCAAGCGAAAAGAAAAAAAAAATATCTGGCTACCTTCTATCTCAACAATTTGATTGCAACAAAAACGGCTGAAAACACCATAGCTTCCATTGTACTTTTTTTGAAAAGCTGTCATGAAATGAGATATTTCAGAAAGCGTGCCAAATCCTTGAGGGGCCGATATTAGGCCATGCAAAATAAATCACTTTCCTGCGGAGTTGACACTATCCTTGTGCCATTGTGATAGCAACATGGAGGTTGTAGAGCTGTTTTTGTCCTTAGCCGGAGTTAATTAGACGATGACAAACTCTTGCAACGTGAACTAAAGAACTTTGTCCTTAAGATACACTGAGAAAAGAAAAGAAAAAAACGAGAATCTTGCCCTGAACCGAGGCTGTGATCATCAGGCCCAATCTCAGATCCTGACCCTGGCGCCGAACTGACCGGCGGGGCCTTTGATCCGTTTCTGCTCACTTTCATTTGCTAAAGCCATGCCGGGGAATTTGTAACATCAAGTTGACTGAGGGGCTGCACTTGTCCTGCTCTTACAAGTACTTTGCCTCCTCCAATTTGTGTGTGTGTGTGTGTGTGTGTGTGTGTGTGTGTGTGTGTGTGTGTGTGCGCCTGTGTATGTGTGTGCGTGTGTGTCTGTGTGTGTGTGTGTGTGCGTGCCTGCGCCTCAGAACTTTCCTCCGCGCGCCCCAGTGTTTTGCGGGGCATATTCGGTCGTCTTTATAGTTGCTCCTCGCCGGCATATTAGAACGCTTCTTCACCGTAATGCCACACGAGGGGTCTGGCCAGTGCTCTTTCATAAGGGGCCATGCAGGGCCCAACAGCTGCCTTTAAAGAGGGCAGAGGAGAGGAGGGGAGGGGAGGGGAGGGCACCCGGGGTGCATGGGCCACTAGCGAGGCCGTAATTAAAGGATCCTGGACAGGGGAAGTGGAGACACAAGTGCTGCTCCCCCAAAGGCACGGGTCAGGGTCCCCCCCCCCCCTATCTCTTCTGTTTCTCTCTCTCTCACTCACTTTATTTTTCTCTTTCTTTCTTTCTTCTTTCTTTATTTTTTCTCTCATTTTTTCACATTCCCTTCTCTCTCTCTCTCTCTCTCTTTTTCTCTTACTGTTTTTCTGTCTTTCTTTCTTCTCTCTCATTTTTTTACTTTCGTCTGTCTCTTTCTTCTTTCATTCTCTCTTTCTTCTTCCTCTCTCTCTGTTCTTTCTTTCATTCTTTCTCTCTTTTATAAGCCTGTGTCTCTTTCTCTCCTTTAGCTCCGCACTCTAATATGCAGATATGACAGCAGGGGTATCAAAGTTCGCCCCCCTCCCCTCTCCTCCCCTCCCCGAAGGAGTCTTCTCTACTTCTCTTTATCTCTCTCTCTCTCTCTCTCTCTCTCTCTCTCTCTCTCGCTTTTGATTGTTTTGTGTCTGTTTTCCTCCCCTAACCCACCAACCAATCACCGCTCCCCCGCCCCCCCTCCTCCTCAGCTCCAGTGGTAAATTAGTGGAGCTTCATTAAAAGTCCGCAGCTAGCCCGCGGTGGTTTTCACTGAGGCTCCTGTTAACAACCCATGTGTCTTCTTTATTTCTTTATTTATTATGGGCTGCGGTCGTCATGTAACCCACCCGTGTGGTGGTGCGGGGGTCGGTAGGTGAAGGCCTGCGTCCGACACCTGCGTGGCTCGCGCATCTCTCTATCGCTCTCTCTCTCTCTCCTGGGCGTAGCTCGAGGATATCGAGGCTTTTGATGCCTGATTATATACATCAGGTGGCTACCTCGGCTGTGATGTGCAAGGTTGTAATGCCGCGATCTTGAAAAGGTGTCGATGTAAGGTGAAGAGAGAGAGCGATAGAGAGAGAGAGAGATACAGAAATTAATATTTTAAGGGGACAGGAGCTTCATTAGGTAGCTTATGACAGCAGGCCCCATTAAATATCTTCCGCCAAGAAAAAAAAAAGGTCTTCACTAATTCGAATTCTTTCTTATATATATGAGGAGCATGCGATATGCTGTTTTTAATATGACATGAGCCAAGCCGTAGTGTTGATCAAAAGAGGTTCAGACCGCACTCTGCACTGCAGGCCCCTTATATCGCGCTCTCTGCCAGTCTTTGTGAAGTCAACTGCATTTTAGCTCAATCTGCACTGATCGCACTGTCGCACACGCGAGTCAGTGGTCTCCGTCTTAGCTTAAATAAAATGACCACCAGCTGGTCTGGAGGTCTGTCTCCGAAGAAAAAAAAAATAATTAAAAAAAATCGGGAGCCGTTTTGTGAAATGTATTACATCTATCAAGGAACTCGAGCGAAGAACTGGAAATAAACTCGAAGGAGAAGACGAGAGGAGAGAGAGAGAGAGAGAGAAAAGAATCTGCCGAAGAAAAGTGGAAAGGGCTGCCCTTCTCTCTCTCTCTCGATTGAAGTCGACCATGGGAGAGACTGCGCCGCTCTTGACACAATCTGTCAGAAACGAGATGGGGGGGGGGGGGGGGGGGGGTTGCGGCTTGTCTGTGGGGCTCTCCCCAGCAAAGGAAAAAAAGAATAGAAAGAAGGAAAGAGAGAAAGAGAAAGCGCTGTGCACTGTCCTCGTTGGTTAATTGGCGCGCGCGATAAGGTCTTCCTCACACAATGGGGGGAGGAAGCGAAATCCCTGATCTTGTTAGGGAAGCTTTTAGGGGCTCCAACGGATGAAGAGGACATGGCCATCTCTCTCTCTCTCTCTCTCCCTCCCTCCCTCCCTCTCTCTATC
>NC_084994.1:34327563-34347563 GCF_963854185.1 Sardina pilchardus | reverse complement strand
TTAGTTTTTTGTGTGAGAGTGTGTGTGTGTTTGTGTGGTTAGTTACACAGTGACCCCTCTGAGTGCATGCCCGCCCGCCCGCCCCCCCGCCCAGCCACCCACGCGGTCCAATCCATCATTGCGTTTTACGCGAATCCCTGGCTTACTCTCGATACTGATTCAGCCAGTTGTATCCACTTGACCAGCAGGTGGTCGAATGTTGGTGTTTCAGAGTTTAGGTGTTTCATGCGCTCCTCAGCCTGAGGGGGGCGCTGTGGAGCGATGCATGTATGCAATCTCAACCATTAGACTGTCAGAGTCATTAGGCAAATGTAACGTATAGTCAAATACTGTGATGTCTTTAAATGTAACAGTGACATGATAAGGGCTATCATTAACTCTGATTTGTGTGTGTGTGTGTGTGTGTGTGTGTGTGTGTGTGTGTGTGTGTGTGTGTGTGTGTGTGTGTGTGTGTGTGTGTGTGTGTGTGTGTGTGTGTGTGTCTAATGGGTGGGTGTATTCAGACACTGCTAATGTCATTTGGAATGACTAGGAGGGATTTAATTTGGATGTTCCTCATATCAGGTGTCTTGTCAGGCTGATTTTAGACACACTTATTATAGGAACACACAATCTCATTTTCATTTGACTCCCTGCGCCCCCCCCCCCCCCACACACACACACACACACGCTCACACACACACACACACACTCCTCACCCGTCTCTCTGTCTTTCTGACATTCATGCGTTCAGATATTTAATTACAGTGCATATGAAAACGAGATGTAGACTCTGGGAAACGACACTGAGAAAACACTGTCAGACAGAGTTAGTCATGTTCTGGTATTTCATTTCAAAAGTGAAGTGTGTGTGTGTGCGTGTGTGTGTGTGTGTGTGTGTGTGGGGGGGGAGTTGTCTGTCACTACCTCTCACCTGTCAGTTAGTGGGGTCAGTGTAGAAACTCATTTGTTTGCATTCGAGCTGCACTGATCCAATTTAGATTGTCACTCTTTTTTTTTTTAGACAAAATTGAAAGAATATGAAGCACTGGAGGAGGACCTTATGAAAAAGTTCAGGCTCCGAAGAAAATAAAATAATAATGAAGCAAAACTGCCTAATGCCTCCCCTCCTTTTCCGTTTGAGCGGACATTTGGAAAAATGAGTTCCAAATTCGTGCCTTTTCTCCCCATGAGGGAGACTGCTCTCACAGGCGTGTTAGCTACCCTCGTCGAGACCTATTTTTTTGGGTGTAAACACTTCAGCTCTGATGGCGTCTGCGTTTCGCTCGGGGAGAATGTGAACTTCCCAAAATGCAATGTGATGAGACTGGGGAAAAAACAGTTACTATCCCACCGAACGAACGAATGTCAAAAATGATTAAATTTCAAATAGCCATTGGGCACCTGTTATATCACGCTAACCTTCTCTCCCAGAGACATAGAATTTTCCAGAAAAACAGTAAAAAGAAGTGAACAGTTGACTTCCCCGCAGTTATACATCGAGGAATGTATGTATCCCCAAAGAGTATGAAGTGTCGAAAAATGAGATTTTAATCAACCGTTCAAGGACTCTCTCTATTGTGGAGCACTTTGATGCATAACATTGGAAAAATCCAGTGTCCTCGATTCCCTTGAAAAAAAGGCTGTGCAGTAACCTCAGTGTCCTCAACTATGATATGCACGTACGAATATATCATCTAGATATAATGTGTTTCTTTTTTGAGGACCTGGGAGTGGTATTAAACAGGCACATGAACCAAAGGGTTTCGAAAGATGCAAGCCAGACAGTTAAATCGACAGAGCATGAGCAAGCCAGCCAGCCAGACAGCCAGCCAGTCAGACAGACAGACAGCCAGACAGTGAGGGATATTAGCAGATGGAATAATAGGCGCGACATTGGTGTGAGCAGATTGCATGGCGGCGGGTGATGGGTGAGATGTCAGGGTGGCCATTTTCCTTTGGAGGCGAGCGATGAAGAGGAAGATGAGGGCCTCCAAGTGACAGCAATCAATCCGGCCTAGCGGTCTCATCAGCAGAGGAGGGGTGTGTTAGTGTGTGTGTGTGTGTGTGTGTGTGTGTGTGTGTGTGTGTGTGTGTGTGTGTGTGTGTGTGTATGGTGTGTGTGTGTGTGTGTGGGTGTGCATGAGTGTGAGTGTGTATGTATGTGTGTGTGTGTGTCAACACTGCACTTTACCCAACTCCGCCTCTGAAACAAAACAGGTTCATTGCCAGGGGGTGGACAGAGGGTGGCAGTCAGTGACAACAGCACATATCAAGCCGACGCTAAGGAGAAGAAGATAACATTGGAGGAAAATACCAAGTATGAAATAGCAGCTGAAGATGACGCTGGAGAGAAAGTGTGGAGATTTAGCAGGGCGGGGGGTGGGGATGGGGGGATGAATTTGGGCTGATGAGAGAGATGCCTAGGGGTAGAGCACAACATGGCCAACAACAGCAGACACAACACACACACACACACACACACACACACACACACACACACACACACACACACACACACACACACACACACACACACACACACACACACACACACACTCCACAATTAAGGAGAGATCGTTATATAATGAAGATAAATAAAGGGAAAACAAAATAAAGTCTTGGAGAGCAGTTGAGGATGATGTGAGGGTGGAAGGTGAAGGAAATCAGTGTGCCGAGACGTTGGTGAAACTACCGAGAGAGAGAGAGAGAGAGAGAGAGAGAGAGAGAGAGAGAGAGAGAGAGAGAGAGAGAGAGAGAAGGAAAACAAGTGTCAAGAGAACTGTGTGAACATACAGTCATTAGAGTGGAAAGCTCTCACTTAATCAGTGTGTGCCGTCGCTGCTGAATATCCTCCTTGTTTGTTTTGTCTGGGTCTTAATGATCAGGGTGAACCTATCTGCTACGCCATTGTGTTTCATACGTCCCCCCCACTGTGTGTTTAGCGAAAGTCATTTCCTCCAATTGCATCGTGAATTGTGATCATACGGAAACATATTGTTGGACAATACGGAGAAGGCAATGATAGGCTAAGTAAACAAAGCCTCTCAAATGAATCCTTATCTCAGCTGTGCGAAGTACAAAGCACTTCCTTGACATATTCCACTGCCCCCTCACCCTGTGAAAGATAGCATTGGTGATGAATGGTACTGTATGAATGGGGAAATACGCCAACACTTTACTTGGATGGTGTGTCCACTGAGACTTAGCAGATCATCTGTTAAGATTCCAGTTCAGCATGTAAAGTTGTTGTTGAACAATCACTAAATATCACCTTAACCAAATCTAACCCCTAACCTGCTGGACCATATATTATAGTTCACAAAGTGTCAACAGATAGCTGATAATCTGAGCATCTGTACCGTAATTTCCCGACTATTAGCCGTGGCTTGTACATTAATTTTGCACAATTTCTTCAGCTATGAGATTAATACAGGGGGGCAGTTAATATAGTATTAATATGGTTTTGTTTCTTTTAAACTTGCATAAAACACTGCCCTGCGGCTTACACAATGCAGCTTATACACAGGACATTACTGTAGGTAGTCTGACTCTGTGGGTAGACGATCCAAGGTAAAGTGTGATGGTAAATACATAATATAATGTGTCCATGAAGGTATGAGAATAGGAATAGTGTATGAGGGATCAGAAAGGAGAGCGAAGGTCTTTACATCAGAGGTTATTCCTCGAACGGCCAAATATTTCGAGGAGTGGGCGGCAGAACTGAGCGGAAAGGGGGGAAAAAGAAAGAAGGAGAAAAAAACCCCTCTCCAGCTCTGGATAATCGCTCCAACAACTCCATCTGTTTCCCAAATCCAATGGATTTGACTCTCAGGGAATGCGTGCTGAAAAAGCCTTGGCAACATTGATGCCAGCGGCACAGCTTTTTGTTTTTGAAGTTCCCAGCCCCGTTTTTTTTTTCTTCTTTCTCCCAGGCCTGGCAAGGTGTTTTTGAAAGCCAGACACACACAGCCGAGGTGTGAAGGGCTGGCTAAAGTTGGGGTTATGTCTCTCTTTTTTATGTGCCATCGATGTCTCACGCATGCATTTACTCGGAGAGCTCTTTGTGACATCCGAAACATTTCTCGACGGGGGGGGGGGGGATTTGGGGCAGCTGTGGCCTGGGCGTCTCCTGGGAGGCCGAGCTCAAAACTGACCTCAGGTCATGTTCCGATTTCACTCCCCATGTCTTACCCACAGATTTGATGTGATCCCTCTGCTTTTTTTTTATCCAAAGGAAGGCCAAAGAAGCTCACACAACATCTCTGTCTGCAGTCCTGAGATCAGAGATCTCATCATTCCTTTATTGTAACGGATCATTCTTGTAAAGAAATTATGCATTTTAAGACTTAATGTGCATTTTCCAGAGTGTGTGTGTGTGTGTGTGTGTGTGAGCGAGAGAGAGAAATGTATGCACACTCATGTATCGGCTTTGAACCAATATGCTTTGAAGCTACCCCCTCTCCCTTCTTCACACCATAAGAAACTCAACAAAGTAACAAACCACAACAAAGTTATGTGAATGCCAATTTGTTTGACCGCATAGTCGGAGTTGGTCATGGGCATGCAGTAGATAGAGCTCAACCTCTTGTTAGTTAGTTTACCTCCTACCAAGTTCCCTCTCTTTGAAATAGACTGTCTTACATTGAACATCACTGCGCACAAATGGTGGTGGACAGTGCAATATACTTTAAAAGTACCATCTCAATTAGGAGATGAAAACATCAAATACATGGAGTGTGATGGTGGGGCATATACCCTCAGGTTTCTATCAGAAGCAAGTATCCAGTGAAGATCAGCAGTGCAATTGGAGGCAAGAGGCAAGGATGGCAGCCCGTATAATTAGTATCAACACCGCAGCAAAACATGACCACGGAGGGATGACTAATGCCGATGATATATTCTTGAAAGTAGGATGTACAGTTAAGGAGACAGCGGGCCAAGGATAGAGCCCTGAGGTACTCCAACCCACTGAGGTTAATGAGTATGAAGAACCTCTTCAGGAAGCGATGCTAGCTCCATCAGCCAGGGAGTAGTGTAGCCAGCAGGTAATGATGAACAAAGCTGAAAGTGTAGCGAGTTTAATGATTGTTAGGTCCAGTGAGAGCACTTTCAAAGTGCCCCCTACTTCTACTAACCTCGCATGGAGGAGACACCACCCGTGGGCCCTTTGAAACTTTGACTCTTGTTATGATAAAAAGCAATTATGGCACTGTGTATGCATGGCATAAGAAGTCTACTCAAAGTAATTCAGCAAAAACGGAGTGCACATCTGAAATATACCCGTGTAAAACAGAATATTATGATGTGATGGTTTCCCATAAGAAATATGGATGGACAGACAGATAGGTATGTAAGCAGATGACAGATGAATGGATGTGCAGAAAGATGAAATACTTTATCTGGTTACTGTATTAAGTTGCGATTTTTCTGTATTCTATGAAAAGGGAAGCTGTATTCTGTATTTTACTGTATTCTGTAACATGCATGTCTATACTGAAAAAGGAGCAATGGCCACGTCATCAGTCATTAGTATACGTACATTGTGCCAGACACATAGACACACACACACACACACACACACACACATGCACATGCATTCCCAGTGCATTAGTCAGAGGGTAGTGCTATTGTCTGCAAAGTGATTAAAACAATAGCATCAAGTCTCATCAAAACTTCTCGTAGCCGCAGGCTTAGCTGAACTCTCGCATTTGCCTTTTGTCATTAGCCTTACGCCGAGAAGACCCCCAGAATGTCACCCGGGCGAAATAAATAAATAAATAAATCAACAAGCCAACAAGCCAGTGAATAAATAACAAGCCAGCGAATGCTTGTCTTTTCGTAGTCGACACACAAATGGCCAAGTTGTCGGGAGACATTAATGTTAACCGTGTTTCACAAGGCGGTTTAATTTACATCCGTTAGACTGTCAAGGCTCTTGTGTCATGTGTCAGTTCTCTGACGTGAGTATCGCTGGCGTAAGGGTTCATATTTTTTAAGAGAGACGCAGAATAATACTGACAATGAAGTCAAATCTTTTAATTCCTCCCTGTCGTTTAGTGAGTACTTGAAGGAGAATGGTGTTTGGATTCTGTGCTGTTTTTAGCCCAAAATGGATGCCATGATGGCATTTTTTTTTAAATCAAATTGCCACCCACTGTGATATGCCAATAGGGGGTGGATTGTTGGCATTTTAACAGTTTTACTCTCCTGGTTGTTTAGATAACATCCCTGTGGGAAAATGTTTTTCATTTTTATTTGCTTAATCGACAAAAGAAACAAATCCAGGCATTCTGTTTGGTGAGTTAAATGTATTTTTAGCTATATTAGATATTTTGTAAGGAAGTGTTGTCTTCCAGTTCAAAATGGCGGTGGTCACTTCCACACGCCCAGCTGTAATCAAGAGAGGAGGTACGAGCATCTGTGGCCTGAAGTCATGAGGGCAAAATGTCATAGAAACGCCTAATTACATCCCAACAAATGCAGTGTGTGGGAAACAATACTGTTTGCATAAACCATATTTGCATTTACCCTGTGTGCATCGGGAGTTATTTCACCCCCCTTACGGCCAATACATAATTAAAGGAATACATAATTTCCTTTTGCACATTATCTTTTTTTAATCAAATGTTATCCAATTTTGATTGCCAGCAGTGCAGCATATAACCCCACAAGGAGAGTACAAACATGTCTTCTGTTTTAACCATGAACGCATGCGAAAGGGAGAGATTGCGCTGCACGGCGAGACGGATGGCGGCTGACAGAGCCTTGCCCATGCTCTGCCCAATTCAGATGCTATTTTGGGTGGGTGCTAATCATGCAGTTAGTCCTCTTGATGTGTTAGTGTGGGCTGGTACGGCAACTGCTTACTGTGCCCTTGTAAAGTATTCCTCTTCACTGCTGGTGGCGATGAGCTTGTGTGTGTGTGTGTGTGTGTGTGGTGAACCTGATTTCTTCAAGTAGCCGTTGTTCCAGGGACAACACCCCTAAAGTTGTTCCAGGTCCAACAACTCTGTTAACCAATCACTGCTATGTGATGTCATCAATGTGCGACTTCACCCCCGTTCAAAATTTCCCTCCCGAAATCAACATCTTTTCAGCTCTGTGTAGGTAAGTCATTGCACTGTTTCTTCTGTTTCCCATGTAAAATAAGAGACTCGATGTGCATTTTCAAAATTATTTATTGTAAGAACTATGTTGTTTTGGTGCCAGTTTAGTAAGGAGTTTTCGAGTTCAATTCACCTTTTCGTTATAGCCCATATCTAAAGATATCCGTTAGCTGCTAATGGTAAGCATATGTTCAGTCAAATTCAGGCAATATTGTAATGACATGTATGTTTACTCCTCAATAGCTGTTAGAATAGCTGTTTTAGCATGAGCTTGTTAATAGCAATTTGTAAACTACCACAAGCTCTTATTTTAACCTTTCAGTATGTTTGAATTTGCAATGTCATGTAGATTTAGTCAGTTATGCTACTTGGCTAGAAGCACAGATTTTGGACTACTATTCTCCGATTGTCTCTTATTAGTGGGCTAAAATCTTTATTTAGTGTACATTAAGAGTTTATACTTCTTTTGATCTGCGGAGGGTGCTATTGAGGCAATGTTAGTACAGGTTCATCATTGATCAACCTGGACCAACATCACTACATTGATCCTGGGCCGTCATTACCATGTTGACCCAGGAGCAACATTTTCTCATTGACCCTGGGCTAACGTTACCATGTTGACTCATTTTCTTGTTGAGCCTGGGCTAACGTTACCATGTTGACCCAGGAGCAACATTTTCTCATTGACCCTGGGCTAACATTACAATGTTGACCCAGGAGCAACATTTTATCATTAACTATTTGTGCCAGTTTATTTGCTTATATGCGTTGGACTAAACATTGATAGTAAAGAGTTAGCCTTTAACAGAACAATGTTTTCTTGTTGACCCTTTGCTTGGACTAGACTTCAATATGTATACCCTGTCAGAGTATTCAATTAATTGGCCGCAATCCTGGTGTGAATGGGATCTTATATCAATATAGTAAAGTGCTCCAAGAAAACATTTCTTGCCCTACCTTTAAGTTAGCGTACTCAGTAACTGACAGTGGTATTTGTGTGTTGTGTGCATTTCAGAGATGGAGGATATAATCAATAAAGGAAGCAGTTTTTAAAGAAGAAAAAAAGAGGGAAAGAAGGAAAAACACCAAGCTTCATATCCATTTTCTGAAAGAAGTTGATGAACAGGCACATATTAGAAAGATTAATAATGAAGAAAACACAGCATCTTTCAGGAAAACATGCTATTCCAGTTTCAGTGACCAAAAAAGGTGATGCTACAGTATTTGTTTCACTGTGCAAGGTCTGGTCCTGTGTCTGTAAAAAGCCAAAGTCACTGGATGCAAAGTGTACGTTTCATTCAAAGTCAGAAATTATCATAAAGGTTTGAAAGTGGTTGTGCAGAGAACGTGCAACGATCACAGTGGGCACTACCCACTTTTAAAAGAGGATGGCCACTGCCATCGTATTCATCCAGACCTTATTCTGAAGATTGAAAAGTGGATCACTCTTGGACTTAAACCAAACATCATACTCCTCCAAGCCAATGAATGGTCACGAAAGCAAGGGAAAACCTATATAGAGATGTTGTCATGCCTCCTTTTTGGGGATTTTTTTTATTTCATAAAAAAATAAAATGTATTTAATACCCTGGAATACATGCTTTTAAGGAGAATGTATCTGTTGTTGAAACTAGCCTTTTTTTCTTTCACCCGATTGTGTCCTAGATCTTTTTATCTACACCATATGCATCCCACCCTGTTAATGCCACACTGGAAATTGCTTTGACTGTGGTGAGATCCAGGGCAAAAGCTGTGCTCAGATCAGTAATCAAATAATTGGTAATTGTTGAATGATTGTGCAGTAACCGTATCTTACACTGATACCTACACTTAGTTGAGTCAAATTGTTTATAATTGGGGCATATCTGTCATACGCTAGCTATTTGTTTATCCAGCAAATAGCGACGTCCACAGACAAGGTGGAGTATGTTGCATGATTTTATGTATTGAAGCAAGTCAAATTTGTAGTTTCTTATGTCTCATCAAACTACAAATACGCTACCCGATCTGGTTACATAGTGCGGTTATAGCCAATAGAGGGACGCAGAGTGAAAGCAGAAGTGCCGTTCACCCTGTTACGAGTTGATGAACCGCTGAAATGATTTTGGAAACATTATTTTAACATTTGGGAGATCCGGGGCCTTTTCACACACTTTGAGGCAGTCAGCTATACCTTGATATTTTGAAATATTTAATCTAACTAAAAACATCTAATGCAAAAGTGGCACATACGGTTATATTCTAGAGGTCCTCCACAATAATTATATGAGAGTAAAGTGGAAACTAGTTGATTTAAAGTTTCTGATGGTGTCACTTATAAATTATGTTTCTAGGACAAAAACTAGCAGAGATTGAGATGTAAGTTTGGAACAGTTTTTCAAATCCCCAGGGGGGGATTTAGACTCGGGTTAAGGTACAAAAAACTCTTTCGTGTTGCTTTAAAAATAACCTTCACCACGGCACCAGATAGACATGTAATTGAGAGATGAGGAACAGGCCTACTCTTTCTTCTTACAGCCCGTTGGCCCATGATTCTTCAAACCTAAAATTCCCTAGACCTCTACTTTTACCCTAGCTTTACCCATTAAGGTATGGTAAGGTATGTAATAAGGTAATGTTAATTTCAAGGTTACTTTGGTGTTCCAGCATTTTCAATTAAAGATATTGAATGTTATCAATCACTTTGTGATAGACCTCTGTATAAAAAATGCTCTCATGAATAATACAAATGTTAAAGTTCTAGTGTAGTGATTTTGGCCTATACAGGCCTCACTGAACCAAGCCTATTTGAAGTTTGCCACAGGAAGCAAAGAGAGAAAGTGGGATGTGTTTTTATGTCAGTAGGCGTGTTCAAGTTCAACTCCAAATGACTTCTTGCAGCAGCGAGAGTTGCCGTTGGCAGCAGGGGAGGGGATACAAACGCTGCTATGAAGTTGTACACTCTCTACTTCCCGTAGTCTAGACTTGACCATGTGACGAATCACGAGGCACATCCGAGGGGACCCGCACGGACCCTTGTGGATATGAGGAGGCATCTAAACACCTGCACATACGTCAGGGATGTAAAAGCCAATTAGGGCAAAGACCTGACGTCATGAAGGCAGGGTCTAGGCTCCGCTGCGCTCTGCAGTACCTCCAAAGCTGCTGCTCTGTTGCGAAGCAGCTGCCTGGCCACGCCTTGCTCCCGCGATAAGTTGAGGCCATGTGATACCGACTGTCGAGTCGAAAACACACCCATCTAGACCATCGTGGACAGATTTTTAACCATGTGCATCTTGTGCTGCGCAGTTTTTGTGCTGCGCAGCCATCTTGAACGCACCTAGTGTAAGTGCACTTATACTGCACATCTGATCAGCTGATCTGTAGGTAAAACTATATGTGCCTGGAATCAAATTTAGTTACGTATGTTTAGTTGTTTTTTAACAGAAGACCATAGGTGTCACAAAGTCAAATGAAATACCCCAAATGTTATGAAAATATTCATGAAAAATTGTCTTTCATTGATTCAGATGTCCTGTATGAACAAAGACAAAAAGCCCAATTACATCTAATTATATGACATTTAATTAGACTGAAACACAACTGGGGGTTTTAAGACAAAAAACAATGTGGCTTTACAACAAAAAACACAACTAAAAGGACAACTAGTGCCTTTCATTTGCCAACCCTGTCCAGCTTGTCAATAAGAAAAGACATAGTAGCATCCAAAGCTGGAGATCCAAATTGATGATTCCGTCAAGGCTGCTTTCAGGTTGCTTTGTAATTTCTGAAGTGTCTTCCTGTAATGAGGATACGCAAATGTTACGTAAGAATATGAAAAATAAGACTTTGAAGAACAAGAGTGCATTTTGTCTCATTACAAAAGACAACTTTGGATAACACTAGACAGTAACAGTAGTTTTCATGAACTCTAACAGGAAGACTTCAAAGAACAGTGCATTGCATTTTCATGCAATAAAGAATAAGGCATAAGTATAAAACAGTAGTGTGGGTCAGTATAACTGGAAAATGGAAAGTGTAGTGTTAGTCTAGGATGGAAGAACACTTAGTTACAGTACATCAGCACATGCAGCATCCACTCCGTCACAGACTGTGTCAGCAGTAACATCCAATGCCAGTCTAGTGGCAAAACCATTGGCCAGCTCCTTTGCTTCCTGCTCTGACAGGGCGCTGAATATTGTTGTCCTTGTTTTTTTCTTTTTGGGTAAAGCTTTTACGATAGGAGGCACACTCTTTTTTTGCGTCCCTGAAAAGAACAGTAATTGTGCAATGTTAGGAAAATGTTGCTCCTGGGTCAACATGGTAACATTAGTCCAGGCTCAACAAGAAAATGTTGCTCCTGGGTCAACATGGTAACGTTAGCCCAGGCTCAACAAGAAAATGTTGCTCCTGGGTCAACATGGTAACGTTAGCCCAGGCTCTACAAGAAAATGTTGCTCCTGGGTCAACATGGTAACGTTAGCTCAGGGTCAATGAGAAAATGTTGCTCCTGGGTCAACATGGTAATGACGGCCCAGGATCAATGTTGGTCCGGGTTGATCAATGATGAACCTGTACTAACATTGCCTCAATAGCACCCTCCGCAGATCAAAATGAGTATCAACTCTTAATGTACACTAAATAAAGATTTTAGCCCACTAATAAGAGACTAATCGGAGAATAGTAGTCCAAAATCTGTGCTTCTAGCCAAGTAGCCTAACTGACTAAATCTAGCCTACATGACATTTCAAATTCAAACATATTGAAAGGTTAAAATAAAAGCTTGTGGTAGTTTACAAATTGCTATTAACAAGCTCATGCTAAAATTTCTAACAGCTATTGAGGAGTAAACATACATGTCATTACAATATTGCCTGAATTTGACAGAACATATGCTTACCATTAGCAGCTAACGGATATCTTTAGATATGGGCTATAACGAAAAGGTGAATTGAACTCGAAAACTCCTTACTAAACTGGCACCAAAACAACATTCCTACAATAAATAATTTTGAAAATGCACATTGAGTCACTTATTTTACATGGGAAATTGTTGAGAAGAAACAGTGCAATGACTTACCTACACAGAGCTGGAAAGATGTTGATTTCGGGAGGGAAATTTTGAACAGGGGGTGAAGTCGCACATTGATGACATCACATAGCAGCGATTGGTTAACAGAGTTGTCGGACCTGGAACAACTTTAGGCAGTTGTCCCTGGAACAACGGCTACTTGAAGAAATCAGGTTCACCGTGTGTGTGTGTGTGTGTGTGTGTGTGTGTGTGTGTGTGTGTGTGTGTGTGTGTGTGTGTGACAGCTGTGTGTGTGTCTGTGAGTCTGTCTGTGTGCGTGTGTGTGTGTTTCTCAGAAGATTCCTGGCTCACCATTGTTCTAATGAGTTGCATACAGACAGACAGATCACTAAGTGTTTTTGCCCTTCATTTGACTTTAGAAACAAGAGGAAAACACACACACACACACACACACACACACACACACACACACACACACACACACACACACACACACACATACACACACAATGAACAATGAAAGAAAAAAAAAACTGTACAAGACCTACCAGCTATTTTAAGGACATTATTTTTTAACCAAATGAAAACAAGACAAAACCAGATTTCCATTCTCCATTTTCTCCTTCCTCTCTTCTGTTCAGATTGTGTCTCTGAGACATGTGCCATCTCCCAGGGCAAACCAAATGTCGTGTGGAATGTGCAGGGGGACCATTTCACAGCCATTGTGTTGTTACCCGCAATGAGTGCCATCAAATCCAATTGAAATTAGGTTCCCACTGCACCCAGACAGTTAGTGCAGAATTGAAGGCTACACAGAATCCCACAGGGGATATATATATATATATATATACTGTATATCCATGTCACTTTCAGACAACCTTTACCATATATATATATATTTTTGGATCTTAATGGACTTTTTTTGTCAAGGCTGTTGTCTTGAGATGGTGACAGTTACAAATTGAAGAGGAATATTGGTTCCTGTAAACTGCAGTATGATACTTCAGTACAGAGTTTAGGAAAAGTTTTCCTTTATAAGTGAGCAGGATGACAAAGCAGATGTTTTTCTTTGTGTTACATTTTCAGGGCGCCAGCTTGGATTAAAATCCATTATGACAGGTGCGGTAACTATAATAAATATGCAGTGCCCGAATATGCATATCATCCAATATTAATGACCCGGAAGGTGCCATCAAAATGCCATCAAATCAATTCTAGCTGGAGTTTATCCCAGAAAAAAAATTCCCCAGACATTTGTGTGCTTTTGCACTTCTGTTGGTGACACTTGTCTCTGCTTGCAGTATCTAACACATAAGGGACACGGGCATGGCTGATTTCGCAGAGTTGTTCCTGTTTTTGTGTGTGTGTGTGTGTGTGTGTGTGTGTGTGTGTGTGTGTGTGTGTGTGTGTCTGCGTGTGTGTGTGTTCCCAGTGTGCGACTACTGTTGATGTTATTACAAAAATGTTGGGAGTCGTACTAGTCTGTCTCCGTGGAATATCATCGGATTGCTGTTGTCTGTTTTTTTCTTTCTTTCTTTCTTTTTTAGGATGTCAAAGTATTGTTGTATTTTTCTTGCCAGTGGTTAATTATTTAGACCAAGAAATGCTCAAGTGAACAAAGTACATTTGTCTCAGCAAACAACAACAACAAAAAAAGGCAAACAAAAACTCAACCAAGCATATTCTGTGAACTCCCAGCTGTAAATTTAGTGTAATATCTGTGAACCAGCATCATTGTGTTCTCTAACCGCCCTGATTGCCTCTACTGTGTGCTTTTGTCAACAGACCCGTGTAAAAAAAAAACGTTGAAACTACATACACCAAAGTGCTTTGTTAAACACGATATGTGTGAAGCTCAACACTTTCGAGGTAGCAACTCGCAATGGCCCGACTCCTGTCAGAGGTTGACATATTTCAACACTTACTCAATATCTTCTAAACAAACACAGGTAGTAGCTGTCCTCGACGTCTCACACCTACCCTGTCAGAAAAATCTTGTTGTGTCCGTGAATATGATTTATTTATTTATAAACAGTCTAGCAATCCAGAGCCACCACAGACCTATACTGATAATTCCAGGCCAACTGATTGTTTGTCTGTACAGATTATGGACACATTTTCCACTTCACATCTTCATAATGCCATTCTTACTCTAAAAAATACAAACAAAAAAAACATGTCATTTTTAACTAGTCATACGGGCTACATGGCAATGGCCCCATTTTCCGCCATGACATCTTCGTAATGCCATTCTTTATGTCATTTTTGAGAAAGAAAAAGAAAAAAAATCACAATTTGCCAGGTGGCTTGTGCAGAGTATAGTGCTTAGGAGGAATATCCAGGGCAGGCACAGAACTTGTTTTTTCCCCACATGGAGACATAGGCCATATGGCATTCCAGTTGTAAGTGGAATTTGTGAAAATAATAATAAATAAATAAATAAAAAAAACAGTTCCCAAGTGGATAGATTGACCTGGGTGGCATGATAAGGGGGAAAGGGAGGTTGTAAAAGCACCGTAAATAACCACATTAAAAAATCCATTATAAAATAAACAAGCCGTTCAGATTTCATCCCTTTTTCCCTTGAAGGCCAGCATATGAGAAGCACTTCACCAGCAATGTGAAACGGCTGTTCAAAAGCAGAGAATGAGAGAGAGAGAGAGAGAGAGAGAGAGAGAGAGAGAGAGAGAGAGAGAGAGAGAGAGAGAGAGAGATAGAGAGCGAGATAGAGCTTGAAGGGCTCCAGGGTGGTGTTTTAACCCACTAGAGTTATTATCCATTCTCCGCCACAGGGGATGTTCTGCTCCAACCCCGACACCACACCCCATCACTCCCTCCCTCCCGCCCCCATCACTCCCTCCCGCCCCCCATCACTCCCCTCTCTACACTGGCGGTCCTCCCTGGCTGCCTGGCCTCCACGGTCAGGGTCAGATCACGGTTGCTGGCTGGCCCCGGCTCTGTTCCCGCCGCCTGGGTCGCCCCGCGTTCTGGCTAGCGCCGGACTCTGGGCTCCGGGCTCCGGGCTCTGCTCTGGTCGCCCCCACACCCTGGGTCTGTGTTATGTGTGCCGGGGGGTGGTGGGGGGCGGGGGGTGGGGGGGGGGGGGGGGGTGTTCAGACAGGGTCACGCCGCCAGGTTTTTAGAGTGCGAAGAGTGCTAAGCGTTGCTGTGGAGTTGTGGCTCGGTTCAGGAGAAAGAGAACGAAGGAAAAGAGAAGGAAAGGAAGAAAAAAGACAGAAAGGAAAGAGATTGATTCTGGAGTTGAGAATTCGGATGGTATTTCACAATCGAGCAAGCGCTTCCATTTTCTGACCAAATTGTGGAGTGTCATTTTTTAAGGGGGCTATGAAAATATGAAGTAGGCATAGATGAATGTATGCACACCATACTTTGGGGAAAGGAAAAAAAGTGGCATAGGAAACTTTTACCATCGGAAAGTTTACGGCTCCCACTAGGAACGATGCCATGCTTAAGAAATGTGGGCCACTCGATGGGCCTTTTTTATGCCGGGTGTCTCCTTGGTAGAACCTGTAAATTTTATGGCGGTGTCGGTGAGTTTATATGTGCTATTCTTGAGACGTATACCATCTGTCACCGCAGCTGTGCCTTACACCTTGCACCCAGGCAAACAGTTCGAGTTTCTTCTGAGAAATGGCTAACCTTTTTTATAAATATAACAACTGCACCGCACC
The DNA here is from genome assembly GCF_963854185.1 of Sardina pilchardus. NCBI lineage: Eukaryota > Metazoa > Chordata > Actinopteri > Clupeiformes > Clupeidae > Sardina > Sardina pilchardus. The sequence goes on along the minus strand of NC_084994.1, from coordinate 34,331,772 downwards.
GCACAATTAAATTAAGCTGCCCCGAGCCGAAATGGTCATTCTTCACCGTGCGTTACCTTATGATGAAAAACATGGGGCCTGTTTTCTTTCGCTCCATGCGAAAGAAACTTTGTAAAAGAAATGAATGGCTTCATTTAGCATGATTAGTGAAAACCCTTTAACAACTTTTCCTCCCATCGTTTGAAAGGCTATGGGAGTTAGATATATGTGTATCGGAGTTTTTTTTTTCCCTCTCACTTTTTACCCATGCGAGAACGTCACCGTGATTCAGTATCTGTTCGCGATTCACAGCCAGGAAGTAGTTAGTTACACCTCCGCTTGGGGAGTAAGAAAATGGAGTGAAAGGGATAAAAAAAAAAGAATTAAAAAGGAGATGACAGAAGAAAGAAGAGAAGAAAAGAGAGAGAGAGAGCTCAATTTGAACTGAAGCCTGGTGTTCTCTCTCAGGAGGCTGTCTGAGCTGATAATATGTCATTAGATTCGTAGGGAATGATTGATGGGCTCGTGCGCGAGGGTGGCAACAGCAATGAAACATTTGCCCCCGGCGGCAAAAAAGCTCAGCATTAATAAAACATTAGCGAGAATAAATAGCCAGCTCGGAGCTCACTGTACCTAATGAATGCCGCTCTACACGTGTACACGAGTGCTATACGTTCACATTAGCAGGGCCGCTCCGCTGAGGAATGACTGGGGAAATGGCCTCCGCTGTTTTGTCTCGATACAATAACAGTGTTTTCTTTCTGCCTGTTAAATAACAGTGCTGCTCCTCACCCGCACACTGTACCTATGCACACACACACACACTAGGGTGACTAGGCATTCCTGGTTTCAGGGGACAGTCCCTGTTTTTGGTTGCCTGCCACCAGGAAAATGCAGAAAAACTACCTATTTTAAAACTACCTAAGATAAAACATGTATGTATTTCAACCATTTTTCCAAATTTTTGGGATTTCCCCCGGTTTTGATCTCGGACATCTGGTCACCTTAACACACCCACACACACACACACACCCACACACACACACACACACACACACACACACACACACACACACACACACACACACACACACACACACACACACACACACAGATAGAGAGGTATCTACCTCATTTAAGAGGGAAAATTCTCTGGGAAAAAAATTGTTCTTTTAAGTGAATTGGTATTCCGACAGTTCACTGTTGCGTCAGTGCGTCTTTCGTTCATTCGTTCTCTTTCTGTTTCTCTTTAAGAGATGAGAGAACATTTCGGTGGCCGGACCGTAATTTGTTTTCCTGAGCTGACGGAAAGAGTAAATCATCTGTTAATGTCAGATCGAATCGCCGCCCCGTCATCCTTCAACCTCCTGCCTGCCCAATGTGTGTGTGTGTGTGTGCACGCGGGGACGAGGTGATCCATTCCCTATGGCGACCGGCCCCAGCAGTAGTACCACACGGAAGACGCTCTCTTTCACAGAGGACGAGAGAGACCATGGGTGCCTTTTATACACCCTCCCTTCCTTCCTCGATCCTCGTCCTCACTGATTTAGATAAAAAATGATGGGGCGGCAACAATGGGGTAGTCTATCCACTGTTAGTTATAGATAAGTGGGAACGAGCCTCGAGGAGAGAGGAGAGAGTTTGAGAGCCACCCCATGAAATCCACTCACGTGTGGTTTGTGGCTGCTTTTTGACATGCAGAAGACACACACATGTATTCAGGCCCACCCCTTAACAGAGCCTCTTGCACAAATCACCCTTAGTTTGTACATGCTGCGACATGTAGCCTGATGTACGTCGGAGGGATGTCTCTCAACATTTTCTCAACATTTTTCTCATGATATCCACACACCCCCCTTGCTGGTTCCAAAGAGGTGTGTTTTCTCCTATGCTGTCAGAGGTGTGTGCAAGAGCTACTGTCACAGAGAGACAGCAATCCAGCCTCTTTGACTTAGACATCTTCTGATTCACAGGGGGGACAGGGTTGAGGTGACAGCTGACAATTTGGCAAGAATATGGCCGGCCGGTCAGCGTCCTCGTCCTTGTCCTTGCCGTTCCACTCGTGCAGGTAGATGCCATTCAACTGGTGTCATGATGGCAGCCCTAGCGAGAGACACTGAGTGCCTCTCAACATCCTTTCTTGATCCTCCAGGCTCGTTCCCACTGATCTATATCTAACACTGGATAGACTATCCCATTGTTGCTGCCCCACCATTTTTTATGTAGATCAGTGAGGACGAGGACCGAGGAAGGAAGGGAGGATGTATAAAAGACTAAATGAGCGGCACCCACTGAGTGATACATATGTGCTCTTCAAACATTCAACTGGTGTCATGATGGCAGCCCTAGCGAGAGACACTGAGTGCCTCTCAACATCCTTTCTTGATCCTCCCGGCTCGTTCCCACTGATCTATAACTAACACCGGATAGACTATCCCATTGTTGATTAGCCTGGCACGCCCTCCCAGTGACGTAACACCTTCGGCTTTTTCTGTCTCTGGACTGGTCAACTGCTAATCGGGAAGGATTTCTGAGTTCCCGAAATCTGCGGAACTGCCCCCTTTGGTCGAGAACCAATCAACTTTGAGCAGCTCCAACGGCTCTGGGTAGAGGCGTGTTCAAGGCAGAGGAAAGAGTGTTGTTATTGGTTTAAACTCGGCAAATCGCTTTCTGACATCGACCAGTAGCAAATCGAGGCACTTAAAGGAGGCGGGTCAACCAGCGCTTGGAAAAAACGTGTTAGCACAGGCTCTTGGTCAGACTAAAGTCTCGCAGAGCCTTTGAAAGTCGATGGTAATCAGGCTAATTGTTGATGCCCCATCATTCTTTATGTAGATCAGTGGGGACGAGGACCAAGGAAGGAAGGGAGGATAGATAAAGAGACGAATGAGAGGCACCCACTGAGTGATACATATGTGCTCTTCAAACATCAAACACACATAGAGAGAGAGAGACAGAGAGAGAGAGAAAGAGAGAGAGAGAGAGAGAGAGAGAGAGAGAGAGAGAGAGAGAGAGTGTGTATCCTTTCCGCCAGCCCGTTTCACACATTTGTCTCTCCATCTCAGCTGTGTACATAAATAAGTGGGCGCCACAAACTAAACAAAATCCAACTTGGCACATTGAAAGTCACATTTTTTGTGTTGTTTAGTTCACTTAGTCCCATAGACATTGGCCTTGCACCCTAACACACACACACACACACACACACACACACACACACACACACACACACGACAAACCTCTGTGCATTACAGTTTCGAACCTCATTGTGGCACCTTAATGGCTGGTGCACTAGCGAGAGAGTGCCACACTTGTAGTCAGACGGGTGGTGGTACATTGGCGCAAATGAATAAAAAGGGACAAGAAAGAAAGAAAGAAAGGCACAGAGAAAGACGAGCGGGGAGGCAGACATTAGGAGCATCAGGTAAAGTGCACTCGGAGGCCATATCCCAAGCACACAGACATCACAAACACGACTCGGAACAAAAAAGGGACTCTGGAAACATGGCCTGACCTGGAAAACAAAAAAAGACAAAGCAATGATGCACATCTCAGTCACACACACACACACACACACACACACACACACACACACACAGACACACACAGACACACAGACACACACACACACACACACACACACACACACACACACACACACACACACACACACACACACACACAATGAATGACCTAGTATGAAAAGGCTCTACCTGGGGTTGCCCAAAATAAGGCCAACATAAAATCGCCGTTCCTCCTCTCTCTCTCTGTGCTGTGCTATAGTGTTGGGTCAGACCAGGCCGCTGCAGACAGAGGAGGCAGCCAGTAACCTTTGTGTGCGCTAATGGAGAGCCTTGCGCTAACCGCTAATTGCTCCCGGAGTCGACACAATGAAAGCCCCTGCCACAACGCATCAACACACTGCCTGATGGGCAGAGCGCCCGGCCAATCAGCCTGTCTCGACCCGTCCCGCCCCCGTCTGTCATCCCAGTCACAGATTACAATCATGGCTCTGGATGAGGCCTAAAAACACCATTCCCCTCATAAGTCAATAGAGAGATGGTAGATGTCATAGGTATTGTGTTGTTGTTGTTGTTGTTTGTGTTTGTTTGTTATGCAGAGTAAACAATGGCACACATGGATATTTATTTATGAGCCCTCGTTTCCCCTCCATGGTGCACTGTATAGGCGGTAATGGAGAGATTGCTATTGTATTGTTGTGTTCTGTTC
>NC_084994.1:34310063-34322563 GCF_963854185.1 Sardina pilchardus | reverse complement strand
TATCCTGCGTCGCCAGTAACAGTTGGCACGGACAGGTCAACGAGAGAAACTGAAATAGCCTCATGCTACTTTACCAAACCCAGAGCCAGAAACCTCTACAGCGAGCACTGAGGGTTTGGTGATAAGGAACGTCCTCTAGCCGGAGGGAAACATTGACCAGAACCCAGGTCATAAGATGGGCCTATTTGGTTTGGGACAAATCTACTCAAGAGGGGCGATATGACATGATAGGGCTAAGACAGACCTGGTCTCTCTCTCTCTCTCTCTCTCTCTCTCTCTCTCTCTCTCTTTTTCTCTCTCTTCCAACTCAATCATCACAAATGACCTCAATCAACACATTTTTCTTCTTTCCCCAAAGCAGGAAGGGTTCATCGATTGCACTTCATGAATACAAAACAATAAGGACGTGCTATTAAACAGATTCAATAATGCAACTAATCCAAACATCGAGGCAATAGAGATACGCGAGGTGTGGATTGCTATGCCAGGACCGCAGCCCTCACTGATCTCAAACCTGCCCTCAGAGTTTGAGGCAGACGACGAGGAAGGTAAACGAGACACCTTATACAAAGCCAGACTGTGAGCCGGGGACCAGAGGCGAGCTTTTAAATGTTAAGGAGGCCGACGGTTGTAATAATTAGCCCCTAGCGCACCAACAATGCTAGCCTGAGGCCGAGACTGTTAAACAGGCCTCCTATGATGCCTGTACTTGCAGTCTCTTCAGAGTTCTCTCTCTCTCTCCCTCTTTCTCTCTCTCTCTTTCTCTCTCTCTCTCTTTCTCTCTCTCTCTCTCTCTCTCACACACACACACACACACACACACACACACATACACACACACACACACACACACACACACACACACACACACACACACACTTTTTATAAATGACACAAGTTTGATCTTGTGACTTGCCACGACAAGATTATGACATGGTCTTATGAGTCACAAGAAGTAGCTAGACTTTCAGGTGAAGCTTTACCCTTAACTTTCCAGCAGTTCTACACGTGTTACTCTCAACCAGACACATCATCATCATCAATCATCAAGGACAAGCTGTTCAGTTGTAAAAAAACACAAACAAACCCCACAAAAAACAATCACCACAACAAAAACAGCAACGAAAAAACATGCTAATTTATGTTTTTTTCTTCAATCCTATAGATATGGTATGGTTACATGTATAGGCTATCCTAAGACAGCAACACAATGTGTTCTCCAGTCCCTCAAACATATGTTGAGATGCACAATTAGAGCCCAGCAGCCTCCCTTGAGGCTTATACTTCCCTTATGGCGCAGAATACATCTATCTGTCTCTCCCCTTCCTCTCTCTCTCTCTCTCTCTCTCTCTCCCTCTCTCCCTCCCTCTCTCTGGACACTGAGACGGGTGTAGGTTGTGGATGTTGACTGAACCCTCCTCTGCTCTGCGCGTACTAAGAGACTAATAAATAAGTGCTACTTTTGACTTTCAGAGGAACCAGATTAGAACCGGTTTCTAATCTCCAGGCTATTATTGTTTACAATTCAAGGAGATAGGTGTCACTGACAGAGGCCATACCCGGTAAAACAGGGAGTGCAATGAGAGATTTTGTTAAATGAATAGCTGGTGGAATTTTCCGGTATAGGCTTCAGTAATGAGCTGGCCCCTGACCTAGAATCCTTCAGAGCTGCCACGGTTTGTTTTGGTGTCAGGCAGCCCACGCTCAGGTTTTGGGTTTTGGCAGCAGCTCACCGTAGCTACCTCGGGAAGAAAAAAGTCACAGTGACGGTGAGGTTAGCTTCCCGGCAGCGTGAAAACGTTTCTGACAAATCTGTTATCTTAGCCGGAATGATCCGGAAATATGTGCTATATTAAAATAGCTCCACAACTCTCTCTCACCCCTCCTCTCCCTCTACTTGATTTCTGAAGAACTCAAGTGAGCCGTGTATCTACCGTTTCTCAACACACTGCTTTTATTCGAGGTTTAATCTGTGAAGCTGTGCTAATCGTGATGACATTTGAATGAGTCAATATTGTAATCGATGGTCGCCACAGTCCTGCCCTTATAGCTCTTTGGTTCCCAAATGTTACAGTGATGGGGGGTCTCTCCTACACACTAGAAAAAAACACACACAGTGTTTAACCCTCCTGTTATCCTTGTGTTCAATTTGACCCCAAGCCATGTTTTACATCACAAAATATACTGAATGGTTCACTTTTTTTTGTTTTGCTTGTTTGTTTGAAGGGTAAGCATGACATTCGCACAATAATTTTCCAGGGTTCATCAAGTGGTGTGTGTGTGTGGGATTGTTTTGTAGGGCTTTTGTTAGTGGTTAATATACTCTTGTTAAGTACCACCATTTTTTTTTATTTAGCTGGGGTCAAATTGACCCCAAGGATGACGAATGTTGGTAAGATTTGAAGGTAACATAAGGTTTAAATGGTTGAGTAGCTGGGTACCGTATTGTGTTCTTGTCTGGAGTCTGCAGGTTTTTCTGCTCTAGAAAAAAAAAGCATAGAGCAGACTTTACCCTCACGTAACCCCCACCAAAAAGCCACTGCTGGACACCAGCCTTGGTAAACCACATCAGACAACCTCACCCCCCCCCCCCCCCCCCCCCCCACACACACACACACACACACACACCACACACACACACACACACACCTCTTTTTTAGAACGGAGGACTGATGGGGTCAGTGGTGTTCCGATGGGGGGCAGAGGGACAGGGCAGGCCAGCCGGTGGTCAGTGATGGGATGTCCTAATTGAGTGGGCGCCGTGCCTGCCGTGTCCTGGGAACACAGCATTAGGGGATGACCTGCAGGGCAGTAATGCTGTGGGTGGAGCTGCGGGTGGTGCTGGTGGTGGTGTTGATGGTGGTGGTGTTCATGGTGGTGGTGCTGGTGGTTTTGCTGATCTCCTGAGTGATAATGAGCCTCTCTGTGGGACCCAGAGTGGAGCAGAGTCTCGCTAGCGTGCTAGCGTCGGTGGAGCCAACAGAGGGGGGCATAACATGTGTACATACACACACACACACACACACACACACACACACACACACACACACACACAGGCACACACACATGCATGCACACGTGCATACAGTGTACTGTAAAATTAGACAGACAAATAGTACACAGACACATAGCATTTGGAGTCCTAATACTAGACAGTGTTTCACACATGCACATACACACACACACACACACACACACAAACACACACAGAATCAGACAGATAAACATTACGCAGTCAGACTCAAACTCTTAAATTATGGAGGGTTTCACCTCCTCTGGCACAGCTGCAGGTAGCTTCTGCTGTAGCATTCCGCAGGTGTGTGTACACACAAATACACACAGATAGACAGACAAACACAAACACACACACATAGACTAATGCTGTCAGACTCTTGGCTTTTGATACATTACCAGATAAACTGTAAAAGATCTAAGGCATAAACGATACGATGTCTTAACAGAATAAAACAGAATCAAATAGAACATCAGGGATTTATATTTGATATTATGATGCCCACATTTGCACATGAATGAATACACACACACACACACACACACATTTACTGAAATAACAAACAACACACACGTTTGCAAGAAAGACAAAGGCCTTCTCCACAAAATGGCAAGCGCGCCACTCAGGGAAGCCTCCTCCTCGGCGGGTAATCCGGTGGATTTTGTCGCAGGCTACGTGAGAAGAGTGTAGTGAGTCCCAACCGTCTTCCGCACTTCCTTCCAGCCGCTGGATTCCAGGTTGGGGTGGGGGAGTGGGGGGGTGGGGAGGATGGGGTGGGGGAGTGGGGGGGTGGGGTTGGAGGGGGAATGTGGTTGGGGGTTTGGATTTTTTTTTGTTCCAAAACACAGAAAAATACACATTTCGAATAACAACGGAGGGAGAAGGAGGAGAAAGAATTTGAAAAGGAGGGGAGCAAAACGATAGAAGTGGTGTGCGCGTGTTCGTGTGTGTGTGTGTGTGTGTGTTTGTGTGCGTGCGTGTCTCTTTGAATCTGTGCGTCTTATCAAGTGCCTTAAACTGCTATTGCTGTTGCTGCTGCTGCTGCTGTTGTTGTTTCCACAAATGGTGGCCTCCTCCCCGGCAACCACTCGTGTCCCTGTGGCTTAAGGAATTAGAGATTCACGGGACGCATCGGCTTTGTCTGGGATCCTGACAGATAAAACAAATGCTCTGCACATTGTAATGATGACTGCGGGTGAGGAGAGAGAGAGGGAGGGAGGGAGGGAGGGAGGGATGGAGAGAGAGGGAGAGCGACTAACGAAAGGGAGTGGATAAGACTGAGAGAGAGAGAGGTGTACAGCGAATGAGAGAAAAGGAGGGAAGGAAAGAGAGAGTGTGTTTGTGAGAGAGAGAGAGGGGAGGACATTAGAAAGGAGGGAGTGAGAGATTGAAAGAGAGAGGGAGGGAGAGAGTGAAGAATTAGAGTATGAGCAGGAGGAAGAGAACAAGAACAAGGGAGAAGAATGGGATAGAGAGAGAGAGAAAGAAAGAGAGTGTGTGTGAGAGAGAGAGAGAGAGAGAGAGAGAGATAGCTGTAAAGGCATTTCGGTAACCTATTTTGTGGAATTTTCGTAACCTTAGTGGCATTTCTGTAACGTTGTGTGGCATTTTGGTAACGTCCAAGTGGCATTTCTGCAACCAAATTGGCATTTTAGTAACATTCCTTTTTTGAGTGGAATATTTGTAACATATGAAATAAAAAGCTTTTCGCATACAATTGAATATAATCTGAGCTACTTACCACCCTCTTAGTGTCATCATGCAAAAAATGCTAAACATTTTGTTTATACATCTACAGGAGATGGAATTATCATATTGCGTCTATATTCTCTCTCTCTCTCAATTATCTACAATTATTTTCTACAATTATTTTCATTTGTAAATTAACACACAATTAAGTAATGAGTCATTCATAGGTTTAAGAACAGAAAATGAGCAAGTTTATGAATGAGCAACATTCACAAGGCCAGAACTGAGAGACTCAGGAGAAGCTTCTAACCTCAGGCCATCTGAATCATGAACTCACACTATACTGAAATTGCACACATTCACTCCCCAGCTCTCACAGACACTTCTTAACATTTAACACCACAGACACACAAATACCTGACTGCAGCACATTATATACCATTATATTCCCATTGTAAGTATCCCAGAGATACATCCTAAAATGTACTGACTGAGTTCAGCTGGTCAGTTTGTAACGCCCATGTGCCACGTATGAGGTCAGATATTTTGGATTTAGAAGGGTGGAATATGACTTTGCCTACATTAAATGACATCTACACATTAAGTGCTTTCAGGAAATACCAGTGCAGTGCCCGTACAAACAATGTTTTCCAAGACACTTGTTGCCCAATTACATCAATCAGGCAACAGAACCGCTAGGGCTGTAGGCAACCGCGGTTGTTGATGTAGAGTAGCCTATGCAACGTTACGTTACTCTAACAGACTGCTTACCAACATGGGTGCATGTGTGTCGGACTCAGCACGTTTTCTCCAAGATCAACGATGTTGAAACGGTCCGTTGTTTCAGTGAGACATTGTAATTTCCATGAATGGCAACACGTGAATTTGTCAGCAAAATGGGCTTTTTTCTATGCTGGAGTGAGAGTGAGATGGGGAGTGGCTAGAGTTAGAGTGGCTTGAGAGTGGTAGAATTGTATTTTGCTTAATTTAACGATATCTTTGTCATTTTTTGTCCAAAAACGACCAAACTTTGCACTGCAGTCACGAATTCCATTAGCAGAGCTGCCGACTTTTCAAAAAACCTTGGAGTGAGATTCTGTCGGGAGTGACCAAAAGTTTGTCCTGCACTCAGCCTAGTGTTGTCGCGACACCAAAATTATTGTTTTGATACCGATACTTTTTCGATGCTTTTTTACCATTTTAGCGTATTTGGTGATTTAATCATCAGTTGCCTAATATTGAATATTGTGTGATTATTCACACCAGTGGCCATCCAAGATTTTGCTTGACCCTCCACACACACACACACACACACACACACACACACAAAGAGTGAGAGAAAATTATAGTCATGTTTCTATAGGCCTACCATATATTTTGGAATTCATATAATTGTACATATTTGACAACGTTTACTATTTTACAATCTGTATAATTACTAGTAGCAAAAATGTTTAGTCATATGTGTACTGATTTCAAGACTATTACACTTAGTCATATCTTTAAGTGGTGTGTAGGTCTAATTGAGTGCGCATTAGCGGTGTGCGTAATTGAGTGCCTGTCGCTTTAAGAAATACGTGAGGGTAGCTGTAGCCTTCGCGAGTGAAAAAAAAGTTGCATAATAGCCTAGTGCATGACAAGGCTATGTGGAAGCAATTCGTTTTGCTTTCTGTGTCATTAGATAAACTAGATGTACCGCAAAGCGATACACAACATGACCGCCGCTCAGTCCTGCACATTCTCTCCGCAAATATCAATCACGCTTTTGTTTCCATGCTTGCTTTTGTGTACGAGTGCTTCTCTGTCTATGAGTGTGTGTGTGTGTGTATGTGTGTGTGTGTGTTTTATGTGTCTCTATGTGTATATGTTCACTGTGCTCTCTGCCGTCACTGTCACTCCAATATCAGATCACACACACACACACACACACACACACACACACACACACACACGCAGGCACACACTCACACACACACACACACACACACACACACACACACACACACACACGCGAATGTGTGTGCCCGCGCACACACACACACACACACACATACACAGGCACGCACGCACACACACGCACACACACACACACACACACACACACACACACACACACACACACACACACACACAGATAACACAAAACACACACAGACACAGAGAGAGAGAGAGAAAGAAAGAGAACACACAGTGTGTGTGTGTGTGTGTGTGTGTGTGTGTGTGTGTGCATTGTGCATTTGTGTGTGTGTGTGTGTGTGTGTGTGTGAGGGTGCATGTGTGCATGCGTGTGGGCGTGTTTGTGCATGTGTTTGTGTAATTTTTTATGTACATGTGTGTATGTGCTGGTGCCTGTGTGTGTAGGTATGTGTCTGTGTGTGTGCATTTATGTGTGTGTGTTCCTGCATGTTTGTATGTTTGTTGCACCCAGAGGAACCATTCTCTTTTGAAACATATATATTTGGAAACTAGTTGATTAAAGGTTTCTAATGGTGTCACTTATATGTTTCTAGGACAAAAACTAGCAGAGACTGAGATGTTTGGAACAGTTTTTCAAATCCCCAGGGGGGGATTTAGACTCCAGAGGGTTAATACCACCATCTACAGGCCGATGGGTATACAGTCCTGAATGTACACATAAATCCATTTATTTTATAGCCCCCCCCATGGATGAAATTCCACAAAACGTGGCATACTCCCAGAGGGTGTCAGGTTAATCATACACATGACATTTGGTGCAGTTCATAGCATCTCATCTGAAGATAGGGGCGATTAAAGCAATATTACATTGCATTTTCAAATTTTACCATGGGGGTGCAAATCACAAATGACTGGTTATAAGCTAAGTTGATGCGAGCTCTTGAGACCAACATACCATAAACGTTTTGTCATCCTCGGTGCTGACAAAATGTTAGTCTACTGGGGCTACATGCCCACCAAGTTTCATGTGCCCCGGTGTTACGGTGTCCCGGGAATCGTTTACACACGCACACACACCATACATCCAGTTTCTCACGCAAAACAACATCTGATCTTGGGCTGATTTTGCCTGTTTACACACGCACACACGCCATTTTTCTCACGCAAAACAAAATCTGATCTTGGGCTGAGACCTGAGACTCGTTCGTTCCTTTTCAAACTCCTCGACGGTAGCCTAGATGGCGCTAAGAAGCGTTTAAGTTTGCGATAGAAGGAGGAGACACCCGCGGGAGAAACCTTTATTGTTGAGAAAATCGCCAATCTGGTCAAAGACTAGGTATGTTGTTACAATCAATGTCACGAATCATATATAGGCCTATCGTTAATTAAGAACTCACCCTCTTAAACTTTAAATCTTCAAATTAATTAGTTTGTGTGGATTTGATTCCCTACATGTTAACTTGTTGCACTTTTGTTGCACTGTTTGTTTGCCGGAACGTGGGGATGAATAATGAAACATTGCAAGACACTCATCTCTCATACGATCCCATGAAAGATTTTCTTCGACTTGTTATTTTGTATGTATTTATGACTGCCGCTAGCATAGCAATGCAAAATATCTGACCTCATATGTGGCACACAGGCGTTACAAACTGACCAGCTGAACTCACAGTCAGTACATTTTAGGATGCATCTCTTGGATACTTACACCTAGGTGCCTTAAATTATATATTTTCTGGAAGATCTTGATGAGCAGATGTCATTTAATGTATGCAAAGCCATATTCCCCCTTTCTAAATGCAAAATATCTGACCTCACGTGGCACGTGGACATTACAAATTGACCAGCTGAACTCACAGATAGTACAATTTAGGATGTATCTCTTGGATACTTACACCTAGGTGCCTTGTATCATATATTTCCTGAAAGCTCTTGATGTGTAGATATCATTTAATGTGTGCAAAGTCATATTCCACCCTTCTAAATGCAAAATATCTAACCTCATATGTGGCACACGGGCATTACAAACTGACCGGCTGAACTCACAGTCAGTACATTTTAGGATGTATCTCTTGGATAATTACACCAAGGTGCCTTAAATCATATATTTCCTGAAAGCTCTTGATGTGTAGATGTCATTTAATGTATGCAAAGCCATATTCCACCCTTCTATATACAAAATATATGACCTCATACGTGGCACACGGGCATTACAAACTGACCGGCTGAACTCACAGTCAGTACATTTTGATCACAGACTGCTAGACATGTGAAAAGTCATCTGTCAGTATTTGTCAATTGTAGATATGTGATTCAATGATGTACATTTTTGATATTGTTCACAGCTAGTCTAAACCTAACCCTAGGCAATGTTACATTAATGCCACAAATTACACTTTTACTTGTAGTGCTCTCTTCCGATATATTTTTTAAAAAACATTTCCAACAATATTGTAAGTGTTGCTTTACTGTCCAAAGCTATAGTGTTACCTTCCCCCTTAATTTTATGCAGGCTGAAATCACAAACATTTTATATTTCCCATTTATTCTCATTCATTTATATGTGGAAATGTCTATATTTTTTACTTATATTGTCATAAATGTCAATAGTAGTATTTGTCAAGTAGATATGTGATTCAGTGATATAATGATGTAAATGTTTTTTTGATATTGTTCATAGTTTGGCTAAACCTAACCCTAGGCAATGTTACAGAAATGCCACAAAATACACTTTTACTTTGTAGCGCTCTCTTCTGATATATATTTTTTAAAAATGTCCAACAATATTGTAAGTGTTACTTTACTGTCCAAAGCTATAGTGTTACCTTCCCCCTTAATTTTATGTAGGCTGAAATCACAAACATTTTATATTTCCCATTCATTTTCATTCATTTATATGTGAAAATGTCTATATTTTTTACTTATATTGTCATAAATGTCAAAAGTAGTATTTGTCAAGTAGATGTGTAATTAAGTGATATGATGATGTAAATATTTTTTTGATACTGCTCATAGTTTGACTAAACCTAACCCTAGGCAGTGTTACAGAAATGCCACAGAAACGTATTATTAGTTCATATTTATCCTTTAGAAACACATCCTCTGAATTTCTGCTAGATGAAATGAAGTATCATACACTATTGTTCAAAACTGTGGTGATCATTTGTTTTTTTTGGTGTTATACAAGTAGAATAATAGCAAAAATTAGGGACGTTACCAATATGCCCCAATAGATTAGTATACTCCATAAACATGATGAACATTTTGATTTTTGCTCAGAAACCACTGGGTAACTACACAGACTACTGATTTTCCCTTTTACACAAAGAAAAATGCAAATATTATATTTTAATACTGTGGTAGACAGCAAAACTTCTTCATCACAATTTGTGGAATTTCGGTAACGTCAGCTAAATACAGAAATTCTAAATAAATCCCTAAAAAGTTAACCAATCTTTCTGAAACTAACTGAGGGTGTTATGGGGCTCCCCTACAACAGGTATTGATGAAAAAAACACTTGCCTCACTAATGCACAACTTGCAAGGAATCACACAATATAAAACCTTCAAGTCCATAGTAGCATATATGATCCAAGGGCTCTTTTTGGCCAAATATTTTGACAAAAATTAAAAACCGGAGTGAATAGGAGGGAATTATTATGGTCAAGGTATAGCACCAAATGAGATCCAGAATCTGTAAAAACATTTTAAATCACCCTAGAAATGGTGGATATAGGACTTGTGGCATTTTGGTAACCTCTCACACCTTTAAATGCCCATCAAATGTATATAACTAAGGTTAAGACTCTAAATAAAATATATGATAAAGAGAAGGATGGCCACATCAGGTTTATGTGTAAAAGTATCCACAGAAACCATATTTGAGTTGTTGGAAAGTGAAAAAAGAGCAATGTTACAAAAATGCCACTTCCCTACAGCTATAGAGAGAGAGAGAGAGAGAGAGAGAGAGAGAGAGAGAGAGAGAGAGAGAGAAAGAGAGAGAGAGAGACGGATCTCTCCCCAGCACTCCCCAACTCTGAGGGAGAAGCCGGCTTAAGAAGCAGCTAATAGCCTCTAATAGCTCTAATGGCTGTCCCAAATATGCAGCACAGCCCCCCCCCCCCCCCCCCCCTCATTTATTTATTTATTTATTTATTTAGGAGATTGAATCCGTGCTCATAGCCTCCGGTGGATTTCTGCTGCAGATGGAGAGGCGCAGAAAGAAACGACTCGCTCTATCAACGCTACTCTTGAACATAGCTCTTGTTATCCTGCCATCCACTTCAGTGGTGTCATACTGTATCACCTGTCAGATTGCAGATTGCAGCTCAGACAATTAGAGACTTGACATTTTGTTCTGGGTTTGTGTGTGTGTGTGTGTGTGTGTGCGTGTGTGTGTGTGTGTGTGCCCCATACTGAGGATCCAAACCAGTTGTTGATATCTATAGATGGAGGTATGCAGGACGCTGTTAATTATTTGCTGTGGTTTTTTTTAGTCCTTGAGAAGCACTGTCCTCAGTATGTGTGAGGCACACACACACACAGACACACACAGACACACAGACACACAGACACACACACACACACACACACACCCCTGCTGTGTGCAGGAGTAATAGTGGAAGCCTCACCTGTATTGACTAGAGCTTTATCCTCCTCAGGCGTCAAGTCAAGGGCAGTTTTCTGCTCTCGTCTTTTTAGACTCTTTTACAGAACCAGATTTCAGTGTCCATGCACATATGTGTCACATTCTCATTTCCCCCTCTTTCACTCTCACTATCTCTCTCTCTCTCTCTCTCTTACACACACACACACACACACACACACACACACACACACACTCACACTTGCACAGAGAGGGCAAAGTAAAGGGAACACATTCACAGTTTCTCATTAACACACTCTATTGAATTGCTAAGCTCCAAGTGTGATGGTCAAATCTAGAGCAGAGACCACATCTCCTTTGATATTTTTCCTGGTTCCAGGCGAGGGCCTTTATCGTCCTAATTGGTTTATACCAATTCACCCCACAGGACCATTGATACTTAACTGAATAAGTGAAGAACGACCTTTTTTTATTAGTTTCCATATTTCTTTTCCCCCCTCACTTTTTTGTGCTTCTCAGTATAGAGTCAGGTCAATTTAATGTTAATGAACAATTTTCTGTTGGCTCTTTTGTAGCAGTGCGACAGGGTTATGAATGGTCCTATTTTTTTGCTGTGTGACTGTGTCATACTAGTTTTATGCTCCTTTATACGGAGCAAAAACATGTCATAGCTTTCGACATGACTACAGTATGTGCCATCTATTACAGAAAAAAAAAACAAAGGAAAACAGTGAAGTGGCAAATTAAATGATCAGTCTGTTCAGACATTCCCACTGAAAGGGAACATTTATCCATGTTTGAATGAATGAATGAATGAATGAATGAATGAATTGATGGATGGATGGATGGATGGATGGATGGATGGATGGCTGGCTACACAACAAATGAATGAGTTAATGAACGACTGCACAAATGAATACACTGTATTCATACATTGAATACAGTGAATTATTGCATACACAAATGAATGAATGAATGAATAAATGCATTTCTTCGTTGTCATGACACTGATGTGCCTTGAGTAGTTGGCTGCATTTAAAGTGTGTCATTTGATCAATACCAAAGCCCTCCCCCCCCCCCCCCCCCTCCTCCCCCGTCTCTCTGCTGTGGCCTTTCTCTCTTGAGGTGTCTGTGTGCGCCAACACACTCATTTACCATGTAATCAGATTTTAATCAGCTGCCAATTATGCTACCAGAAAAGGGCACCCAAGCCAGTTCATCACATTAAGCAGTCAATTAACTAAGCAGATCAACGGCCTTACCATTATGGTTACG
>NC_084994.1:34304166-34309863 GCF_963854185.1 Sardina pilchardus | reverse complement strand
CCGTCCGATAAAATATGCTAATGTCGTTTAATGATCAGGTAAAAGATTGCGTCCAGGGACGGGCGGCTGTAATGATTTTCTTTAGCGTTAGTTATGTAAATGGCTTGCATTAACTCGGCCGCGCTGTTTGAGGCGATCCGTCTGATCTGGGGCCAGCCGCTGACCGCGTGACACGTCTCGCTCAGTGTTAATGACTGACGTGTGGAACCGGGGAGGGTGAGATTGCATAGCAGCTGGGGATCAACGCTGCAAATTGGAGTGAGTGTACCTTAAGGAGCTGGTGAGAACATGTAGCATTAAACATGCGCGCTAGCACACACGCAAGCACGCACGCACGCACGCACGCACGCACGCACGCACGCACGCACGCACGCACACACACACACACACACACACACATGCGCACACACACACACACACACACACACACACACACACACATGCACACACACACACACACACACACACACACACACACACACACACACACACACACACACACACACACACACACACACATACACTCACATACTCACACACACACAAACACGCACGCACATACACTCACACACACACGCGCTCACACCACAAACACACACACACACACACACACACACACACACACACACACACAGACACACACACACATACACACCTTCCATGTATCAGGGATAGCCACCCTGTCAAACCATCTTGGCTGTCATATCTCAGAAGTATTACAAAAAAAAGAATGCAGCCAATCCCGAGATAAACTGTAGTGAAAGTCTCATCCCCATCTCGACTGTCTCTCATTCCCGTCTCACCTTTGTCTCGTCTTCGTCTCACTGTGAAGGTCCATCTTATTGTTTATTAGGATATGTATCAACATGGACACTTGTTTTTAAGTTTGTAGGTGTCTGTTGGAGCTGTTGGGTGACCTTTCTGTGCGGGGGATAAATGAGGAGCGCTCTGGCTGCTATTGACTGGCTGATTGAGCTGCTCGAGCTCAGCGGGAACACATTAAATAGAGCCGGAGGTTGTGTGTGTGTGTGTGTGTGTGTGTGTGTGTGTGTGTGTGTGTGTGTGTGTGTGTGTGTGTGTGTGTGTGTGTGTTGTGTGTGTGTGTGTGTGTGTGTGTGTCTGTGTGTGTGTGTGTGTGTGTGTGTGTGTCTGTGTGTGTGTGCGTGTCTGTGTGTCTGTGTGTGTGTGTGTGTGTGTGTGTGTGTGTGTGTGTGTCTACGTGTCTGTGTGTGTGTGTGTGTGTGTGTTTGTGTGTGTATGTGTGTGTGTGTGTGTGTGTGTGTGTCTGTGTGTGTCTGTGTGTGTGTGTGTGTGTGTGTGTGTGTGTGTGTGTGTGTGAAGAGCACCAGGCTTGAAAGCTCAATAATGTGCCGCAGCACAGAGAAGAGAGGGAGAAGACTCCCCCACTCCAAAAGGCAAGAGCGGAATGGAGTGAGAGAGGAGGAGGAGGAGGAGAAGAGAAGCGAGAGAGGAGGGATGGAGGGATGGAAGGAAGAGAGGAGTGGAGGAAGAGAGAACTCTCTCTGGGCCTGACTCCTGCTGGTGCCTGATCTCTCGTTCAACTCGATTCAAATGCAGTTCAACAGAAGTTGTAATAGCATAGGCACGCAGTGGTGTACACACAGGGATATAGGCTACAAGCTCAACATCATCTCTCTCTCTCTCTCTCTCTATCCCCCTCTCTCTATCCCTCTCTCTCTATGCCTTCCCGTCTTTCTCACTTGCTCGGTCTTTTACAATGTAACGTCTAGGTCCCCATTCCCGGGAAGGCCAGTGCAGGCATCCATTTAAATCCACATACAGCATAAGTCACCTTTGTGGATGAACTCTACACACATTTTAGATTTTTCCATTCATCTTACAGTAAAGAAACATATCTCTTACAGTGCTCGGCGGTGTGTCTGGGCTGTGTCTGGAAACATGTTGTTTTATGTTTGGAGGTCAGACCTGGCTTTGGAGACCAGTAGAGAGAGTGGCCAGACCAGAGGTAGCACCTCGCATCCCCCCCACGGACTCGGCTTTTAGGCGTTTTGGCACTTTTTTTGGTGATGCCGTTTTTGGCTCAAGCGCTCCATTGCCTTCCTGTGTGGTGTTGACTGTGCTGAAACCGCAGGATCAGCATGGCCTCAGGGTCCAATATGATCTCT
Source organism: Sardina pilchardus (assembly GCF_963854185.1). Lineage (NCBI taxonomy): Eukaryota > Metazoa > Chordata > Actinopteri > Clupeiformes > Clupeidae > Sardina > Sardina pilchardus. Next base: position 34,307,716 of record NC_084994.1, on the reverse strand, counting down.
CTCTCTCTCTCTCTCTCTCTCTCTCTCTCTCTCTCCTCTCTCTCTCTCTCTCTCTCTCGCTCTTTCTCTCTATTACGGTGGTTGAGAGTTTTCTCGGATCCGTGAGCCTCCCGGGAGAGAGAAGCGCTTACCTGTGTCCTCCCGAGGACCGCCTGGAAGGCTCTGTAATGGCCGGAAGTATCAGCAAATCTCTCTCTCTCTCTTTTTCACTCTCCCTCCTCCTCTCTCTCTCTCTCTCTCTCTCTCTCTCTCTCTTTCTATCCTTCTCTCCCTCTCTCTTGTTAGCTCATACATCCTGTTTACCCATTCCTTGGCATTAGCTCTGCTGGGTGTTTTTTCTTTTCTTTTTTTTTCCCTTTTTTTTTAAATAGTCGCTTTTATAAAATTCTCTGTAATCACTCTTAAGCTGGGTTTATCAATATTGGCTGCCCAGACTAAGACGCGCACACGGCTGCTATTTGCTTTAGACGAATTGGAAAAGGAGAGGACCCGTGAATAATTCAGTTGTTGTGTTTGTGTTTAATCTTCCTCCAGTAAACACTTTTCACAAGAGAAATAATGGAGAATGAAAGTGAAGGATTCTTGAAATTAACTCTCGCGCTCTGTAAGCGGAGAACGAGCGAGAGAGAGAGAGAGAGAGAGAGACTGAGAGGGAGAGAGAGAGAGAGAGAGAGAAACTCTCAAGGTCTCTCCCCCCCCCCCCCCCCCCCCCCTCATCCTCACGCTTCCATAAATCAGCCATTTTATTACGGAGGAGGTCATTTGCTTGTGCGTTCTTTTCTTTTTTTCGCTGCTAAATTTAATCCGCACCTTTTTAATTACACTCCGCGGGCTTCCCCTCATCTCCTCCGGCTCCGGCTAATTTGCTTTGTGTCATGATTGTGAACGGAGAATTTCATCAGACTTTTCTCCCTTTCGCTCTCTCTCTACGCTGCGCTGCTGTGGCAGGCCCAATATGGCAGAACTCTGTGTATGAAACTGAAACGTTTAAAAAACGTTAAACAATAGAGACACGACAAATAAGTCACTGATCTTTTTTCAATCTTTTTTTCGTTTTTGTTATTTGGAGGTAATCAAGTTAAAATCTCACAAGCTCACAAGATGTGCCCCTGATAACAACAAAAACAACAACAACAAAAGCCATGGTGCTCATCATATTTATTGCAGCATAGGCCTACTTAATGTGTTTATGCTGTATGTGTGTGCTTTTGTGTGTTTTTTCTTTGATTTTGTCTATGTTTGGATTCAGCATTTGCATTGTTTAATCATCAGCCTCATATGATGGCATAACACTTATGATGTGTGTGCTGTTTGGTACATTGATACGCAAGTGTTGTTACTGTATATGTTGTGTGTATGTATGTGTTTGGTACATTGTTAAGTGTGCAAGTGTTCTATGTTGTGTGTATGTATGTTTGGTACATTGCATGCATGCACGTGTTGTTATATGTTGCATGTGTGTATGTGTTTGGTACATTCTTACGTATACAAGTGTTGTTACAGTGTTGTGTGTATGTATGTGTTTGGTACATTCTTACATATACAAGTGTTGTTACAGTATACTATATGTTGTGTGTATGTATGTGTTTGGTACATTCTTATGTATGCAAGTGTTGTTACACTGTATGTTGTGTGTATGTACAGTACTGTATGTGTTTGGCACATTCTTACGTATGCAAGTGTTGTTAGTGTATATGTTGTTTGTGTGTGTGTGTGTGTGTGTGTGTGTGTGTGTGTGTGTGTGTGTGTGTGTGTGTGTGTGTGTGTGTGTTTGCTGTTTACCCTCTGTGAGTGTTGTTGTCGCTCTGGTGTTTGGGAACACAGCAGAATTGTGCTGGCAGGTCTCTTTGTGCGGATCCCATCTGAGAGGGACACTCTCAGCCCCGAGGAGGCCGTTAGTGCGTCAGCGGACGGATGTTTGTTGCCCCCGGCGGCACCTAGTGGCCACGGAGACCGATGTGTCCCAGTTAGGATGGTCATGTGGCTCAGTCCCACTGACCACAGCTCAGTTATGGGGAAGAGGAACGAGCAGGGGGCATTCTGTTTGTATATATCGCTCGCTTCCTGTCATCTCTTCATATACATTATATATACACACACACACACACACACACACACACACACACATGCAGGAGTGTGTAAACAGCAGTGTGTGACTCTCCTATATGTGTGTGTGTGTGTGTGTGTTTGTGTGTGTGTTTACTTGGTGCACTTTTAGACTTGACTTGCCGCACACATAGCTGCTGCTGTCATAGATTTAGTTGTGGTGACTAATTAATGAGATGACTGAATTGGAGAAAGTGGGAAACGTTTGTGCGTGTGTATGTGAGTGTGTGTGTGTGTGTGTGTGTGTGTGTTTAGAATGCTAGGTATGTACTGTATACATACATACATGCTGCATATGCATGAGAGAAAGAAGAAAGAAAGAGAGAGAGAGAGTGAGTGAGAGAGAGCGAGTGAGAGAGAGCGAGTAAGAGAGAACTGGGTTTCAGGCACTTATCTGATTGCATAGTAGCTCTTTGAAAAAAATAAATATATATAAAAAAAGAGGATGAAAAATCCATTTCAAATGAAAAGATTAAATACGTAGCCTTTCCACCATCACCGACACGCATTCTGGGAGGGGAGTGAAAAGCAAAAAGAGAGAAAAAAGAGAGAAAAACTTGTCTTCTTTTCTTTATTCATCTCCTTCCCATCCTCTCCACTCGACGGGGTTATGAGTTCTACTCCATTGGCTGTGAAGTTGTCTATTGAAGGAGTGAGAGACCGAGTGAGAGAGGGAGAAAGAGAAAGAGAGAGAGAAACAAGAGAGGAAAGGAAAGAGAACTAGATAACCGAGGTGAGAGACCGAGTGAGGGAGAGAGAAAGAGAGAGAGAGAAAGAGAGAGATATATAGAGAAAGAGAAATGAAAGGAAAGAGAACTAGATAACCGAGGTGAGAGACCGAGTGAGGGAGAGAGAAAGAGAGAGAGAGAAAGAGAGAGATATATAGAGAAAGAGAAATGAAAGGAAAGAGAACTAGATAACCGAGGTGAGAGACCGAGTGAGAGAGAGAGAAAGAGAGAGATATATAAAGAAAGAAAGAGAGAGGAAAGGAAAGAGAACTAGATAACCGAGGTGAGAGGAGGAAGATGGCTTCGGCTCAGAAGGGGAAAAAAACACCTTTGTTTGTTTGTTTGCTGGTATATTTATTTATTTACTTTCAAACGCAGCCTCTGAGTGTTGGAGAGGGCTGGGAACCAACAAAACATTGTCGCTTTCAAAATGCCACTGCCGAGAATTATGAGGGAGTGTGTAGTCATGTTGGCCTCAGCTTCTGTGTGTGTGTGTGTGTGTGTGTGTGTGTGTGTTTGGTGCATCAGCCATGATTAAGTGTGTGTGAGAGTGGGGTGTGCATAAGTCAGTTGAAATGAAAGTGTGTGTGTCAGTGTGTGTGTGTGTGTGTGTGCACATGAGTGCTAGTATGTGTGTGTGTGTGTGTGTCTTTTTGTGTATGTGTGTGTCTCTCTCTCTCTGTGTGTGTGTATGTTTGTGCGCTGCATGCATGTGA
>NC_084994.1:34294166-34296666 GCF_963854185.1 Sardina pilchardus | reverse complement strand
ATATATCTCTGTGCAATTTATATACCTCCAATAGACTCTCCTTATTTTGAGGAGAGTATTTTTGAAACACTTCTCACAGAAATTGCCTATTTCCAGGCCCAGGGAAACATAATGCTAATTGGAGACCTAAACGGAAGAACAGGAACGGAGCCTGATGTTATTGACCCACAGGGTAATAACCATCTATTTGGTCAAGCTCCCCTGTTCCCCACACCAACCACCACCTACCGACACAGTCTTGACACTGAAATAAATCAAAGTGGCAAGGAGATAGTGCAACTCTGTCGTGCCTTAGGCCTGTACATAGTTAATGGTAGGTTCAGAGGGGACTTTTTAGGGAGATTCACCTACTCATCAGCTCTTGGATCCAGTGTAGTAGACTATGCAATCACTGACATGGACCCCTCCACTATCAGTGCATTCACTGTCAGACAGCAGTCTCCATTTTCTGACCACAACCAGATCAATGTGTACTTGAAACGCTCAGACAAAATAAGTGGCACAAAAACAGAAGTCTGTGAGCTTTATAACTCACACCATAGATACAGATGGGCCCCAGACAGTAAAGATGAATTCACCACAGTTTTGAAATCACCTGAACTGGTAAAGGACATGTTCGATTTCGATCAAAATAAATATGCCCTTACCAGAGAAGGTGTAAATAAGGCCACTGCAGATATTAACTTAATATTTCATAAAGCTGCTATTAAAGCAAACCTTAGAAAACGGAAATTTAAACCCTTCAAAAAGCAAAAGACAGACAAGTGGTTTGACCATGAATGCAAAAGCATTAGAAAAGAACTTAGAAAAATTGCAAATGAGAAACATCGTCATCCAAACAACTCTGCCCTACGTGTTAGTTACTTTGAAACTCTGAACAAATACAAACATACAATTAGGAACAAAAAACAAAAATACACTCAAAATAAATTTGAAGATATTGAGAGCGCTCTTGACCAAAATCAATTTTGGGATTTATGGAACAGTTTCAACCATAGGGAACCAGAGCCATTACCCATTCAAAATGGTAACATTTGGAGAACACACTTCCAAAGTCTATATAAAGACATACAAACAAGTGTCCCAGAGCAACAAATTATAAAAGAAAGGCTCAAAACACTAGAAGAAAAAATAAAAAATAACCAAAATCCTCTAGACTTTATCATTACAATGAAAGAGCTATCCACTCAGTCCAATTCTCTCCGGCCAAGAAAATCTAGTGGTCCAGATAGCATTCGAAATGAAATGCTCAAATATAGCACCCCAGAGATGCAGTGTGCAGTGTTGAAACTGTTCAACTTAATTCTACTGTCAGGACATTTTCCTGACATGTGGTGCAAAGGGCTCATTTCCCCCATTCACAAAAGTGGGAACAAATCAGAACCAAGCAACTACCGTGGCATTTGTGTCAGCAGTTGCCTAGGTAAACTGTTCTGCAGTATTCTGAATAAAAGAATAGGAGACTTCCTTGATGAACACTCTATCTTAAGTAAAACCCAAATTGGCTTTCTACCAAAATACCGCACCACAGATCATATATATACACTCCACACATTAATTAACAAACACGTAAACCAAACAAAAAAGGAAAAAATCTTTGCCTGTTTTATTGATTTTAAGAAGGCTTTTGATTCCATTTGGCACGAGGGACTCTATTATCAAATGCTAAATTGTGGGATGGGAGGCAAAGTATATGACTTAATTAAATCTATGTACCTAAACACGAAGTGTGCTGTCAAAATTGGAGATAAACAAACAGAATATTTCACCCAAAAAAGAGGTGTACGGCAGGGCTGTAGTTTAAGCCCTACATTATTTAATCTCTATATAAATGAATTAGCAATTCAGTTGGAGAATTGTCCCTCTCCCGGCCTCTCCCTCTTAGATAAAGACGTTAAGTGTCTGCTTTTTGCTGATGACTTGGTCCTACTGTCTGCAACCAAAGAAGGACTACAGCTGCAACTTGACATAGTTGAACAGTACTGTAGGACTTGGGCCCTTGATGTCAATCTAAAGAAAACAAACATAATGATTTTCCAAAAACGTGCCAAATGCCAAGAAAATAAATATAACTTTCTAATAAACAACACAATAATTCCACACAGCATGAGCTATACCTACCTGGGCATCACAATAACATCGTCAGGAAGCTTTCATATGGCAGTGAATGCACTAAAAGAAAAAGCTAAAAGAGCCCTACATGCAATTAGAAGGAAATTTTTTAACCTACAAATTCCAATTAAAATCTGGCTTAAAATATTCGATAGTGTCATCCTGCCCATTGCGCTGTATGGTAGTGAAGTATGGGGTCCACTCAGTCATCATAGCTACGCACACTGGGAAAAACACACCATAGAGATTTTACAAACAGAATTCTGCCGATATATTCTACAGGTGCAAAGAAAAACACCGAACAACTCCTGTAGAGCAGAATTAGGTAGATACCCACTAATAATTAACACCAATAAGAGAGCACTAAAATTCCTTAATCACCTTAAAT
>NC_084994.1:34259166-34284166 GCF_963854185.1 Sardina pilchardus | reverse complement strand
TCCCAGACGCTGTGAGTCGAAGCGAATAGCGAATGTTCCTCATGGAAACGAGTACTATATACTTCTCCCTCAAATTGCTCCCCCGAAAAAACACATCCTCTCCTCTCCTCTCGCCGTGCCTTGACAAAGCCAAAGCTTGTTTATGTTTGCTTGGCAGAATGCGTTCACTCATAAGCACACTGTAAATATCGCCAGCCATTAAAAGCCAATCAGCGGACAATCAGGATCCATCAGCGTTTGTTTATGCCCCCTAGGACCTGTCACGATGGCACGCTGGCATACCGCGTTAAGCCGACGTGGCACCCCAGCGATGTTGGCATATGTTCGCCACCCCCCCCCCCCCCCCACCCCCTCACCCCCTCAATACCCATGCTGATGCCAAGTGTGTGCCTGCTGTCCATCTCTTAGCAGTGTGCAAAGCTAAGGGCTTCAACCACCAAAGCCTCTGAGATTGATTTCTGACACGGGTCATTCTGTCTTGGAGCAGGCAAGCAGGAAAAGTACCAATGTCTCTGTCAAGGGCAGCCATCTTTCTTTTTCTGAAGAAAGTTTTTTTTTTTAAAAAAAAAAGGGCAAAAAAAATGTCATCCAGTGGCGACACGGAAACGGATTCAAACAGAGACTGCTGCGAGTCTGTGCGGAGCGCGATTTAATTTTTTAACGGCGTCTTTTATGTGCTTTTCTTGTTTTACAGGTCGACGGATTACGGGACGACTTACGAGAAACTCAACGACAAAGTCGGAGTGAAGACTGTCCTCAGCTACCTGTACGTGTGCCCGACCAACAAGAGGAAGGTGAGACTCCACCGCATTGTTGCTTTGCACACCTGTCCTTGTCAGAAGATGAAAAGAAGAAGCTAAAAAGAGCAAGAGCAAGCGAGAGAGAGAGAAAGAGAGAGAGAGAGAGAGAGAGAGAGAGAGAGAGAGAGATTTCTGTATATTTCTGTTCAGTATACACATATACATATACTGTATGCAGCATATATCATGACTGACCACTGACATCATCAGTGACCTTCAGCTAAATACCCTCTCCTCTCTGCCTAACCCTTTCGAGATGAGAGAGAGAGAGAGAGAGAGAGAGAGAGAGAGAGAGAGAGAGAGAGAGAGAGAGAGAGAGAGAGAGAGAGAGAGAGAGAGAGAGAGAGAGAGAGAGAGAGAGAGAGAGAGGGGATAAAAAAAAAAACGGTTCTCAGATGAATTGCACTCCGAGGTTAGTAGTAGGTGGGCTTATTCTCTCGGGCAAGAGTTGACGGCGAAATGAAACCCTTTTGTCTCCCCGGCGTTCAAAGGTGTTTTGTAATCCGCCGCGGTGCCTCCAGGAGGTTAATGAGACCGGGCCGGAGACAGAAGCTCGGCGGCCCTGGCAGCGAGCCCGACATTTCGGGGGCAGATAATGCCTCTTTGCCTCCTTCGCTCTCCCCGGTTCCCACAATAGCCCCAGGCCTCTGGTGCCACTACTGTCTGCAAAACGCCGGAGCCTCGGCAGAACAAAAAGAAAAAAAGCCAACGCACTCCCTATCTATCAGGAGGGTTGTTTCGAGCCCTTTTGTGTCGTTAGGTTGCTGAGGATCACGCACAAAAGAGGAGTACTCTTTTTTTTTTTTGTTCTTTTTTACTCACTCGTTTTTTTGCCGTGTCATCGTTTCTTTGAGCGTTGATCTCCAGCTCATTTTGAAACAAGGAGCGCCTGTGCCGATCTCTCTCGGCGTGTCTTCGGGGGCCGTCGCGCTGAAAAAAACGCAACAAAAGACCCTGTCGCTGCACTGTAGATGGCATGCATTGAAATTCATCTCGAGGAAACTTTTTTTTGCGTTTCGTTGTTTATCTTAGTTTCACGTTACAGATTTTTTTTCGAGCGCAGGCGGACGATGATATAATGGCTCGGCCCATGCCGAAACGCTCTCGGATTTTGAAAGGTGTCTTATCTTGTTTCGAGACTTTTATATCACCCTTTTTTAAAGGTGAAGTCAGGTCCAGGGGCAGCTTCACCCAACCACTGCTTCTCTGTGAAGTAAAAGCGGAGCTCATTTAAAAGCACTCTCTCGGTGAACTCGCTCCCCTTGTAAATCAGTCTCCCTCCTGCCTCGAAGAGGGATTTTGTGGGCTCTCTCGTTTTTTTTTGAGTGCGAATGGCACCCGGGCTCTTTGTTATCATCCATCAACGGCGTCGTGCCACTTTGTTGTGTTTGTCCAGGCCTCGCCGCGCAGTTCTAAGGTCGTGCCATGCCAGCACTTTTTTTCCAGCCGGCGGACCTCAACAACGCTTGACCTCGGTAGCCTTTAACGCTATCTCGTTAGTGCAATTCGCTTTCGTAACAGAGGGATGAGTTGTGTTGTGCGGAGGTTTTTTATGTTATCCTCCCCCTGTTTTTTTTTTTTTTTTGTTATATATGTGCTGGTCTCCATCTTGATAGCCAGTTTTGGTGCCTCTTACACGACCCTCCTACTTCCTTCCCTCCCTCTCTCCCTCTCTCCCTTCCTCTCTCCCTCCCTCCCTCTTTCCCTCCACTCAACATTATGGTGAATCATCCCCAAATGCATGTCATTGGCCAAAAGTAAGGAGTGGCATATTGAAGACGAAAATTGGCTTAATCAATGCTTCAGGATACAGTATGTGCGTGTGTGCATGTGTGCATGTGTGTGTGTGTGTGTGTGTGTATGTGTGCTTGTGTGTGTGTGTGTGTGTGCGTGTGTGTGTGTGTGCGTGTGTGTGTGTGTCTGTGTGTGTGTGTGTGCGTATCTTGAGGCACAAACATCAGGAGATGGATGAAGATAGATGGGTTTGTGTTTGCAGAGGCACCTCTTTGACCAGGAGGGGGGGGTGGGGAGGGGAAAGGGGGGGGGGGCGGGGGGGGCTGCGTCTAACCTTTAGCTCAGCGGCAGCCTCAGGTTTGAATGATCGTTGTGACATTTCTCTCCTGGCATTCCTAACGAGACGCCTGACGCGAATCCCAATATCGCCGAGCGCCCGCCCGCCCGCCAACAAATCCCACAGTCCTTCACTGGCGCTCTCGCACGTGAATGCAGGACTTCTCTGCACCAGCAAACGGCTGAGATAGGGAGGGAGGGAGGGAGGGAAGGAGGGAAGGAACGAGTGAGGGAGGATAGGAGGGAAGGAAGGAGGGAGGGAGGGAGGGAGAGAGGGAAGGAGCGAGTGAGGGAGGGAGAGAGGGAAGGAGCGAGTGGGGAAGGGGAGGATAGGAGGGAAGGAGGGAGGGAGGGGGAGAGGGAAGGAGGGAGGCTATTTGTATCTCGTCCGCAGCGCATGGCTACTGATAGGCTGCAATTGATCCAGACTGACATGATTAATTTGCTGGAGGAGCCGTCGCCCTCCTATTGTTTACGCCATGCTTGATAGCTTCACCAGGGGGATGGAGGGGAGGAGGGTGGTGATGGTGGTGGTGGTGTTTAGGGTGGTGGTGTTTAGGGTGGTTCTCACAAATTCTCACAGAAAACCTCCCCCCCTCCTGCCTCTTCCCCCTCCTCCTGTATGCTGAATACAGATTAATGCTCCCTAACTACCCCACATACCATTAACACCCCCCCCCCCCCCCCACACACACACACACACACACACACACCGTGCTCCTGATGCTGATAAGGACCCAGAGGTTATCCCTCAACCCCACCTGCACCCAGCATCCACTCAGTCACACACACACACACACACACACACACACTCGACGCCCTCGGGCTCCGTTCTCCTCTCCGACGCCCACCTCAGATCGATTTCTCCCTAAGCATCCACTCACTGCCGTCTGTTGGGAGAGGACACATTTGTTTACGAGTGTCACGGGCGCAACGCTAGAGGAAAACTTAATTACTTGCCAATTTGTCTTCTTGGCCTCACTTGCACGCTCTCTCTCTTTCTCTCTCTCTCTCTCTCTCAATCTCTCTCTATCTCTCTCTCTCCATCTCTAAAGGGTTAGGCAGAGAAGAGAGGATATTTAGTTAAAGGTCACTGATGATGTCAGTGGTCAGTCATGATAGATGCATGTATGTATAGTATATGTGTATGTATACTGAACAGAAATATACATGATGAAATAAGATGTATTCTATGCGTACAAGAGGCTTATTTGTTTACAAATTGATCGATCAAAATGATCGATTGATAGCAGTGGGCATTTCAGTTCACAGACAACCACTCTGGTCTGGTGGGTATTCAATCAGATATTCAGTCAACATGGCAATTGCACAGTCTCTTAAAACTTGTGAACTCTGTGGCATTCAGTGGCATTCACCAAGCTGCACATTTCAGAGGGGGCTTTTCTATTTTTTATTTATTTCAGTTCAAGGGAAATGGGTGCCGTAATCTTGCTTTTTCATCGAAATCTTTTGATACGTCACCTGGTGAAAGTGAAACGCTTGCTAACACAGATCTGAACAATTTGTGAACAACATTAGAAAAGCTCTCTGAGAGCGCAGACCTCTGCCAAGTGCCTCCTGGGCACAGACGAGGATCCGTATTACTCCCAAAATTGAATTGTTTCTTCCTTGGGTCATTTCAGACCTCTCCTGAAAATTTCATCGAAATCCGTCCTCAAGTTTTTGAGTTATCTTGCTAACAAACAAACAAACAAACAAACAAACAAACAAACCCAGATTAAAACATAACCTCCTTGGCGGAGGTAATAATATGCCTTTTTTTTGTGTACAGAACAAATCACATCTTTTAATTAATGAGAAATGGAAGTGAATTAAAAAAAAAATTATGTTGTTGTTCAGCATCAATGCACATGTACCGTACATACTTAAAAGACCATTAGATGTGTGAGATGATACAGACAAACAGAAAGGCTTTTTTTGGTGTACAAAACATCACATCTTTTAATTCATGGGAAATGGGAGTGAATAAAAAAAAATGTATGTTGTTGTTCAGCATCAATGCATATGTACCGTACATATTTAAAAGATCATTACAGTAGATGATATATAGACCGACAGAAAGGGCAGCATTATGTTCCACCTCTCAGTGTTAGCAAAAAAACATAATGACATCTCGGTGGATTTGAAGATGACCTGTTCATGCATTCAGACAGCCAAGCTGTTATCTCAGGTGGAGAGGCATTCACAACGCGCACAACAACAACAAAGCCAACTGTTGAGGGGGCTTCATTGTGTGATGCTGTGCGCTGACTGGCTGTGCTGTTTCTATTGTAAACAAGCGTCTCCTTTCCCCGATAGCTCTGCTTTGCTCTCCGAAAACATAAATGTAATTTTCTGGGCGGCAGGTGGGGAACAAGTATTATTATTATTTTTTTTTTTTTTACTTTTTCTTTCTCCGACACAGACCAAAACGATGTGGGTTAGCCTATACTTCAGAGCCTGCCCCACTTTAAATCATTCATGGTAGCGTTTGCTAAAAATTGGCTCGTGGCTCCCCAGTGGTCCTCTATTCCAGTGCAGAGTGTTAGCTCAAGTGCGGGCATGGAGACTTTTAAAAAATATGTCATGTACCACGACTCGGCACAGGCCCCGCGATTGGATCAGTGAGCATTTTAAAGTTGAGTACTTTGGACAGAACTCAGTCCTATACCGCAGGTGTAGTGAGAACCTATGTTGAAGGAAAGAAAAACAAAAAAATATGATGTTGTGCCCCTTGACAAGTTCTTGCTCCTACAGCAGGTGTTGATAGTGCCGTGCTTCAAATCTCTCGTCTCTGGAATCAAACCCGGGGAATTGATGTGGCTGCGAGACAGAGGGAATGTTGTGCACCTTTCACCTTTTCGGTGAAGAAACAGTCATTGTGTTTGTGCAAGAAAATGGTCTCTCTGCGGCGAAGGCCGGCGAGACAATGAAAGGGGAACAGGACAGGAGAGAGGAGAGAGGAACGAAAATGACCTCATCGTCTCAATGTCATAACAACGAGAGAAAGCCCACAGACACCTAGTGTGAAGGACCTCTGGCCCGAATCTGTATTAGAGCTCGAAAAACAGATGTCTCTGTGGACACAGGTGTGTACCAGGACAGACCTGGACGCGCGGGAGAGAGAGAATGACCTAGTCGGCAGGTGAAGTGTAATTTTCTGTCTCTAAATGAATGTTGTCGTGTAATGTGCGGTAATGGAAAGTGATTACACCTTTAAAACTATAAATTACCAACGACAAGCCCCCCCCCCCCCCACACACACACACCCCATAAGAAGGCACACTCGCGTAGAGAGACCTCAGCCGTCCACTTTACGCCGGTAATAAATGGCAAAAACCAGAGAACCTTGGCCAAAAGAAAATGAAATGAAACAGAAGAGTTCGGAGAGAGAGAGAGAGAGAGAGAGAGAGAGAGAGAGAGAGAGAGAGAGAGAGAGAGCAGGGGAGAGGGAGGAGGGGAAAGGAGCTTGGCGAGGAATCTAGAGCCTGTTTATTGGCTCCTAATGAAAAACAATTTATCTAAATCACCACCAGGGAGGATTCGCAGTTAGAGCTGTGGAGGGAAGGGGTGGTATTTCTGTCAGTGACAAATGCGCTGCTGTTTTTCCAATTCAAATCCGGTTGAGGGGAGAAAAGACTGGCGCGGCGCGGTGCGGTGTGGGCTTGGGCGCCCACGGCAACAAACTCTCTCTCTCGCCAGCGCTCGCCACCGTCACCGACTCGTCTGCGAACGAACGGGCGAGCGAAAAACCCCGCCACCCGACTGCGACGCCCACTCCTCCAGACGATGGGTCCCTGTCGTTTGATTATTATTAAAGCCAGGTGTCTCTTGCAGCCTGTGGCAGATTAGAGATGAGATGGCCGCGAGGACGCGTATTCTCTCTTCCCACAGAAGCAGATGAAGTGCATATAATAGGAATAGTTAGCGGAAGAAGGTGGTGGTGCTGGTGGGGGCGGTTTTGAGAGGCAGGCAGCCGTACTGCATTGGTCACTTTTGAACAGTATAAGGCTGATGGTATGCATTGAATGAATGAATGAATGCATGAATGAATGAATGAATAGATGGATGGATAAATGAATGAGTAGATGGATTGATGAATGAATGAATATATTAATTAATAGGTGGCTGAATGAACAAACAGAAGAATGGATGAATGAATGAATGAATAGATGGATGGATGAATGAATGAACAGATGAATGGATGGATGAATGAATGGACGAACAGAAGAATGGATGGACGAATGGATGAACAGATGAATAAATAGATGGATGGATGGATGACAATATTAATTAATAGGTGGACAAATGAATTAACAAACAAAGGAATAGATGAATGAATGAATGAATGAGTGAATAGATGGATGGATAGATGGATGAATGGATGAACAGATGGATGAATAGATGGATGAATAGATGGATGGATGGATGAATAGATGGATGGATGCATGAACAGATGAATGAATGAATGAGTGATTGAATGAATGAGTGATTGGATGGATGGATGAAGGGGGAAAAACAGAAATGCAGTACCATGAAAGTAATGAACCTCAATGAAAATGTCACTTGCTGTGTTTACATGAGACGAAATATCACATGATGACATACATAAACATCAGGCAGCAGACATGAAAATCAGTTCTGTCTCTATCGGGTTTAAAGCTGCCAAATAAACACTGCTGTATGGATGCCATTTATTTTCTCTCACTCTACCTTTCTCTCTCTCTGTATCTCACTCTCTTTTTATCTCTCTTTCTTCCTCTCTCTCTGTATCTCTCTCTCTCTCTCTCTTCATTGCCATCAGCTCTCCTCTTTTTACACGGGCTTGTAAAGCCAGCTGTTTCCAATAACACGCTCCTCATAGCGCATTTGCGGATGTAATCCGCCAGGATCTGACTTTTTAATGTCGCGTTTTAAATGCAAAGACTCGTCGTCTGTGCCACGGAGGATGCGATTAGTTAGCGCTATACACGTTGTGGAAACCCTTGTGATGAGACTATCGACAACGCCCCCCCTCCCCCCCCCACTTCTCAATTCCAGAGGACACTCTGAGCGAATTGGAGTGGCCTTCCATTTCACACGAGAGACCCATCTGCTTTGCTTCTGCCCTTCGCCATCTGGGAGACGGACCTCGAGTTTAGCCCTCAAATTTGATCACAATTACCTGCGCTGTGCTTCCTGCTAAAGAGGGGGGTAGGGGAGGGGGGGGGGGGGGGGGGGGTAGGGGGGCTCTACTGAGCTTACAGGTGTTCAGCAGCATCAGGAGGGAGTGAAGGGAGGGGAGATTGTGACAGTAGGGATTGTTTTGGTGGTGGTGGCTGTTGGTGATTGTTGTGGTGGTGGTGGTGGCTGTTGGTGGTTGTTGTGGTGGTGGTGGCTGTTGGTGGTTGTGGCTGTGGTTGTGGTGGTGGTGGTGGTGGTGATTGCCACCACCACCTCTCTCTCTGACTCTCTCTCTCTCTCTCTCTCTCTCTCTCTCTCTCTCTCTCTCTCTCTCTCTCTCTCTCTCTCTCTCTCTCTCTCTCTCTCTCCCACTCACTTCCTGTCAGCCTCTCCACTCTCTTATCCCCTAAATAAAGACAAAATCTACTTAAAAAACAGACTGAATTCCACAGTCCTTCTGTGTTAGGCTAAGTTCTGAACCCCCACACCCCCCGTGGTTCAGCGAGGAAATTTCACAGTGTTTTTTGGAAAGAGAGCGCCCTTGGCTCATCTCATTAAAAAAGCGAGAGTGTTATCCTGAAAAGGTGATGTTGTTGCGGGGGACAGACACCGAGCTCTGCGTGAACTCGTTGCACAAGCCTCCCCCCTAAAACCATGGAAACAATAGCAGACTTTTTTTTGCGGATGTGTTTGGAGGCTAATGGTTGGAATGAAAAAAAAAAAAAAAAGCCAAACCTGATTTGCTTCCCCCCTCTGTTTTCTAAAGCGCTTTGTTATTTCTCTCAAGCACTTCAATGACCTCTTATTCTGATCCCTTCTTCTTTCTCTCTCCCCCTCTCTCTCTCTCCCTCTCCCACTCTCTCCCTCTCTCCCTCCCTCTCCATCCCTCTCTCCCTCCCTCTCTCTCTCCCTCTCCCTCTCTCTCTTCCTCTCCCCCTCTCTCTCTCTCTCTCTCCCTCTCTCATCTCCGTGGGTATTCTAGATAATGGTGTTGACCGATCCGGAGTTTGAGAGCAGCGTGCTCATCAGCGCGGACGAGGGGGCCAGCTACCAGAAGTACCGCTTGAGCTTCTACCTCCTGAGCCTGCTCTTCCACCCCGCGCAGGAGGACTGGGCCTTGGCCTACAGCCACGAGCAGAAGGTGAGAGACCCCCCCCCCCCCTGGAATGAATGAATAGATGGATGAATTGATGGATGGATGGATGAATGAATAGATGGATGAATAGATGGATGAATAGATGGATGGATGGATGAATGAATAGATGGATGAATAGATGGATGAATAGATGAATAGATGGATGGATGGATGGATGAATAGATGGATGTAGTACCGGTGCCGGACACATAGATTAGCCTCCTTTCAATTAAGACCTCTTACTCACACACTCACTCACTTATCTGCTTACTTACTTTTACACTCACACACACACACACACACACACAGACACACACAGACACACACACACACACACACACACCTCGCAGGAGGACTGGGCCTTGGCCTACAGCCACGAGCAGAAGGTGAGAGACCACCCTCGTGGCACCACCGCCACACACACAGATTAGCCTCCTTTCAATTAAGACCTCTTACTCAACTCACACACTCACAGACTTACTTGCTTACTCACTTACACACACACACCCACACACACACACACACACACACACACACACACTCGCCTCCTCAAAGGTCTTCTCCTGGCACGGAATGTAAAGACCATCGAGTGTCTCTGAGTGGAGCCCCAGTGGATGGAACTTTGTTTGGTATAATGAGGTGTACAACACAGTTTTTTTTTTTTTTTTGGAGCAGTAAACTTTTGTTAAATGCATTTTCTTTTCTAAAAATGTCTAAAAGAAGAAGAAAAACAGAACACAATGTGATGTATACCGTATCATGTCATAACTTAATATGCCAGTGCTCGGTTGAATGGCACTTGGACTCCAACGACAATGTTCTGTTGAATGTAGACTTGAAAAGACGTCTCAGGAGGGAAAAAAAGAAGCAAGCTCCTCACAGGTGATTGATTCCTTTTCTGAGGTTGAAGAACATTCGCTCTCATGTTCACTGAACATTTAAACAACACCAGCCAATTTCCGTGGGTCACTTCAAGTACAAAAAGTTCCCCGGCACTAAAGACTGAATCGCTAAGCAGTAGCATTGCGGCATTAAGTTAACATAAGCCAACAAGAAAGGCACGTCGAGCCCCTTTTCTTCGTATCAAGTCCCTTTAAAGAAAATCCACACGCTTGCCCCTTGAAGTCCTTGTCTGTCCATATCAGGCCTGTCATGGAGTTGCATCATGCACTTGTGACTTCAGCCGCTTGGCTTTGTGCGTTTGAGTGACAGCTGGGGCCGACCTTTAGCGCATCCCTTATGCCCCCTCTCCCCTCTAGTGCCCGCCCCTCCCCCCACGTACGACCTTTGCCCCCTAGCGGCTGGAGGGCATCCAAGAGCGGCGGCGGTTGGCGTTTGGCGGTGGGCAGCGGGTGCAGTTTCTGCACGCTGGTCACACCCCACCTGGCAAAGTGACGGTCCCTCCCCCCCCCCCCAACCCTCTGCCTGTCACAGAGATGGATGGACAGACGACTGGTGGTGTGTGTGTGTGTGTGTGTGTGTTTGTGTGAGTGAGAATGAGCGTGTCTGTGTGTGTGTGTGTGTGTGAGAGAGAGAGAAACAGAGAGAGTGTCTGTGTGTGTGTGTGTGTGTGTGTGTGTGTGTGTGTGTGTGTGTGTGTGTGTGTGTGTGTGTGTGTGACCTCTTGTCAGGGATGCTTCACAGGAGCTTTTGATACCCTTTCCAACCTCCCTGCCACCGGCACCTCCCCACTATCCTTGCTCCCGGCACCGAGAAGAAACCACCTAGGAGACCGAGCTGATACTGTCATGTGGAAGTGTGTGTGTGTGTGTGTGTGTGTGTGGAGAAAGAGAGAGTCACTTGTAAGGCCTCCGTGGGGAGTCTCCCCTGACAACAAGCTGCCCGACAATCCATTATAGGACCTAAGCCGGCGCTGAGGCGAGCTTTGTGGCCGGTGGCTCTGTCGACTCTGCCCTGGAGGATTTCACCGTCTGGTTAAAGATCCGCCGGGAATAGGACCTCTCCTTACGAAGAGCACGGAGACTCTTCCTATAATATTCCCTTTTTTAAAAAAATATTTTAATATTATAGTATTTCAGAATTGCAGTCATTATGCTGTAGACTTATAAACGAGGGAGAGTCGACGATACGGAATGCGATGGGGAGGACATTAAAGTTATGGAAAGTGCGGGCGAACCGAAATTGAGTCAGACAAAGCACAGTTATGATAAATGTATGCTCTTTATTTCCCTATGTCTGCCTGTACTCTCTCTTTCCCTCTCTCTTTCCCTCTCTCTCTCTCTCTGTCTCTCTGTGCATTTTGAACAAATTTGGTTGCTGAGCAACGCTGTGAGGTAAGTCGTGACTTGCCATCTAGGTGCTGGTATGATCTTTAGTCTAGCGGAGTGGGCAGATTTCGCCCCCCCCTGAGTTCCTCCTGAAAAATCCTAAAACAACCGAAAAACGAGTTTTAATTGCACCCCGTGTAATTCTGTGACATTATTTCAAAACCAAGTAAATTCACAGCCGTCAGCTCAAAAGAGCTATATCACCCCAAAGTCAAACAAACAAAAAGAGCATTAGCTCACTGTAATAATGGCTTTGGAGAACAATCCTCTGACAGGAGGAAGTTAGAACAAACAAACAAACAAATATTAGCTCCCTAAAATGATAACAAAACATGTTCAACAAGTATACACAGCACTCACTGGCGTGGGGTGTGTCTATGCCGCTTTTATATGCCCCTTCGACACCACCACAAAAGGCTCACCCTCCCCAGGTTCCTCATTTGTCTGCTCCCTGCCTGTCTCTCTCTCTCTCTCTCTCTCTCTCTCTCTCTCTCCCTCATTCTACTCCTTTTCTCCGCTCCGAGCGGCCCGGCCCTACCCTACCCTACCCTATCCAGGTCAGAGCGTGTCTGGAGGAATCCGCCGTTATTTCGAGCGATGAATCACACGGGGGTGACCTCGCGTCACCCCGGCCCAGCCTTGTGCCGTGTTTGTGGACGCTCGGCAGCAGCGAGGTGTCATCACTCATTTGCTTCACCGACCCCGCCCGCCCGAGCTGTAGCTCTCGGACCCCGATTGCAATGCTACGTTACAGCAAGACCATGGCAGCAGCAGCCACGCCAACGGGAGGGTGCAGCAGCTGGGTAGTAATAGCTCGGACAGTTGTCAAGGAAATGGAGATAAGACAGAAATAGAAGATAAGACAGAAAAACCAAGTGTGTGTGTGTGTGTGTGTGTGTGTGTGTGTGTGTGGGGGGGTGTGTGTGTGTGGGTGTGTGTGTGTGTGTGTGTGTACTGTAGATGTGAAACTGATTAACCCTTGTATTGTGTTAGAAAGCTGTTTACACCTGTGGTGTTAGCGGGTCCATTTGGACCCATGATTTTAAAATGCTTGAAAATGCCTAAAATCACCAGTTTTCTTCAAATGTTGTTTTTCAGCTAATTGCTGGCTTAGTATGTATTCATATAAATGGAATGAATTGTGAATTGTTTTTAGTTGGCTCCACAGACACAGTATTTTAAAATATACTACTCGTTTTTGATTGCAAAAACTGTTTAAATTCACTAAATATATATATATTTTTTATAGAATGAGTAACAATAAACTGTAAATGTGTTATAAACTAATATTAGAGTACACCTACCAAAACAATTTTTTATTTTTTATTTTTTTATTTAAAATTATTAACAATAGTGACATCTTTGGTGTTTCGGGTCAAAACGGACCCGCATAGATAAATGGTAGGATAAAGACAACAAGTAAATTTTTTTCCATAAAACCAACTTTTATTTAACCATACCAACTAACCAAACAATTTAACCATAAGCTGAACATTGAAAATAATATGGTGTTAGTGCAGGTATGCGTTCTGAATTATCCATAATCTAAACACAGGAAACAATGTGTTGACATAAACCATAATTTGAACTGTGTGTGTGTGTGTGTGTGTGTGTGTGTGTGTGTGTGTGTGTGTGTGTGTGTGTGTGTGTGTGTATGTGTGTGTGTGTGTGTGTCTGTGCATGTGTGTGTGCGTGTGTGTGTGTGTGTGTGTGTGTGTGTGTGTGTGTGTTCAAATGCATGAATCACAGTATTTGATGGCTACTGTGTGCTCCTTGCAAATGAATTTCTTGCATGTGTGGCAAGTTGTGTTGGATTTCCTGTCCTTGTTGGCGGGGCAGGACTGGCACCTCTTTCTCTTCCCCCTGGAATCTCCTCCCTGGTTCTCATCAGAGGATGATGGTGTGGGTGTTGGCTGAAGCTCTCTCACCAAACGAACAGACGCTTCGGTTCGGGGCAGCCGCTCTCGTCTTGCGATGAAGGGAGACACCAGAGACTTGCCCAACTCCTGCAGAAAAAGCCTCCTCTTGAAAGATTTTTCTCCATTCCATCCTGGATCTATTTCAGTCCACACCACAAATGCGTTGTATGCAGACACATCCAGTATGTTGTAAAACACAACCATAGGCCACCTTTTTGTCCCCCGCTTGCATGTGTACGTGCCTGTGACCTTGTCCAGGTTGTCAACGCCGCCTTTGTTCTTATTGTAGTCCAGAATTATGTCTGGCTTCTTGTCCTCCCTACTGCTCACACCAGCATCCCTGTGGAGAGTGGACATCAGTAGTACATTTTTGTTTTTTTTGGGACAGTAGGAGACAATTGTGGAACTTTCTGTGAATGCGAACTTTGATGAGAGAGGAGCCCTGTCTTTTGTTCCTAGAAGAGCTAGGGGAAGCTCAGGTTTGTTCTTTCTGACTGTTCCCACCATCGTCAGCTTCCTCTTTAGAAGCTCTTGCGCGAGGTCATAGGAAGTGAAAAAATTATCACAGGTTATGTTGTGCCCCCGAAGGCCCTTGGTCATGTCCAGGACGACCCGCTTGCCTTGGTTCTTCTCTGGCATTCCGCTGGCAGGTTTTCCGGTATATATTTGCATATTCCATGCATAGGCCGTTCTTGCATCACATGCCGCCCATATTTTGATACCATATTTTCCAGGCTTGTTTGGCATGTACTGCCTGAAGGGACACCGGCCTCTGAAAGGGACTAGCCGTTCATCCACTGTCACCTCTGGCCCAGGATTGTACACAAAGGGTAAATTTTCCACCCATTTGTCCCAAACCTCCCTGATGGGAGCAAGCTTATCATTCTCACGACGAGCAACTCTTGTCTCCCTGTTGTCAAAACGTAGCACTCTTGATAATACATGAAAGGCTTGGAGCGACATTGTGGCACGAAAAATAGGGCGTCCTGACTCACTATCCCATAAACTGGCCGTAGCTTCATTACAGGATCTGTATACCCCCGCAAGAAGCAACAGTCCCATGTAGGCATCGAGCTGTGTTTTGTCCATCTCTGTCCAGCTATCACCAAACACTCTTCTCCCTTCCATGTTGGTCATCTCAAGAAGGATATTCTGAATAGGTCTTGGAAAGAACAGTTCAAACGCTGACTTGATGTCTTGGGCGTGTGCCACAGCATATCTAGTAGGCCCTGGAGTCATTCTGATGATGTTCTCTGTCGGTGCCCTGGATTGGGTTTGAAGAGGGCTTGATAACCATGAAATGTCCCCTTTTTTTGACATGAAAACCTCTCTTTGATCTTCTGTGACATCTGGGTCCTCCTCATCAGATGTTTGGTCTTGTTCAGGGTCATACTGAACGTCATCCTCCTCCTCAGACACATCCTCCTCAGCTTCACTTTGCCCTCTATCCTCAGGATCCCCATCATCATCAAAGATATGATCCAGCGCCTGATGAACAGTATACCTTTTGCGCATGTTGACTGATGCTCCTACAGCATTCAACTGATAATATCCCACCCAAACCCTCTTTATATGTGCCAATGTTTATAAACAATGTATCAATATGCTGCGAGAAAATTTGAGTTCACGTGGGGGGTGGACTGATGCTCCTACATAATTCAACTGATAATATCCCACCCAAACCCTCTATGTGCCAATGTTTATAAACAATGTATCAATATGCTGCGAGAAAGTTTGAGTTCACGTGGGGGGTGGTGTGTGTGTGCACCTGTATGTGTGTGTTTCTGTGGGTCTCTGTTTGTGCCTGTGCATGTGAAAGAGGCCTGTGTGTGTGTGTGTGTGTGTGTGCGCGCGCAGTGTGTGTGTGTGTGTGTGTGTGCGCGCGCGCAGTGTGTGTGTGTGTGTGTGTGTGCGCGCGCGCAGTGTGTGTGTGTGTGTGCGCGCGCGCAGTGTGTGTGTGTGTGTGTGTGTGTGCGCGTGCGCAGTGTGTGTGTGTGTGTGTGTGCGTGTATGTGTGTGTGTGTGTGTGTGTGTGTATGTGTGTGTGTGTGTGTGTGTGTGTGTGCGTGCGTGTGTGTGTGTGTGTGTGTGTGTGTGTGGGCCATAACTGTGCACATTGGGCCATAAATGATCCTCAGAGCAACCCATAGCCTTTAAGTGATGCATACAACAGCCAGTATTCTCTGCCGGGTCATTTTGGACCCGTAACACCACAGAAGTAACTTTTTTTTTTTGAGACCTTTAGAATTTACTAAAATTGTGAAAATTGATTTTGCTGCATTTAAATAGGTGTGTCTGAGGATTAGATGAAGCCTCATTCCAGGACAAAAAAGGAAAGTGTGCTTTTTACACAGTTAAACTTGAAAACGGGTCAATTTTGACCCTAACACAACAGAAGGGTTAAGAGACACACTGCACATTTTTCTGATGCCATCCTATTGTTTCTCCTATTGAGTGACATTCAAATGAGTCGACGGTCATATTCAAATTTGCAGTGGTCACTTAATGTTGATTATGACCTTAGGGTGACATCAGAAACATTTGCAGCCGTCTCATAATGTTGAATACGACCGTCAACTCGTTTGAGTGTCACCCAAGAACCGTAGGGTGACATCAGAAAATAATGTGCAGTGGTCTCTATTTTTTTCCAGAGCAACAAGTTCATTATTTTAACAAACACCTGAAAGGGTAGTATTGGCACCATGTTCAATTAAGCATAGCGTTGAAAGGATTTTTTCAATATATACTGTACATGACAAAGTTGGGATGCTGTGTGAATATATATATATATATATATATATATGGTATGAGACAGGATAGTGTCTCAAGAGACCTTGCTTCATGTATCGTTTTAATTGACTGGCAATTAGAGTAAGTTGACTGGGAGGCTCTGACGAGACAGAGACAGCCTCAGATGTGGAAAAGGAGCCTCGGGTCACAGGAGCTATTCATGGGTGAAATAGTCAAGACATGTTAAATAGATAGAGAGGCGCCGCCGCAGATAACGGAGCCCTTTTTCCTGCTCCTCTGTTCGCTTTTTTAATGTCTTCGCCGTTTTGGTTTGAGCTGCTTGTCTGAGATTGAGGTTTGCCATCTCCATGGAGACATTGAGCAACAAGAAACACCATGCTGCAGACTTCAGGGGGGGGGGGGGGGGGGGTATCAACTATTGACCGTGATTTTCATAAAGGAGTATGGACTAAATGTTCCCGTAAAAAAGGGCCTTTGATGATAACCGTACACAAGGTCATCCATGTAGGACATGTTTATTCGTTTGTGTCTGTTTGTTCTGTTCTTTTCACTTTTTTTGTGTTCCCTTAACCCTGTTGTCCTCAAATCTTACCGACATTCTTTATCCTTGGGGTCAATTTGACCCCAGCTAATTAAACTCTAAATAACTCTAAATGATCATTATTATACAAAGATAGATAGATGGATATATTGATATATACTTTCTTTATACAGTATATACAATATACATAATATAGGTAGATAGATAGATAGATAGATCGATGAAGAGAGCGACAATCTGGTAGACAATAGCCCCGTTTACATGGACACTTCTATTCCGATTAGAAACGGAAAAAACAGCTCAATCGGAATAAAAATTGTCATATAAACACCTCAATCGGAATGAAAATCCTGATCCGATCAGAATTGTGATCGGAATAGAAGAGGTGGTGTAGTCCATTCCTATTCCGAATGAACGCTCATGTATACGGTCATTCGGATTGACCGTAATATCTTCCCAATGAAAAGTAGCAAACAACGGCTATTCCGATCAAAGATTCTAAAGCGCTTACAGACGTCTGATCGGAATAGAATGTAGCCCATGTAAACAGACGGCGCAAAAATGTTCAATCGGAATAGTTTAATCGGAATGACAAAAAACTGTCCATGTAAACGTGGCTAATATCTAAATCGATTGATTGCCAAGAACAATGCATACATGTGTACTATTTTTCCACCATACCTGTACCTTTGTAGTGAAATACACACTCATCCAGCTTTAGTGGAGGTTCATCTACAGTGGCTGTTTAGCCTCTATGTGTGTATACTATGCGCCATACTACTCCACGAGGCGCACGTGTCAGAACCTGTCTGAAATCGTTCCGCGTGAGTGACAGCAGCCGGTTACTCTGGAGCCGTCCTGCGTGGCCTGATTGATCAAGCTCCCGCCAATTTACTGCCGCCGCATCCATCTTACGCCCCATGTGACTAACATAACTTTGTTCCCCACCACGTCAACGCACAGCACACACACACACACACACAAACACACACACATATATACACATGCACACACACACACACACACACACACACACACACACATATATACACATGTACACACACACACACACACACACACACTGACACTCTCTCTCACACACACACACTCACACACACACACACGAAATGAAAAGCCAATAATGTGTCTGTCAGGGCCACCCTCCCTTCTCATCGACTGCGCTGCACGCGTGGCAACACCTGTCGAGTCCTCATATGGAAAATGTCAACACGCAACGCTCCCCATTCATCAGACGGGCCCACTGCAGAGTACTCCCCGACGGGCGAGACTTAGACGAGATGGTTTTAAACGACCGCATCCCATTCCCCCCCCCCCTTCATTTCGACCGCGCGCTCGCTATTAATTTGCGAGATGCCGGGCTTATGCCGCATGGCAGGTTTTATTTTTTTATTTCGTTTTTTTTTTTGTGCGGTCATAACGACGGGAAGAGGGGATTGGCCCGTAATCAGACTTTTTAGTGAAGCGGGAGACGGAAAGACGGTGGCTTTCGACACGTCAGTTTTTTAGACAGCTCGGGAAGTTTTTGTGTGTCTGGCCTCGCTTGTGTATAGCGCGTGGCACTCGTGGACATGTTTTCTTAAATATTCACTGCGGAATTTTTGATTGACGTTCGAGACGAGGAGCTCTTTCTCCTCTCTCGCGCACTCTCTCTCTCACACACTCTGTCTCTCTATCTCTCTCACACTGTCTCTATCTTTGTCTATCTCTCACATTCACTCTCTTTATCTCTCACTCACATGCTGTCTCTCTTTCTCTCTCTCTCTCTCTCTCTCACACACACACCCTCTCTCTCTCTCTCACTCTCTCTCTCTCTGTCTCTTTTATCTTTCAGGCCAATCACTGCAGCAGCCATATAATGAAACAATGGAAATCTTTAACAGACGGCTCTATCTGCTACAACATTGAATGTCAATGCTTACAACGGTTGCAATCATGCAAAACTTGGGAAGGCATTCTCGCTCGTTATTTCAAAAGCAAAAAGGCGTCCCCATGTGTCAAATTGCCACTGGTGTTGTTCAGTCCTGATTGGGCTACAGAGACAGCCCCGTGGTGCAGAAAATCACACATTTGAAATCCTCCGGTTGATAGTTAGCTTGTTGGAGAGGGACATCATGTTTGGTTCAACCGCCTTTAGTGTACCCGAACGGGCCAAATCATGTGAACATTTGACAGGCTCGCATGGCTGATTGACCGTGACTTGTCTGCCAGATTGATTCGCGAACCAACGGCAAACGTACCGTATGCAAATATCCAGAGAAACGTCTGCAATCGCTGTCCGTCGCAAACGGAAGACGAGACTCGCTTCGTTTTATTGGTTCCCAGGGGGACAGACACTCAAGAGAGTCTCTGATGTGATGATGGGTGCCCTCGTCTTACAGAAAGGCACTTGTGAAGGGGCGGGGTGGGGCGGGGTGTTGTGGGGTGTGTGTGTGTGTGTGTGTGGAAGTGTCAGATAGACGAGAGTCCCGTGGTGTTTGAACAATTACCGGCGCATAGCTTGGACGCAGTGGGTGGGGAAGGGTGTGTGTGTGTGTGTGTGTGTGTGTGTGTGTGTGTGTGTGTGTGTGTGTGTGTGTGTATGGGGGGGTCGTTTTCTGATTTGATTTTGTGTGCGGCGTTCAGGATGAAATACCATGAGGGAACAGAGTGAGTGAATCAGAGGGAAGAGTTATGAGCCAGCCTGAGAGGACTGGCCACGCATTAAAGCAGATGGAGGAGACGGGAGCTTTTTTTGGACACCGTGCAACAGTCGCTATATGTTGTTTCTGTTGACAAAACAGCAGATGGAGCAAGCTTACAGCTAAGTGTTTAGTGTGAGGGTATCACACACACACACACACACACACAAAAGAGCATTCATAAAAGATAGAAAGACAAAAAGAAGATTTTCTTTTTCTTTTCTGTTGACACAATGCTTTGTTTGTATCATTATTCATTCAATTGGTAAAATGAAAAATAAATAAATAAAATCGCACACAACATGTCTGTCAACACCTCTTCTATCCGTTTGAGTTGGTATGGACTTGACTTTAATATACCCTTGTGACTTTGTTGAATTCTATCGGAGTTGAGTGGTGCTGTTTGTGAATTCAGACCTGTCTCCATAGGCTGTGATATTTCCCCTCTGTAGAGTAACCTTTTACATGCTCTCTATTTTTTTTTTTCAAACTTGGCCACAGATCTTAAAGGTGGGAGCTGCCAGTTACCCTATGTCCTTGTACATAACAACTGTCAGATCTCTCTCCCTCTCCCTTCCTCTTTCTCTCTCACTCTGTCTCTCTCTCCTTTCCTTTTTCTCTCTCCCTGAATGGACCGCTAAAAGAGGGATACATAACCTAAGAGATAAATTAGATGAGAGATGTAATCAAGTCAAATTGGTAAATGATAAAATAGTGTAGTATTTTGTGCAGGATGCTACCTTATTGAACATGCCACACATTGACCTCAGCAACCGCACATTTTGGCCTGTGTCTGGTCACCCAGACCACTACAGCCACACGTCCTAACGACAGACACCTAGAGTCTTTTAGACAATAAGCGTTTCTTTTTTTTGTTCAGTGACACCCCCCTCGATCTTTGTATGCTGATGATATCGTATTATTTATAAACAAGTCTGCCCCATCCATTCCTCATATTGTGTCTACCATGTCAGTGGTCATCCAGTTTATAGGATAAATCAGAGCAAAACATATTTTGTCTATCCCTAAATTTTGTCTGTCTATACCTCTTTGTAGTCCTGCACCTATTGTCATTTCATTCAAATATTTTCAATGACCCCCCCCCCCCCCCCCACACACACACACACACACACACACACACACACACACACACTCTCCCTCCTCCCGGAGATTATTCTGTCTCACCATTTGAAATGTGACAGAGTAAACAAAACCCATTTGAACTTTTTGCTTACGTCCGTGTGCTAAGCCTGCGCTGACGACGACCTGACACATTCCAATTTGTTCCTCCTTTATGTCATTCTTTCTGTTTTACGTTTCTCTCTCTCTCCCACTCTCTCTTTTGCTTTCTGTACGTGACTGTCTGTTCCTGCTCGTGAAGACAAGGCTGACATTTACTTTTTCAAAGCCGGGATCGGCTGCATGTCACTCCGTGTCCACCCGGTGTGTCTTCGGGGGTTGTGGAGAAATGAGGAATTTTTTGACAGGTTTTCCAGGTACAAGGGTGGGGTACGGTGGTGGGGTACGGTGGAAGGGTGGGTGGGTGGGGATCACTCGATACATGTGCCAGTAATTTGACTTCTCTCTCTGGCCTGAAGTACGACAGAAACACACTCACACTCACACACACACACACACACACACATGCAGGGGAAGGCAAGGAGGTGATTGCACATAACAGCAAGGGTCAGAGAGAAGAGTGGGCAAAGGGAGGAGTCGATGTGTATTTATCTGTGTTTGAAGTTGCAGACAAGGAGTATTGGTTTCTCTTTAATCTCTGTGGGACAGACGGGATTGCCTTAGCTGCAGAAAGCCATCCTGGCAGACAAAGACGCCTGAGTCCCTGTTCGAGTTTAGTTACCTACGTGTCAATTACGGTTTTTGGTCAGCAGTTTTTTTTTTTTTTTTTTTTTTCAGTGAAGCAGACCCATTGGAAAGGATTGCAGGTGACAAGAAGTTGTGTTTTGTTGTAGTGTGGTGCACAACTTAAGGCTGGCTTACATTGCACGATTTTGGTCTGTTTTAACAGTCGCCGACTACTTTTCCAAAATCGGGCGGAAATCTTGCCAGTTGTACTAGAATCCCGGCGCGCTCCTGTCATCTAAATCGTTTAGTGTAAGGTGCCAATCTTAGCGGTTTTAAGTCCGTCGGAGTCGGTCTTTTTCTAGTTTTGCCGTTACGACAATATCAAACATGTTTGATATTATCGTAAGTCTTTTCAGTCGTGGGTCATGCAAATAGTGACGTGAACATTAAAAACCAATAGTGACCTCGGTCGACGAACACGAAAACGGAAGGGGCAAAATAGGCGACAGCTGTCGGCTGTATGATTATTTGTTATTTCCTTTCTTATAATTTATTAGTCGGCTATTCTACGTGACGGAACAACTCTACATCTGTTAGTGATGTCACACTATCAAACAATGCTGCAGAAACACGAAAAAAATACTTTGATATGAGTAGCCTATCATGTGAGTTCCTGTTGATGATGACGTATAGCCTAGTGCACGATGGAAATAATTTGAAGGAATCTAGCAGCAGTCTTGTAAATAGTGACCACAGTCTTTGCAAAATCCTAATCTGAGACTGGCCTGTGACTAGTCTGTGACTAAAAACTCAATGAATTGTCTTTAGATGTGAGAGGGTCTGAGACTCTAGTCTTTTTGGAAAAGATTTTCCAAATCTTTGCAAAGTCTGGCAATGTAAGGTAGGCTTTAAGCCTACCTTACACTGACAAGATTTGGGAAAGATAGTAGTCTTTTTGAGTAAAGCTTGAGTGAGGGGCATTTGTTAAAAGACTAATCTTTCACAAATCTTTTCCAAATCTTGTCAGTGTAAGGTGGGCTTTAGCCTCTGACCACCTGAACATCTTCACAAGAGCACTAGAAACCTATATCTTACCAGTGACTTTTGAGTCAGCGTTTGAGATGGTTGAGTCTGTCTGAGGAGGCGTTAGTCAGTGTGGAAGCAATCTTATCACCTAGCAACACTGGCAAGAAAACAAACCTTAGCTTTGCATTTTTTACTTGGGAAGGACTGTGATATCAAATCCAAAAGAAACTAAAAATATCTAGCTATGGCAAAAAGTTAATAAAAGCTGATTAAACATTTTATTTTTTTTCCCCTGTGGAATCATTCATATGTTAAAGAACACAATTAATCTTTCAGGCTTTTTTTTTACAAAATCCTTCACCGTGTTGGTGTAGGCTCTGTTGACATTATAAAAAGTAATAGACAGCGGAGAAACACTGTAACATTATCCTTTAGTGTTTTAGTACTAAGAAAAAAAAAGCTGCAAAGTACAACTTGACTTCACTTTGACACTGCATGCATGGGATGTAAAATATTAAAAAGCCTTCTACTTGCTTGGTAGTCAGCGCACAATAAATCATGTTGGACAGCCCTTAAGCTTGATATCAGAGTGGAGAATCCTCAACAGCGCAAGCATCACCACTTCACCCAAAATCATCCACATTGTGTGCCCTGGGGTGCGTGGGGTGTAGAGTAGACTGTACTGAGTACTGTATTTCTAGTGTCTCAAACATACAGTTTAGACACAGAATAAGGTGTTTTGTTTTGCACCGTAATAGCACGTAGCATGTCAATTGAATGTGAAGCAGAGCCTTTATCATTAGAACTGATAGCGATTAGCATGACTCGGGAGCCACCGGACTAGATGTTGTTTGTTGTGGGGAAGCAATACAGTAAGTATAAGTATATATACTTTTTTGATCCCGTGAGGGAAATTCGGTCTCTGCCTTTATCACAATTCATGAATTGTGAAAACACACAGCACGCAGCGAATACACAGTGAGGTGAAGCACACACTAACTCAGAGCAGTGAGCTGCCTGCTCAACAGTGGTGCTCGGGGAGCAGTGAAGGGGTTAGGTGCCTTGCTCAAGGGTTACAAGCTTGAAGCCCTAACCAGTAGGCCACAGCTGCCCCATCTCAACACATTCAAATGATCTCTATAGTTCCAATAACACATTAAACAGATGTGTATTGACATTTGAAATGGGTTGGTTAGATAGACAGACATAGGGAAGTGGATGAGGAATAGTGAGAATCAGATGCTTGCAGATACAGTATATGCATATACAGTACACACCAGGATGCAAAGTGTTAGCATATATTGCTAGCATTAAACATGATGTATACAAAATAATATGATACAAAACATACGCGGTGGTGTATTATGATGGTTCAAAGATAGGTACTGAGTGGCTGCATTGAAGCTATTGGCTTGTAGAGCAGCATGGTGGCTATATGCGGCGTGCCAATCGAGTTACTATCAACATGCCTGGACAACATTTCACAGCATTTCCATTTCAAAAAGGTCTCGGCGAAACACAGCGCACAGTAATTGGGTCCACATCCTTTTGGTTTTTAATGCGTTTCCTGCTGCTCGGTAGAACCCCCGAGGTAAACTCGTCTGGGCCGGGTTTGGAGTGGGTCCACCTCTCCGGCGCACTCATCCCCCCCCCCCCCCCCCCCCACACACACACACACACACTCCCGCCCCGCCCCGCCGTGTCACATTAGGAGTGGTTTCAGGACAACAAAAGTCATTTACTAATTGGGGTGTGAAATCGCAGGGATTTCAAACCATTAGGAAATGCCATAGCACAAAGAAGGGAAGGATCAAAGATTTATAGTTTAAAGAAGTGCTGTGCTGCCAGTAAGGAGAAGGAGAAGGAAAAAAAACCCTGGATGTAATTTTCATCACTTCTTTCTCCACTGCACCCCCACCCCCACCCTCGACTAACCACCTCCTCCAATGCTGTTCTTTTCCTCCCTCTCTCACTGCCCCCCCCCTCGACTAACCACCTCCTCCTCTTTTCCTCCCTCTCTCCCTACATCCTTCCTCCTTCTTCTGCCTCACACATCCCCCCACTGGCCCCTCAACCATTCCCTCTAATGATGGTGACTGGCCCAGAACATCATAAATCTCAGCCCCTCTAGTGAAAGTAACTGTCTCATCAACAGGGTGCCCGCGCTAGTCAAACCGCCGGTGCCAGGGCTCGGCGTTGCCCCGCGGGTTCGTGTTCGAATGCAATCTGCCCCTCCCTCTACCTAGTGCCTCTTCATCATATGCACGTTTCTTAACGATAGCCTCGACGCTCGCTCGTGTGTGTGTGTGTGTGTGCCCATGTGGGTTAGCGCTGGCGTTGTTGTTGTCTCTGCTGGTCGCCGAGAGTTAGTTCGATTAGCCGCGGCGCATGACGGATGGTGACGAGCGAGCCGAGCTGACAGGGCTCCTTTCGACGCCCTGCCTTAATTCGGTTTGCCTCGCGCCAAGAGGCCCGCGTTTTCCACGAAACGTAGCAACAGGACCCGTTTTTTTTTCCCTACCAATTTTCGACCGATGCAGGTGTCACCTTGGTGACGGGAATAAGGTTACTGGGGAAGAGAGCTTCCTGTCAGCGGAGTCAGCAGTGCTCGGAATGTCTTTAACATTTAGCCGCGCTCGTCAAATTCCGGCCATAAAACGCCTGTAGTATTAGAGTCGAGAAAAGCCTTTGTAATATTAGCGCCGCTCTCTTAGCGTAAGCTCTTTTTGCCTCACTTTTTTTTTTTTTTTGTCAGCTTTCAAAACTTCTCGTACATCGAATCGAACCAGTTTCCTTGATAAG
>NC_084994.1:34250829-34253966 GCF_963854185.1 Sardina pilchardus | reverse complement strand
ACGAGAAGAGTTTGGCACAGGTGGATCTGAAAGGCAGGTTGCACTAATGTACAACCCCCACCCCCGCCTCTACCTCCACCCCACCCCACCGCCGCCCTCCTTTCTCCACCCTCATCCCCCCCCCCCCCTCCTCCTCCCTCCTCCACCCTCCTCCCACTTTAATGAAGTGCTGCCAAGGGAGCGGCGGGCGAATGGCTCCCCCGCTGAAGGATTACGGGCGGAAAGCAAACGCGCCTGTTGCGCCGCCGCCGAGAGCACACACCTGCTCCCGCGCAAAAAAAAGCCGATCTGATAAATGCGAGGCCCGCTTGACGTGCCGGTGTTTACCCATCAATAAGCGTAAGCAGCGCCGCGTCTCGCAACGCAACGCGGTGAATTAGAGCGAGTCGACACACTACACACCCGGGTCTTTTTCGAACGAACTCGCTGGGAAGAGAGAGAGAGAGAGAGAGAGAGAGAGAGAGAGAGAGAGAGAGAGAGAGAGAGAGAGAGAGAGAGAGAGAGTGAAAAAAAAAGAAAAGAAAAGAAAACGGCGGGATTGAAAATAGCCCTCCTCGTTCGCGGCGGGGGGAAGTAGGTGAGCGCGGGCATCAATCAGCGTAATGGCGAAGGGCGTAAAGCCTGTCATTAATTGTACGGGGCCCCCGCGCTCGTGTAAACATAATTAGATCAGGGGAAATTAGGCTATGTTATGAGAACACGTGGAGGTCACACAACCTTTGAAGTGTGTGTGTGTTTGTGTGTTTGTATGTGTGTGTGTGTATTTATGTATGTGTGTGCGTGTATATGTGTGTGTATGTGTGTGTATGAGTGTGTGTGTGTGTGTGTGTGTGTGTGTGTGTGTGTGTGTGTGTGTGTGTGTGTGTGTGTGTGTGTGTGTGTGTGTGTGTGCGTGTGTGTGTTTGTGTGTGTATGTATGTATGTGTGCGTACACACACAGTCAGCAGCAAACAAGGTAGCAACTAAGTAGACCATGCACTGCACAAGTGGCTAAGTGGAATACAATGCAGCAATCCATAAAGAACCCTGCATGAACATTATTTTAGGAGTCGGATCATTAGGACTGAAACAAGCATGATGGAAACAGAGAACAAGCAAATGCATACATACAAACATTCATACATACATGCATACATACATACATACATACATACATACATACAGTATATACATTCATTCATACATACATCCATGCATACATACAGTACATAAATACATACATACATGTATTCATACAGTGCATACATACATACACTCATAGGCGTATACATACATGTACATACATACATACATGCATACATACATACAAACATTCATACATACATGCATGCATTCATACATACATACATACATACATACATACATATATACATACATACATACATACATACATGTACATACAGTACATACATACATACATACATACATACATACACTCATAGGCATATACATACATACATACATAGTACATGCAGCATAGTTGCATACAAATATATGCGATGTGGAGAGTCAGTCCCTCCATTAAGGACAGATGGACAGACACCAGTGGGAGCTGGTCAGTAAGAGGGAGTGCAGAAAGTACAGCGTGTCCATGTCCTTACACACACACACACACACACACACACACACACACACACACACACACACACACACACACACACACACACACACACACACACACACACATATACACACAGTACAGTGTGTCCATGTCCTTACAGATGTGCCACTCTTAGTCCCCAGCCTCGCTTCCAGACCCCAGCGCAGCCCAGGGTTGATGGGGGCATCTCTCGTCCCTATCGGCACTCCCCCCCGACCCCCCCCCCCCCCCCCCCTCCACACACACAGACACACACACACACACACACACATAGTCAGTCAGTCAGTCACTCTCACACACACACACACACACACACACACACACACACACACACCACAGCCCCTGTCTGTCTCTTCCACCATTAGCACTCCCCTGAGGGTTCCCCCAGAAGGGGCTTCAAGTCCACATCAATCCACTCACCCTTCACTACTTCAGCGTCCCCCCTGACCTTAGGTGCGCTCTGGATCCTGCCCTGGCCTGTCAGATCCGAGCAGCACTTCTTCTTCCACGGCCTGTTTGGATTGTCGTTTACCGAAGATCACCTGAATGAGAAACTTTGTTTAAAAAATGTTGTATGAATGATATGTGGTAGATTGTGGTGAAACTGTTTTTTTTTTTTTTTAACAGTTGTAAAAAATAACTGTTGGCTTAAAATAACTGTTCAAAATCTCCTTCATTTGATTGTCGTTTACTGAAGATTGCCTGAACGAGAAACTTTGTTAAAAAAATGTTGTGTTACGTGTAAAGTGGACATGAAACTTAGAAGAAGTTTTCTTTGTTTGAAATATTGATTCTCACTCTATCAATCCAAATGGGTTGAAAAATGTCAGGGACACTGGTTTAGATCATGTCGTAGATTGTGCTGAATTTTTTTAACTGTCATATTGGCTTAAAATAACTGTTCAAAATCTCCTTCATTTGCTAAAATGTCATTGTGGTGCGACATTGAAAAATGATGGCTAAGACATAAATGTGAGTAAAGGCAAAATGCCTACACAAATAACAGGATTTCCTCTTATCTGTAAAAAAGTGGCTTGTCACAGCTAATTTTAACTGAATGTCCTTCAAAAAAAAAAAAAAAAAAAAAAAAGAAACAGTAGGCCAAAATGGCAGGCGATGCTAACTATAATTAAGGCCTTTGCCATGTGTGGTGCGCTAGGCTAATGTGTTGGAGCGCTACAGCCTGGCCCGCTCTTTAATGATGATGGGTTTTTGCAGTCCTTGTCAGCCCATCTTAGCATTGTGCTTTATCGCCGGGTGTGTGTGGGCTATCCCCCCTCGTAGCGGCGTGTGTGTGTGTGTGTGTGTGTGTGCCAATGCTTCAACCTTGCTGTCACCGTAATAAAATCTAAATCAAGGACACTAATTGCCTTTAATCATGGCGGTGCAACACGCAGACGGTGTTGTGCTGACTCCGCGCGGCCTTGTGCCGTCACCGAGGTACCTGATCTCACTGTGAATGAAACTCACTAACGCTCTCTCTCGCTTCTCTCTCTCTCTCTCTCTCTCTCTCTCTCTCTCTCTCTCTCTCTCTCTC
>NC_084994.1:34228329-34245829 GCF_963854185.1 Sardina pilchardus | reverse complement strand
TCTGCAGCTTATGCACCATGCGGCTAATAGCTACACAGGAAATGACTGTAGATGCGAGACAAAGCAGCTGTTATGCAGTAGGTAAGTGGGAAGTGGGAAGTGGGACTGTGCAGTGGGAAACTGTTGTCACGAGCTGAGACGGCAACAAAAGAATAGTGAAATGAAGTGAAATGAAATGACAACAAAAGAATGAAAAAAAGACAGCGAGAATATTGTTAGAGTTATCAGCACCGTTAATTAACACATCGTGTGTGTGTGTGTGTGTTTTTTTATCCTCCATTCATTCCGCACACTAATCACTTGCCTGAAGGCTCTCTATATGCTCAGACACCAGCAGAGCATTTGTTCCGCCGTTTTTTTTTTTAAGTGCTGCGGCGAACAGTCGTCAGTAAAGGCCAATTTGCATGAACGTACCTTAAACGTTCCGCACAGTAGGAGGAGTACATTACACCGCACGTGT
Source organism: Sardina pilchardus (assembly GCF_963854185.1). Lineage (NCBI taxonomy): Eukaryota > Metazoa > Chordata > Actinopteri > Clupeiformes > Clupeidae > Sardina > Sardina pilchardus. The sequence continues at coordinate 34,245,369 of NC_084994.1, read as the reverse complement.
CCGACGCACCTACGGTGAGTTTTTTTTTTTTATCCCGCGGAAGGGTGGCGGCGTGGAGCGTGATTAATTAACGGCAGATTGATGGTTTGTGGATTAACCGCAACGCTCCGATGTCTGTCACAATAAGGCGGCGCATTAGTCTCGGCAGTGCGCGGGGGAAATGGGGCCTATAGCACGCGCCTTAAAACGGCCCGGCTCATTTCCATAGTTTACTCGCCGACCGTATTGTGATTGATGTTTCGTGTCTGCGCTCGTGTGCCTCGGCTCTCCGAGCGACAGGCCATTTGTCACACTTTAACGGTGACAGTAACCACCAAAAGGTAACATTACCGGATGGCGAAGGTGACGGTGGCGGCGGCAGTGGTGATGATGATGATGGTGGTGGTGATGGTGAACGGGCCTCGTGTGTCGTCTTCCTCAGGTGCTCAGTATGTGACCTGCCGAGCGCAGAGCTGCTCGGAGACCAGCCGCCACTACCCGTTCGCTGGCTACATCGACACCAACTCGTTGGTGGTCCAGGACGACTACATGTTCATTCAGGTAAAGAGTGTGTATGTGTATGTGTGTGTGTGTGTGTGTGTGTGTGTGTGTGTGTGTGTGTGTGTGTGTGACTGTGAGGGGGGATGGAGTGTGTTTGAGTGTCTGCCTGTGTGTGTGTGTGTGTGTGTGTCTGTCTGTCTGTCTGTCTGTCTTTCTGTCGTGTGCACCTGTGTGTGTGTGTGTGTGTGTGTGTGTGAGGGCGGATGGAGGGTGGGGGGGGGGGGGGGGAAACAAGCATTGGCATATTGTGTTTTGAATGGGTTGCCAGTGCGTAGGATGTGCCTCATTAACCCCGATCTGCATAGCCATATGCCATGCATTAAGCATATTTGAAATTAACATATCTCTTAATGTAAAAAGAAAAACTAAAAATATACCCCAGTTGATAGACATCCTATGGCTCACTCAGCCATATTTACAAACATGCTTTTTTTTTCTTGTTGGGCTTCACCCCCTGTAGAGGGACTTCACAGGACTCCCAAGTCTGTTAAGAGTCAGTGGCTGAACGATCAATACGACTAGCACATTTACTGATCACCCGACATCATGTCGCAGATTTGCAAATGCGTTACAGCGGTGGCCGTGAAATTCACTGTTCTGTATAATTGTAATTGTTTTCCCATTCGAAAACAATCTTGGCTGATTACTGTAGCCATTAGAAGAGTCCATCAGCAAGCGTGCATTTTAGGCGCCCGCTCTGCCTGATGAAATGAAGTGCCTGACTGAGACGAAAACTGAACACATTCAGCCACAAGTTATCGGGACTTAGAGCTTCAGTTTTACTTAACGCATCTGACATTGGCACTCCATCTTCCTATTATGTTTTGAGTTTGGGCATACACTTATTTTAGCCGGATTACTGTTGACATGTGGTCTGCCTTTGATTGTTTTTTATCTCTTTTTTTGTCTAGCACAACTGCTGGAATGAATGTAATGATTAAAAAAAAGGACTGCCATCCATTTACAAAGCCTAGATTCAGCAAGTTCTAAGTGTCAACATTCATAGATGTGTGTGTCTTAGGTAGAAGCGTACTGAAAATATATATATAATAGAAGTAAAACGCTCTGCTACTCATACTTGTCGGGGGCGATTCTCTCGCTCTTGTGATATTTTACCCAGGCAGGCTAGTCACACAGTCATCTCGTCTGCATTCTTAACGATTTGCCCGGCGTGTCACATTAATCACCATTTGTTTCTGTGAAAGGGGGGGAAAAAAATATTAAAATAGAAATTCCGAAAACCCTAATGTGCTGAATACTAAGTAATGCAATTTTCTGAGAGGGTTTTAATTTTTTATGCGCTTGAATATTATTTACTTTGACATTGTGCAAATGAGGAGGCCACTGGCATTAGGAATTCAGACGAGGGGAGAGAAATATTTTTTTGTTCCTCTGTCCACCATTTTCATTCGTTTGTCTCTCATGCCCACCAGGATTTTTTTTTGTCTTGACCTTCTTCACCAGTTCGGTCGTTATTCATTGCTTCTCTTTTTTTTTTTGTAGTGTCTTACCTTTCAGGACTCTTGGGTGTTCTTTTATGCTCCTATTCAGACTAGTTCCACACCAATGGCTTGTTTTGTCCACCGTCTTTCTGAGGTGCAAGTGGAAGGTCTCCCTGAGAACATCCCCCTCTCCGAATCCAAGTGTTTTTATTATTGTTGTCATCATTGTTTTCATTTTTTTTTTTTTTTTGCTCCACACTCCAATGAATGTGGGAAAAGGGAAGGTTTTAAAAAATCGATCCCTCCCCCCCAATTTAGCTTGAAGTTCAGCCGCCTCTGCTTGGCATCGATTGTTGGCCCCCCTCGCACTCGCTTGTGCACGCGGCCTGCGTTTTTGGAGGACACGCTGTTTGCTTGCTGTGTCGTCCGCAGCATCCTCATCCTCCTCATTCTCCTCTTCCCCTTCCTCCTCCTCTTCCTTCTCCTCCTCCTCCTCCTCCTCTTTGTCCTCCCTTTTCTGGTGACGAGTGCACTTAGTGAGCGGCGCCACAAGAACCAGTAATGGCTTCTGTCATGTCACAATGAACTCAGATGTTTTTTTCAAGGTCCGCTTTTGTGAACGGCTCCAGCTTGTTTGAGTGTGTGTGTGTGTGTGTGTGTGTAGTGTGTGTGGGGGGGTCTCGTTAATTGAACGTATGACATTGGAGGGAGGGGTAGTGGAATGGACACGCTGAAGTTCCCTTCTCTGTTTTTAAGTGTTTTCTTTCTTTCTCTCTTTCATTCGTTCATGTATTCATTCAGTGATTCTTCTTCTGCTTATTCCTTGGATTTCATTTGTTTGAGTTCTCATCCCGAGTGTGAAAAGAGCACAGACCGGATTCCTGCTCCGCCCGTTCGCGCTCAAAGGTGTACTGTATGTGGCACCGGATTGCTGCCGACCTGCATTCAATTTCTCGCCGAGGCCGCTATCATTAAGCGCGACTGTCGAGCGACAACAGCAGGCATTGGTCGGGAGACTTAAAGATTTCCCCCTGACAAAGAATAATGAGACTATTGATTGTCCCGCGAGATATTTACCGACGTTCGCCTCAAGAGCCCACAAAGGGCATCGACGAGCCTGGGAGAGGCTCACCATCCTCTGAGCGCGTGCCAAGAAAATTCTGTCCCCCCCCCCACACACACACACTCTAGAAAGAAGGTTCTACAAAGGGCAACTGAATCAGAGATGCACTCACACACGTACAGAATGCTGGCACTGCAACATGATGAATGGCTGGGATCGGTGGGAGCGAGGGCGTTTCTGTTTCAGAGCTATATTTTACGCCCGTAACCAAAAAAAAAAAAAAAACAAAAAATCCCCTATCTATGTCGCTACTATCCATTTTTATGTAATTAACAGCGCCGTATTTCACATCGTAATTATAGCCCAAAAATCCACTGTTTCGACAGCCTGGCATCCATTTTTTTTTCTGTGAGCAATTAGTGGTCTGAGTGGTTTATTTATCATCAAACTGCAGGTCACCTCTGCTGGCCGGGCGTGGTACTACGTCTCTTATCAGAGGGAGGCCTTCATGAGAATTAAACTGCCTAAGTACTCCCTTCCCAAGGTAAGTCACATGGCTTGGAGCCTGGAGAGTCCTACTCTCCACACCTGCATCTGAACTAATATGCTTTTAATTGAACATCAACTGTGTAACTGAATAAGCATCTCTCTTTATTCAATTGGAGCTTCATTAATGGCTCCTACACATTAGGTTGAATTGAGAGAGAGTCCAGGGAATGGCAAATTAACGGCGGTTACACTGAATTTGTTATTTTTCTTCAGCGCACAGACAGTTTAATGGGGTTTAGCTGACCAGAGGTGCGTCTCGTGAAAGCGCTGTTGAGCAACTGTCTGTGTTAATTAATATTGTTTGGAACAATCTCTTGTTTAGTTACCGTAGTGAGCGGTTGCTCAGCAACTCTTTTGGGAAATGCAGAGCCTTCACAGTGCTCGCTTGGTTCTCACAGTTCTCGCTACGTTCTCACCAAAGATTCTAGAACAGAGCAAGATGGATCACTGGCCGGAGAATACGTTGGATTTTTTGAAGTACATTTTAACGCTCCATGGGCGCCATTTTGGTAAGCCGAGAAGTAATAAATCGTGCCTTTCACACGGCCAGATCATTACCGAGTAACAAAACAAAACAAAAAACAGCTGGCAACGGCAAAAACAGCTGTTGAGGTGGGTTTATATGATTGGAACTGTGTCAGAAATGTTGCTGAGCTTACCGAAATGGCGTCCTGTACCGTACTTCATTCTTTTGACGCAACTGATCCATCTTGCTATGTTCTAGAATCTTTGGTTCTCACACAACTCTCCTGTGTCTCTTAATGATTCCAGGGTTGTCAGCTGAACTCATGTTAGCTAGCAGGTCACAACTTACTTTATGTGTTCTGACTAAAATCCAGTGGGATTGCAACACAGAATTAGACGCCCTTTTCAGCCGTCTTTCTCTCTTTGTTATGTTTCTTACATATTTTCTGACTTTCCCTTGTACAGTACTTAGGCATCTGCATGTGTGGTCTCTCTCTGTTACTCAGTATACTCAGCATACACTGTAATCTCTCTGTCTGTCTGTGTCTGTATCTGTCTCTCTCTCTCTCTCTCTCTCTCTCTCTCTCTCTCAGGACATGCACATCATCAGCACAGACGAGGGCCAGGTCTTTGCCGCCGTGCAGGAGTGGAACCAGAACGACACGTACAACATCTACATCTCCGACCCGACGGGCATCTTCTTCACCCTGGCCCTGGAGAACGTCAAGGCCAGCCGCGGGCTCGGAGGCAACAGCATGATCGACCTGTACGAGGTACAGTAAGGGTCCACTACTACTGCCCATGATGGGTAGCACAAAGAGTCGGAGTCAGTCATTTGTGAAGATGTATGCACCCACGATAAGGTGCTTAAAAAAACTGTATGTTAACACATAAAAAGAGTGTCCAAACACTCATTTATATTTTTCTTAAGGATTTTATATAACGTTTCAACATTCAGCATTCGAAGTTCTATCCCAACGGTCTATCAACGTTTCGACCTGATAGTGTTTGTCAGGCAGTGGGAAAATTAGTCCCCAACGCAGAGACTTTCATATTACTGATACCAGATATGGCTCATATCTGAAAAGCAACACTTCCAGGGTAACTGTGGGCACACAGCCGATAAGGAAACATGTGTTGATAAAAGCTCCAATGGGCTGATTCGCATTCAACAAGAGCATCAGAAAAATCAGCAGTGTCATCATACAGGTTGATTGAAAAGACACAGGTCTGCTTCTGAGATGATGGATTCCCCGATGCTACTAAATGATTAACACATTCAACAGTGGCTCCAGTTAAAAGGCCTGTGTTTGTCATATTGGGACTTCCTAGTCCACTAAGTCGCTGATTTGATCTTGATTGACATCTGTGTAACATCCAATCCAGAGCTCCTTCTTGTGGTTTTTTTGTAGTGTACTGTATGTTTGGAAGTATTTGGATTTGTTTGTAAGTCATACCAGTGGACAGCACACTGCAGGACATTCAGTGGCTGAGGGATAACTGTGATGTTTCAGTGGACCGGACTCTGACCTGGAACTAACAGGGGGGAGGGGGTCAGCAGTTTTCGCGTGAAAAGGGTCTGACAAGGGCTGGACCTGTGCTGGCTTCTGTTTGTGTGCGTGTGGGTGTGGGAGTGGGGTTATCACTATGGGTTGTTCTCACAGCCGGGATGTAGGAGAGGTCCAGTTTGTGTGTGTGACCACACCGTGGGGTTCAACGTTTTTTTTTTTTTTTTTTTTTTTTCACTCTTGGAGTGGTTTTCAACTCCCTTGGAGCGGTTGTTTGTGTCCGATCTCCGTTCCGCTTGTTTGCGTCGTTCTATTAGCTACGAGCAGCTCTCGTCGTGTGCATCACACAGATTTAATGAAAAAAAAAAGTCCTCACACCAACACATACAACAAAGTTATCACATTTTTTTCCCTTTTCTTCTTTGCTTTGTGTGAGAGCGTCGGCACAGAAGAAAGGAAGAACAAGACCAAAAAAAAAAAAAGACATATCAAAAACTCCACAGCTTTAATGATACAAACTTTTTTTTGAAAAGTCAAAGATAAAAAATAGATCATCATATTGTATTTTAGGGTCTTTTCAAGCATAGTTTTTGAACGCGTCTCTTTTAAAGTGAAAACAGCAGGGAGGCGCATGAGAGAGAGCATGTACACCTGGGACACTCTGATGGTTCATAGTCGTGGCAACTTAATTGTGTGCCTCCTCTGAGACACCCAGCAGAGGATCTAATCACATCTACAAGAAAGATACAGAGAGAGAGAGACAGAGAGAGAGAGACACAGAGAGAGAGAGAGAGAGAAAGAGAGAGAGAGATAGAGAAAGATTGAGTCTAGCAGTTAGAGCACTGAGCACTTCCTTGCTAGAACACATTTGGGAGAAACGTAATGAAATAAAAATAAAAAACTTGGACCAGAAATTCTTTTGTTTAGCCTCCCCCCGTGCCCGGGAGGACTTGAAATCTTAAGACGAGAAATGGCTCCGAGGGCCCCGAGAAGGGAATTATACATTTAAGGGAAAGCAGGAAGTGCGCACGGTTCTGGGCCAGACTTGGGAAATGATAAAAAAAAAAAAAGAAAAAGGAGGAAAGAAACATTGAGTGGAAGACACAATGGAGAGCGGTACTCCGCCTTTGTCCTGAACGCTTCATTTGGCAGTCTCTCAGAGTCTCCGTGTCGACGACGCCAAGCTCGCGGGGCACGGCGGGAAAAAGGCTCAGAGTCGGAAGACACACTGGGGTTGTCCTCACGCACCCCCTGCTAGTCAGCCATTTTGAGATGGGCGGGTGGGGTGGGGGGTGGATGAATGGATGGATAGGGAGATATTAGCAGAGAGATGTAGCTCACTTTGGCAGTTTCTCACTCTGTCATGTCAGTCGGTTGGTTTTCTGCTGTGGTCGGGGTCCAGACAGTGATTGAATTGTTTGCTTAAGGCCTATTCGGACGGGATTAGTTTTATGGGGTGACATCAGGTAAAGTAATAATTACCAGGTAATGTAGTCCCGTCCGGACGCGCCATGTCAGTAAACATAACGGAGTATGTCGGTGACATTTACAGACACTTTTACCTTCCGTAAAACGGTCCGGAGAAATTACCTTAGGTAATATTAATCCCGTGCGAACGCGACCCTCTGTAAAGATGTCTGTAATATTTCGTCACATCCTGATTGGAAAACAATTCCACCATAGTCTGAATGAAAACATGACATGCTTTGTAGCTCCTAATAGGACGTTAGCTAGTTTGCCTATTAGCTTGATATTGTTAGCCATTTCAAACTACTTATGGCATAACATAAAGCTAACGTTTGCTAGTTTAACCAACTTGTAGTCTTTCAAATCTGAAAATGCCGCACGTACCTGACGCAAAGTATCACGTGCACAGCGACGAAGATGTGACGGCAGAACGTAAACGTAGTTACTCCTCCCATGTCAAGTAAAATGACAGAGATGTCTAGTCCCGTCCGAATTGGACATTTATATTACAGAGGTCATATGATAAACCTGCATTACTGTACGTCCCCCCATAAAACTAATCCCGTCCGAATAGGCCTTTATAGTCAGCTCTGTTTACGCCACAGTCAAGTAGAAAGTGGTCTGTCTAGTGCTGGTATTTGGCGAATTTGTGTGTGTGTGTGTGTGTGTGTGTGTGTGTGTGTGTGTGTGTGTGTGTGTGTGTGTGTGTGTTTGTGTGTGTGTGTGTGTGTGAGTACAGTATGTGTGTGTGTGTGTGTGTGTGTGTGTGTAGTGAGTGGTTACAAACAACAGAATGTGGGTGTTTTGGCACGGCGGTGGGGGCAAATTCAGCATCTGCTAAGATCCCCCGTATTTTTCCTCAAAATTGCCCAACTTTCCACGCTCACACCACACACACACACACAAAGAGCCAGCAGTGCAGAAAAAAGAAAATGTTAGATTTCATGTCTTGCTCAGGGCATCTAAAAATATCCCCCTCCGAATCAGCAGGCGTAGGCAAAGATGACTCGGTTAATGCAGGGGAGGAAAGTGGTGCTGGTGGTGGTGCTGGTGGTGGCGGTGCTGGTGGTGGTGGTGGTGCTGGTGGTGCTGATGGGGGGTATTCTGCAGAGTAGTGGGAAGTACCCAGCTGGGGGGTGGAGATGGGGGCGGCATGGATGGTGGGAGGCTGTGCTTTCGTTCTTGGCCCCCGCCAACCCTCCTCTCCTCCGTACCCCCCCCCCCGCCCACCCTAAGGGCTTCTGAATCAGCAGCTGATCCATATCTTTAATAGATGGCGCCGGGGCTTTCATTAAGGCAGATTGGAGACGGCTCCCTCCTCCCTTCTTCCTCCTCCCTTCCTCCTCCTCCTCCTCCGCCCCTCCAGTCCGCGCCCAGCCGCTCAGCCCGCCGCAGGAGAACGAGAGAATATGAAGAGAATGAAAGAAAGAATGTAAGAAAGACAGAAGAAAAGGAGCAAAGAAAGAAAGACGGGAGCGAGATAATGACAGTGAAGCAAGAAAGAAGGAAAGAAAGAAAGAAAGAAAGAGGGAGAGAGAAAGGGAAGGGAGAAGGTGTGAGAGAGACAGAATATGGTGGAAAAAAAGGAGTGAGAGAGGCAGAGCAGAGAGGCAAGTCGGGTAGACGACCTAAGACGGGCACTGCTTACGTTGCAGTTGCCATTTCCAGTCCTCACAAACCGTATGCTAAACCTTCTCTTTCTGCCCTCTATTTACCCAATCGGAAGCTAATCACGTAGTCGCCGCTTTTCTCCACCTCTCTAATGTAATTTGCAGTGCCCACAGCAGAATAATAACAATTCAAAACATAAGCAGTTGAAAGGAATCAACGGCGGAGGAGGACGATAAAAGGACATTCAAAACAAAATTAGCGATCAGGAGATAATGCAATACATGCTAATAGTGTGTCATCAAACGGAGAGATATTGCTATGCATTAAATCTGACTCCTCTTCAAAACTACTCAAGCTTCATATGCAGTTATTATAGCAAACAAATTTAAATCAGATCGCTTCACAGGCCGTAGGGAAGTGGATGAGGTTAAGATATCAAAAAGGTAAACAAATTGGTTGAACAAGCAAGATTACTTTTTGACATACTGTAGTCCAAATAATATAACGTTAATGTTGCTTTGAATGCTGATTTCTGAAAGTTTCTCTTAGTCACACATTTATAGGAATACGCCACCCAAAAATGAAATTAAGCCAGTCTCGGTCACCCCCAGAGTTAGAGCAGTGAAAAAACCCCGGCGAAGCACCGCTAGCTAGGCGCAAAGTTCTCACGTAGCAGTCTTGTAAACTCCCAACATCTAGATTCGACTGGAACTTCATGGGATGGGATTCAAGTGGTGCTACGTGAGAACTTTGCGCCTAGCTAGCGGTGCTTCGCCGGCGATGAGGCTGAATATAGTTCCAAGTAAAGATCTGCCCAGGTAATAGTCTCGTTCGATTTTGCATTATGATTTGTACTCGTTTTGAACACACGGCTCCCAAGATATATTTAGAAAAAAATATAGACGTCTCGGTCACTTTTTTGGAGGACGTGCTTACTGACACCCTTCATCTACAGCAACTGTGCTAAGCTAAAGCTAAAATCGCTGCTCCCAAAGCAGGAGAATGCCCAGACGGATTTTAACCGGGTTTTTTTCACTGTTCTAACTGTGGGGGTGACCGAGACTAGCTTAATTTCATTTTTGGGTGGCGTATTCCTTTAAGGACAGTCTGGATGAGACCAGTTTTTGTCAGCCTTTCTGGAGCCAGAGAAAGTCCTGCACAACGGGGTCCACCTTACCACAAACATTCTACCCAAAAGTGACATATGAACACTTCAGAATACAGTGAGAATACCCCAGAATTCTACAATATTAATATTAATTCTAAAATATTTTTACATTGTGCTGCCACCCGTCTTTACATACTTTGCCCCCCTCCCCCAAATTTGATTGTTACCCCCCGATGGTTGAGGCAAAGGTAACGTGCATCATTGCTCGTGTGCCAGAGTATTGCTCTTGCAGACACAATTCAACTTGTGTTCTCGCGAGAGCTCTGGATTTCCAGGGTGCCAGAATTCTACAGCATAGCATAATGTTTTTTACATTGTGCTGCATGCCACCCGTCGTTACATACATCAGCACACCTAACACATCTATGGCTGCTAATGCTTATCCTTCCATGCCTTTGCACGAGCGACTCACTCACTCCTCCCCTGACCTTCCCGTGGATGTATATGCATGAGTGAGGAAAGCACAAATTTGCCATGCAGAGAGGCTCCTATGGGAGGCGAAAAATACGCTTTCTTTCATGCACGGTCTGTTCGTACTGTACATATCGTGCCATATTTTAAGCTGCTGCCAGTGAAGTATTAACATCTGAAACAGCCACAAATTATTTCGTACATCTGGCCCAGAGAGAGAGAGAGAGAGAGAGAGAGAGAGAGAGAGAGAGATAGAGAGAGAAGGAGAAAGAAAGACAGAAAGACGGAGGGGAAACATTGAAACAAGGAGACTTGGAGGAGGAGAAGAAGAAAGATCCACGCACCACTTATGCTCTCGTTCCATTTATTTTTCTATTGGCCCCATGTGAAAAATCCCCATCAGAGTCAACCACGCCATTAACGTAATTACAACGACTATACTGACTCCTTTAGAAAAATAGGCCTGTTCACTTGGGGGGCTAAATGAATACCAATGAGGATTTTAGATTTTGATTGGTCTTGTTCTTGGAGTGCTGTGATGCCGAGTGTGTTGTTGTTGTTGTTGTTGTTGTTGTTGTTATCATTGTTGTTGTTGTTTACATGGTGGGCATAGCGGGTATGCCCACATCACTGTGTGGCAGGGACACAAGGGATCTCAAAGAGGTTGTTGGCATAGCGGCAACAGGATGGTGCTTACAGGTGGCAAGCTTGACTTTTGTTTGTGCTGATTTGACAGTTCAAACAATAGGTAGGTGTGTGTGTGTGTGTGTGTGTGTGTGTGTGTGTGTGTGTGTGTGTGTCTGTGTCTGTGTCTGTGTCTGTGTCTGTGTGTGTGTGTGTACTGTACGTGTGAGTGAGTGATAGAGCAAGAAGGACAAACAGACAGAGCCAGAGAATGAGAAAAAGATATCAGATCTATATGAAAGAGCTGGAGTGAGAAAGCGTGTTAGAGATAGAGAGAGAGAGAAAGAGATAGAGAGAAATAGAGAGAGAGAGATAGGGAGAGAGAGAGAGAGAGAGAGAGTATAGTAAATAATTACCTTTTTGACTGACACCCCTGGTAGAGTGAGGGTTTTTTCCCCCCTCATTAGTGGTGTCCATCCAGACTCTGTCTTCCCCCGCACCACTGTCAACCAGTCTGCTTATTAGTGCCACTTATACTGCAGGCCCCATGCCAGAACATGTCTGACCTGCTCTCCTTCACTCGCTCTCTATCCCCCCTTTTCTCTCTCTATCTATCTATCTTTCTCTTTCTCATTCCTTCTTACTCTCAGTATATCTAGCTGTATCCAATCCCACCACCATCTCAATTTCTAGTCTCTCACTTTCTCTCTCTCTCTCTCTCTCTCTCTCTCTCTCTCTCTCTCTCTGTTTTTCTTAGTTCTGTCTATCTCTCTTCCCGTCCCATCATTCATTCACTAGCTTTATCTGTGCATCCCTAACTTTTCTTTCTCTCTGTCTTTCTCTTTCTGTCCTGTGCCCTTCCACCTGTCTTGGCCTGTTCTTCTCTCTCTCTCTCTCTGGATCTTTCTTTCTCTCTCCCTTCCTCTATCATTTTACTCTGGTTCCCCCTGTCTTTCTATCCCCCTCCCTTGTGCTATCTCTGTCCATCACAAACTCTATCTTTATCCCCCAATCTCACCTCTCTTCTCTCTTTATTTCTCTCTCACTCTCTCTCTCTCTCTCTCTCTCTCTCTCTCTCTCTCTCTCTCTCTCTCTCTCTCTCTCTCTCTTTTTGGGAAAGTGGTCAGCCGGTTTCAGACAGGTCACCCCAGCTGCTTTTTTTTCGGGCAGGATTGGGATTTGGGGTTTGGGATTAATGAAGAGGAGGCCAGGGGTCCTGACATTGGTCATGAGCCTGTGCTGTCCAGCTTACCGGGCAGCCTGTGAACTGCCTGAAGAGAATTGCAGAGAGGGACTGTGGGAGAGTGGAGTCGGGGAAGCAAGTGGTAGTAACTTGTCGATCTTTGTGCTTTTAAAAGTAGCAACATACTGAGTGAGACGGAGAGAAAGAAAGAGAGAGAAAGAGAAAGAGGGAGTCAGAGTTAAGCCGGCGCGACGGAAATGTTGGAAACCGAACGTTCTAAAGGATATCTGGGTTCATTGAATCCAACACGGAATTTTAGAACCTCGCATTGTCGCGGAACAGAATCTTCGGTTTGAATGTTCAAAACTCCCCCGCTGAACTGTCCTTTATTAAAACACTCCTCTATTGAATCACTATGCAGCTTTCTCATAATTACACCACGGACAATAAAAGCCTCCAACTGACAAGGTTTACCATTACACCGATAATAAAATAAAAACCTCCTCCCTCTCACATTTTGACAACCCCTTGTCCTCCACACTGTAAAAAAAAAAATGGTTGACAGTACTCATATTTTCTAGGCAACGTGATGCATTCGTTTTTTTGAGTTCTCTTTACTTAAATTAGGCCGAGGTTGACTTAACACAGATTTTTAAGTTCTGGCAAATTGTTGTTTTGAGTTATACAAACTCAGGCTTTTGAGTTTTGCATGCTTATATTAAGTATGCTGAGGTTAACTTAACACAGATTTTTAAGTTCTGGCAATTTTTTGTTTTGAGTAATGTTAACTCAGGCTTTTGAGTTTTGCATGTTTATATTAAGTTCTAACAACACAGATTTTCAGTTTCACCAACTTTGTTTTACGAGTTCTACCAATCCTTTTTCACCACACCCCATCATTCAACAAATCACATCACACAACAAATGGAAGTGTAGTGAAAAAAACTTTTATTCACCATTTGGGAAAATACACATTAGACTTGTGAAATTACACAGACTTGCACCCTATCAACTTGGCTTCTTGAGAACCAGTCTTTCCTCGTGTCTTTCCTCGTCTGTGTGATTGTGTGTTTATGTGTGTGCTTGTGTGTGTGAGAAAACAGACATTACACTTGAAATTACACAGACTTGCGCCCTACAAACTGAGCTTGAGAACTGGTCTTTTCTGTGTGTTTGTGTGAGAGTTAGGTCTGAGAATGAATGCTATGTGTGTGACTGTGCATGTTTATTTGTGTGCGTGTGTGTGGGAATTTGCATATTACACTTATGAATTACATATTAAAATTGCGCCCGAACTGAGCTTTTGAGAGCTGGTCTTTCGTGTGTGTGTGTGTGTGTGTGTGTGTGTGTGTGTGTGTGTGTGTGTGTGTGTGTGTAGTAAATGGCAGAGAAGAGCAGTGTGTCCATTTATGTGTGTGTCCATCATCAGACTTCACAGCAAAAGCTTGTCTTTCAAGGAACGTGTGCGCTGTGAACATTTTGAACCAAGCTCGAAAAAGATGGTCTGGATGGCCTCAAAAGTGTACCTCATCTTTTCTGGATAGCTTGTCCATTGCATACATTAGGCCAAACAGGTAGCCGCAAGGTGAGGTAGGTCGTGTTTTATTACTGCCCCTTCCAAGACGACAGCGATTTCGGTCACTATTGGTGGTGCTGTGGCGCTATCATCATCTTCATAGACGGTAAGTATTCCAACTGGCACTCCTTCAACCACCTCTTCCTCAGGGTCTGTGTTCTGAGGAAAAAACAGACACAGCAACACTTTTAGTGATACCTACACCCCACAATAAGTCACATTAAGGCTAAAGAGATCAACCAATAAGTATGCAGCTTCTTGGAAGATATGAAAGAAGCACTGCAAATCTATACTCATAAATTGCTCTGGACTGACTCACCAAGCACTTCAGAAAGAAGTCTGATGCATCATCTCGAAGAAAAATGGGAAGGCCTCTCAGTGCTGCGGTCCTTCGATGACGCACAACGTCCGTTACCTGTGAATGTGCTCACAACCATGGGACACACACACACAGACAGACAGCAATTCAGCAAGATAACTGAAATCAAGAATCTCTGTTTATTTATGCACATCAACTGTAAATGTTTGATTGATTTTCATAATTTAAAGTATTTTTTATTTGTTTCGGTTTGAAAACATTACCCACCTCATCATCAAGTCTGTTCAGCAACTCCTCCAAATCTGGACCAAAAGCTGACTTCCTGGCTCGATACAGTTTTATCAGGCGAGAAGGATACTTGTCCAGAGATGCATTCCAAGTTGCCTGGAGGTTTCTGTTGGTGATCCGGTAAAATTCTTCGTATATCTGGACAAAATAACAAAACAAAACAATTATAATTATAATACCCCTACCAGTGCCCAAAGCTGCCAATAAATTACGAGATTTTCATGCCATAATTTGAATGAAAAGACTACGTTTTTAAATGACAGTGAATCAGAAGCTAAAGCAACACAGGACAGTACAGTGCCCTCCAAAAGTATTAGAACGCATGCTTAAAGTTAAATATAAAATCATCTTTTGGAAATGTATCTTAATGCCTTAAATGAAACAATGAGTAACTATTCGACCTTTAAGGATATTAATTTTCTTTGTGAATGAATAATATATTGTAAATAAATAAATGTTTTCCTTAACATACAGGGGGTCATAAGTATTGTAACGCCCATGTTAAATTCCCATAGGGGATTTTTATTTTTATTTTTAAAGGCCAGTTATTTCATGGATCCAGGACACTATGCACCATGATAAAGTCCCCCTGGCCTTTGGAATTCAAATAACCCCATGTCAACACTATAGCCTACCCTTAACATACTAAGAGTAAAGCATGCTTTAATGTCAGTTATTAGCTGTTGGCTAATTAGCTGGTTTGAATTGCATTGAGCTCAATGAGAATTAAATCAGCTAATTAGCATCTATCTATATTTTATATGCATCACTCCTATTATCTTAATTACGAAGGACATCATACAGTTGCAGCAATTACTCAACAGTCGAATCAAGAGTAAACCTGTAAATGCAAAATCAAGGCAGCATAATATGCCAGTCATGTCTGCTACCCCAAAACCTTGCCCTGGCATAGCCCAGTCTCGTGCTACAGTACTTCTCCCTCCACTTCAGTTATATGAAGACACGCAGGCAAAAACTCTCCCTCCACCATTTAGCACTTTAGCTAACTGTCACTATTACTAGCTAGCGGTTCACTTTAGTACTGTTTGATTAAGCGAACTTCCCGCCCACTCAAAAACGCCCCATAACCACACTAGAACACACTTGCAACTCTTGCGGTCCTTTCACAACATCTATGTCCCAATGAAGTTGAACATTTTAGCGATTCTACCCTGACAGTGCATGGAACATCTTGTCAGAACAGTTCAGAAATTAGCAAGAAGTTAGCAAACTAAAATGCAACTCATAACTTCGGTAATTCGGTTGAATACATTAAATATACGACACATGTTAGTTCACCGACCAAAAAATTGCACATACGCCTTCTATTAAGTTGTAATTTAAAGAAAGAACCATAAATACCTGATGTGAAACTCTGAAGTCCGCCAATCCTCTCAACTTCGTTTGCAAACTCCAAGTGAAAAAGGAAAAACGCTGGGCCCATGGTAAAAGGGGAAGGGAAACCCCGTAGAAGGTGTCAACATGAACATAAAATAAAGAAAACTTAAACATTCTTGTTAGATAGTGCTACTGTCTATAGAAAGTTGAGGAAAACTAAGAAAAACGTGTTTTGGTTAATCAAATATCCTTGTTAACCATTTTCTAAGAAAAATGAGTTGGACAAACGTGTATTTCTTTGTTCTATGTCAAAATTGTATTTTTGAGTCAGATTACAATGAAAATGTGTTTTAGAACAACAACTGTACTTTATTTTTTTTACAGTGCATATCCAATTTTAAAGAACAGCCTTGTCACCAACCACGCACTTGAAAATTAGATTATCCAGTGTGTGTGTGTGTGTGTGTGTGTGTGAGAGAGAGAGAGAGAGAGAGAGAGAGAGAGAGAGAGATAGAGAGAGAGAGATGATAAATAAATAAAAATGCTGCCTTTCTGACAGCCTTGGTCAGATGAGCAGTCTCACCAGTAAGCCGTGCTCTTTTTCCTCTCCCCAGGTAGCGGGCATTAAGGGGATGCTGATCGCCAACCGCAAGCTGGAGAACCAGGTGAAGACCTACATCACCTACAACAAGGGCCGCGACTGGAGACTGCTGCAGGCGCCCACCAGTGACCTGGAGGGGAACGACATCCACTGTGTCCTGGTGAGAGTTGATAATGACTTACTCACCCTCTGCCCCCTACTAATCAAACCCCCGATCCCCCCCTCGACCCCCCCCACCACCACACACACACACACACACTCTGCCCCCTACTAACCCCCCCCACACACATACACTCACAGACACACTCTGCCCCCTACTAACCCCCCCAACACACACATACTCTGCCCCCTACTAACCCCCCCCCCCCACACACACACACACTCTGCCCCTATACTAATCACCCCCCCACACACACACACATACACACACACACACACACCCCAACCCCAACCTTTTCCCCACCGCAGCGAATTAAAACAAAGCCGTGCTGACGCTAAAGAGAGGCTCTGTCTGTCAAATGAGATGAGCTGAGATGGGCCGTCACCCTCCGAACCCCAACCCCCGCCCCCCCCCCCCCCCCCATCAGCGGGTGAGACCAGATGAAACAAGGGTGGCCCACCCGCGCGCCGTGCCTCTTTAAAAGAAGCCCACGGGCCATTACAGCACTCGTCTGGATACATTAGCTGGGGAACCCTCTCTGGAGGAGGACGGGGAACAGAAGGGCCGCAGCCTGAAGCGGCTGTGTGTGTGTGTGTGTGTGTGTGTGTGTGTGTGTGTGTGTGTGTGTGTGTCTTTTTTTTTGAGAGAGAGAGAGGGAGAGGAGGGGAGGATTGGAGGAAGGTTGGATGTGTGTGTGTGTGTGTGTGTGTGTGTGTGTGTGTGTGAG
>NC_084994.1:34203329-34215829 GCF_963854185.1 Sardina pilchardus | reverse complement strand
TCTCAGAACACACTGCTCCGTCCTCCATTCCATCAGCTTAATGATGTAATTAGGATTCTGTGAGAGTCTGAAGGCCCTCTATGACTAAATAACAGAAAAGGAGAACTAACTAGGCCCATCACTGTCCTTTATCTGCAGCAGGATGTGTCTTTTGATCAGTATCTTGTCACTACAAATCCCTTATAATATGCAGGGTACCGTCTTTAGTGTTAGACAGAAAATAGCATACTTAGTAAGTCGCAAATTAGGTTATATGAAGAGGCATTAGGTTATGTGAAGAGGCAATAATTTGTGCAACTGACATTTACGTTCACCTTTCCCAAAAAAAACATGGCATTGCCTCTTTCAGTGTTTTTTTTTTTTTTTGTAGCTCGATTGCTAGTTTTCTTTCAAAGCCCCTGAGCTGTTTCACTTCGCAGTTGTAACTCAGGCGGAACTTTAGCTTATTTTCCTCTTCGGTCAGGGCTGGAGAGGGACCTCACAGCTGAGTGGGCTTGGGCCTCCAACATCCACCCCCCTCCCCCCCCCCAACACACACACACACACACCCCAACCCATCTCCCCGTAATTAATTACCCAATTGAAGTCACAGGCAGAATGTGAAAGGGCACTCATTCCCCCTCTAAGCTTGGGTCTGGGTCTCGGTCTGAGTCTCACATTATCCCTGCCAGCCAAGAACTTTGCTTCAGTAGCATGTAAAATGGTTAGTCGTAAACGGTGCCGTTTGATTGGCTGATGAGATCAAATGTCAATGTCCGACCTCACTCCAGCGTCAAGGACTTCACCTTGAATAAGTCACACGACACGTCACTTGAAAAACCTTCAGCTAGACACTTTGTGTATTCATATTGTCAATTCATATTGATTTTGGTTATTGCAGTATTTCAATATTATGCAGATTGTAAAAGTCTTGGGGTTGTCATTTCAGACTAATGACATGTTATTGATATGCTGACACCAGCTATAATCATTCTCATGTTAATGATATACAGATGGTACGGGTTGAGAATGCTCCTTTCTTTCCCGCACATCGGGACTCCCGAAGCATCGGGACTTTAATTAAAACTGCAACCGCAAGGGGGCAACATAAGACCGCCTTAATAAAATGAAGGTTCGGCTCATACCGGAAAACACGGAAAAACCCGAAGACACCGCGCTGGTGACAAGCGGAGAAAAGAGACATCACGCTCGGCATGTCAGATTGCAGTTTCAGAGTTTTCGAATGTTTTACAGCGTACCTCACAGCTGGCTCTCTCACTCGACGTAGCCTATAACTCAGTCAGTCCAGCAGAGATGCCAGAGCAACGTTTTGGTCAATGGAGAGGGAGAGAAATGCTCCGCATATCCGTCTCATTTAATCCGTCTCATTTAATCATTAAAATGAAGGTGATGACTGGCGAAATTATAATCAAACGACGTTTCAATAAACCATTGTTGAAATTAATGAAAATGGTTTTAGAAGCCTTCAATTCAACCTGAAAGACTCGATATAGCCTAGGCAACCTTAGATTAATTCATTACGGTTACAAGACCGCATTTCCGTGAATAGGCTATTATTGTCAAGGCGAAGACGAAAGAGATGGACAAGATGGACATTTAGGCGACATTTATGCTAGGAATACTTAGAAATGTGTAGGCCTATAGGCTATTTTAAAACGGAGGCATGTTCATTTTAACCGGCGACGCTGGGTAGCTTACCCAGCACTTTATCACAGATTTTGTCCCCACCACTTTTGACAACTGAAAATAAAATGTATTTAACAGAAATATCTTTAATAGGCCTACATGCCTATCATGTCACTTTACTTATAACCGTAGGCTACATGCATGGAGAAGATCGCGCATTTTGTAACATTGTTACAATGGATGGTCAGATATGCGATAGGGCAGTGAGTGTGATTCATTGTAACCATCGACTAGTAGGCCTAGCTCCGCAAAAGAAGTTTCTAGCAACTTAGAATATATGGATCTCGTTATGCATGTTCATGTTGATTCAGAGATAGACATAGACTACCGTGGGCTACTGTGCGTCAATATAACAGCATTTTATCATGTGGTGAATTAATGACTAACGTCAGTTTAACATGTCAGAACTTTTGATCGGCGTTTCAAGTGTAATGCCGCGAATAAATGAACTCGACTGACTGAATCCTTTATATTTCTTGGCTAAGTGCGAAGAGATTGACACTCGAACTGTGGCGTAACTGGTTGCGGCATCTTAATCATACGTCAGCGACCGGGGTTCAAAACTTACTCTACGAACCTCCGGAACCCATTAAGACAAGAGGCATTATTTTATTAAAAAGTTTTGCGATTTTTTTATGATTGCGATGTCTGCTGAAAAGAAACGTTAATATGTGAATTCGTGGTTCAGCGCGCGCACACACACACACACACACACACACACACACACACACACACACATTTTTTACATTTACATAATAGGGCTCGGGCACACGCCTTGCATTCTAGGAATATCGCCGCCATTTGGTAGCGCACTGAACGTAATATCCATTCATTCAGATGCACAAGACAAGAAGCAGAAATATATAGCGATTTATTCTTTTCCTCTTGCGATCGTGGGTTGCACTGTTACACCCCACTACACAGCAACATACTACCAAGAAGGCAAAAACTAAGTAACAGGAACACACTAAAAGGCGGGAGTAAATCCATAGTAATCCATAGTAAACTAAGGAGTGAAGCTGCCAATGTGGTTGTGCCCGCGAAGTTTTGATGTCTTGATCCCGAGCCCTAGTGTCAGGAAGTGTCTGTCGAGAGAGAGGGGGAAGGGAGGCAATCGTCCTCAATGCCACATATATAGTAGGCTATAATGTCTAGTGAACTGGTTAGACAAGTGTGGGGGAGGGGGAATGATCGCACAAGACAATTGCTCTTCATGAAATGGGTAGTCTCACAGACGTTTGTCGATGTTTAAACGTAGCCTACTACATCACTTGCGAAATCGTGAAAAGACGTGGCACATAGAATTATTAGGCTACTGGATTTAATATAGCAAGTCCATAGACTTTGTTCATCCTATATTCGCCTATATTAAAATGTAATGTGCTGCGGGGAAGCATTGGGGAAGTCAGTTTAAATTGTCCTGTAACAATTTGCCTCTTATTATAATCAAGAGTATGCAGCCACTACGAACATAATAGCCTAGGTTATTACCCCATGCAAAAGAAGGCCTTAAGTTAACGGACTGAAGGCCTGTTTACATGTCAAACATGCATTAAATCTAAGAAACGAAAAACACAAATATCATGTATTGTGTCGTAAACAGTTAATGACTTCGTGGCTGGCCACTATGCGCAACTGCATCGCGCAGTGAGCTGAAGGATAGGAGGACCGACACTTATTAACACAAAGCTTTGTAAAGCACTAACAACCACCCCTCAAAGTTCATTGTCCATAAGTCCAAACAATAAGTATAAAAATCCGACAATCCAAAACGATAACGAGATCTCCCAGAAACGAAAAACAAGTTTGTTGAGTAGCCTAGTCCTTCCAACAATCTCAGCTTTTGCGTTTGTTAGATAAAAGGCATTCTGTCCTGCTGTATTCCAATGAGAAAAAAATCATCCACAAGGTAGGCTAAGGGTCACGGTAATGCAGCATGCAGGAATCTATATACGCACAAAACGAATGAATGGGTTATATCGGCCAAAACGAATGAATGGGTTGGGAGAGTCGCCTGGCTGTGTCAGCAGACTGCAGTCGGTCTCGAGGGGTTAAATAGCGCACGTACTTGAATTTTAATCTGAAGAAGACCACACGGTCGAAACGTCATTCCTTTGTGATAAAGAAAATAAAATCAAATCAAAAAAGAAGGATTTCAAGTGTGCGAACCTTTTTCCATTTTTTATGATTTAGCCTACTCTTGTTCTGCACCTTGACCGGGGATGTGGACAAACTTTTTTACTACACTTGAATTTTAAACCAACTCTTCTCTAGCCTATATCCTATAGCCATACTTTAATGATCAGATGTTATGCTCATTTTTGTAGGCTACACCTCACCGGCAAGCACGCACGCAAATGCTGCTTTTGCACATCTACAATATTGGCCAGGCTATATAGAATAGGCTTTTAGGACTGTATTTTGCCTTCGTGCAACTTTAGTTGTGCTCAATCTAAATTGTCCAATCCAAATATTGTCAGTAAGGATAGGTCATATTACCAAATGGCGAACCTCGAAATTTATTTAGGATATAGAGCCGTGTCCATTACGCATGCAGTTATTTGTTAGGCTATTGTTTTATTTGAGTGTTTTTGTCTACCATGGCAAACATAGCCTAGTTGAAACGTTCGCTCTAAACTTATGTATTTCCAATCGGCTTTCACAATCAGATACAGCTGCGCGGCGCGGCGCAGATGATCGCCATGAAAACTTGCAATGTCTTTACAGAACTGCTTTCACTTCCCCGAGTCGCGAACGCAACATGCACAACAACCGATATTTAGCAAACACATGTATTTCCAGCTCTCAAAACCGATGAGGTCCAGATCTCAGTGTCCTCATAGCTGCCTACAGCCATGCATAGTAAGCCTAATGATAGCCTAATAGTTATGACATTAATAGCCTATTAATGACCTCATGTCGGAATGGCACGTTGTTTGAAAAAAAAAAAAAGTTAAATAGGCCTAGGCCTACGCCGAGTGGGGATATGTCGGAATGAACAGCGGATACCAGCTGGGTTGTAAAACATTACTGTCTATTCGTTGATCTTATCGATGCAGTCCTTGCGGCCACTTCTCCCCATCGTAGGAAACTTTCTGCTTAGTGTTGAAAACACAAAGGCCTTCACGTTGTGTGGCAGTGCTTGCTTGCCCTTCGATCCATCCCAGTTGGTGGTTTTGCACCTGTCCCTGAGTTATAGTCTATATGAGTAAGCGCTTATGCTCTAACCGCATAATAAAAGAAGCACCTGCAGCAGTGCTTATGGCAAGGCTATTAACACCTGTCACTGAGCTATGGACAACCAGTTATGCTCAAAAATTATCATAATAACAGACACACCTAATTGTATGGCTCTACGTTTAAACACATCAAATTAGCAAGCATTTCCGCAGCAACGTTTGCTTTCTTTTTCTGTCGGTCCGCGATTGCTTGGTCATTACATTACTTATATAGGCTATTTCTTATAACGAAACGCGAAGAAAAAATACGAGGACTGACCATCTCGTTTCTCCGCGTTTCCCCCAATACCATGGCGACAAAGATAAATAAATATGATTTGACATTTAAGCTGATTGCTGACAAATTTGCCACACAATTCGGGAGAAGCAGCGGACAGGAGCGCCACCACAAGCAAGCACTTCTAGCCCAAATTAACATGGCAACGTTGCCTATGACTAAAGTGTCTAAGTAGGCTAGTCCTACTAATATTACATTTGATTGGTAGCATGTTTGTAGCGCGCCAGTTTACCCATCCCCTACATCAAAAAAGCTTAGAATCAATCAAAGAATCAGCTGTGTCGACGTTAGGCTGTAGGCGATTTTCTATAACCATTTTCATTCATTTCAACAATGGTTCATTGAAACGTCGTTTGAATAATTTCGCCAGTCATCACCTTCATTGTAATGATTAAATGAGATTAAGGAGTCGACTATTGACGGATATACGGTCTTCATCATTTTGAAATGCGGGATGAAACTTTCTGCCACCTGGTGGTTGTTTGGGTACATTGCCTTAGCCTCGAAAAAAATCGGCTTGACGGCCTGCGGGATCTCTTCGGGAGTCCCGCGGGAGAAGGTGCATTCTCAACCCGTACCCACTGTATATCGACTGGTGGATAACTAGCATGGACAAAGTCACTAATATTAAAAGTGTGAGTACAGTCATTTGAAGACACTTTCAAAAGCTTCTTCTCACACAATATCGCACCACCCTCAAATCACATGATCACACTCTTGAAATGAATGTGTTGAAAACATGATAACACATGACTTCAGCATATATTTGTTACACAACTTGCATTTCTGTGTCCAGGTAGGGACAACACATTTGTTTTAGGAGTGTACAGCATCATGCACAAGTCATGGTGTGATGATAATTGTATTTTAATGTGTGTGTGTGTGTGTTTGTGTGTGTGTGTGTGTGTGTGTGTGTGTGTGTGTGTGTGTGTGTGTGTGTGTGTGTACCCCCCCCACCCAACAGTGATTATGGGTATGAGCGGCGTGGAGACGGAAACTGCTCGCCCTCGTTCTGGTACAACCCGGCCACGGTGTCCAGGAGCTGCAGTCACGGACAGAACTACCTCAACAGCACGGGGTAAGAGCACACACACACACACACACACACGCACACACACACACACACACACACACACACACACACACACACACACACACACACACACATGCGTGCACACACGCACACACACACACACACACACACACACACACCCTCTCAACAGCACAGGGTAAGAGCGAACACACATACTGTACACACACACACACACACACACACACACACACACACACACACACACGTGCAAACACACACACACACACACACACACACACACACACACACACACACACACACACACACACACACACACACACACACACACGCACACACACACACACACACACACACACACACACACACACACACACACACACACACGCACAAACACACACACACACACACACACAGAACCACACACACACACACACACACACACACACACACACAACCACACACACACACACACACACACACACACACACACACACACACACACACACACACACAGACCTCCAACCTCAACAGCACGGGGTAAGAGCGCTCTCCAGCCCCCGCCATGCACTGCAGATGAGCTGCAGTGGATCTTAATCTAGTCTCTATGATTGTTGTGCACACACACACACACACACACACACACACACACACACACACACACACACACACACACACACACGCACCGTTCTTATCAGCGCAATTAGCGCTGGGTATGTCATTCTCAGTGATAATGAAGGAATATGCAATCTCTCCAGCACATCCAGAACGGCCTGAAGGGAAACATGGGGGTTCCTAAATGAACTGACTGCAGCAGGATCCACAATGGCTCCTCATTTTCTTCCAGCACATGAATGTGTCAGTGCACACACACACACACACACACACACACACATTCACAGACACACACACACACACACACACACACACACACACACACACACACACACACACACACACACACACACACACACACACACACCATCCCCAGTCCCAATACATGTCATTGTGGAAACGGCTGCAGTTTGGTTCATATAGACACAAATTAGTTTGTCATCTTGTATTCGTTTTTTTATAATAAAATTCTTTTTTTTTTTTTTCGCTGTTCAGCAAAATGAAGCTCCATATGATTGCGTCTTGCGATGGCAGCTATGGAGTTTTTGCTCATGTGGTAGTTCGTTTCCCCCCCCCCCCCGGGTGTTGTCGTGCACACACCCGTGTCTGCTGGTGTCATTATTCAATTAACGCGCCGAGTAATTCAGCTTTATTATCTTGGTGATTGGACGTCTCTCTCTCTGGTGCCACACATTTGCGCCAGCGCGCACACACACACACACACACACGCACACATACACACACACACACACGCACACACACTCTTACTAAGACAAACACATGCACAGCGCACACACACACACACTCATACTCTCACAAAGACAAACACATGCACAGCACACACACGCACACATACACACACACACACACACACGCACACACACTCTTACTAAGACAAACACATGCACAGCGCACACACACACACACTCATACTCTCACAAAGACAAACACATGCACAGCACACACACACACACTCATATTCTCACAAAGACAAACAAGACAGACAAGCACAACGCACAATGCGCGCACACACACACACACACACACACACACACACACACACACACACACACACACACACACACACACACACACACACACACACACACACACACACACACACACACATTTTTTTGATGGCCGTGTGTGCGTTCTCCCCCAACTGCCATCACTTGTGCAGACATAAGATCCATATGGGGAAGACAAGTGTGCTGAGTTTGGGAAAAGGGGCCGTCAGCGTGAGGCTGTAGAAGTACCTCTGGCTCAGCGTCTGTCAGCGCCGGACCGCCTCACTGATTACAGTGGGCCGTTTCTGTAGGCACAGGGGGGGGGGGTGTGTGTGTGTGTGTGGGGGGGGAGGGGGGGGGGGGGGTGATCCAAGGGGCCAGCACACTGTGGCTGTAATGAAATCAGACTGTGTCCGTGTAATCAAAACTGTGGGTGTGTAATCAAACTCTGTGTGTGTGTGTGTGTGTGTGTGTGTGTGTGTACTTTTGTTTATGAGTGGGAATACCTGTGGTTGAATTGTGTGTGTGTGTGTGTGTGTGTGTGTGTGTGTGTGTGTGTGTGTGTGTGTGTGTGTGCACGTGCATGTGTTTGCGAAAGCACAAAGAGCAAAGAGCATTAGAAGTTTGCTCTCCTGTTTTTCTTTTGCCCACTTCAGCGTCCACTTCAGTTCTCTAGCGGTCTGCAGTCCTCATGTGACCACGCCATTTGCTCCTCAGAAATGCAGTTTGGGCCAGCCTATGTCAGCTGGCAGATGTGCAGGCATAAACATGAGGGCCACTGGAGACTTCGCCACCATGTCGACCACATGTTTTTGCTGCTATTTTTTATTAGTTTGTTCATATGTTTATTTTTTATTTGTTTATGTGTTTCTTTGGGAGTGATCCGTATCACCGTATGGATCCAGGAGGCGGTTATGGCTTGGCTTTGCTTTGCTCTCGGAGTGCTTTTCTCGTTACATTTGTATACATTTATTTACCATAACCGTTGTGCCTGTTTTGTTCCGTATTTTTAGTAGAGTTTGTTTGTCTGTTTGTTTGTTTATTACATTTGTGTACATTTATTTACCATAACTGTTGTGCTGTTGTGTTTATATTTGTATAGTGTGTTTGTTTGTTTGTTTGTTTATTACATTTGTGTACATTTGTTTGCCATAACCGTTGTGCCTGTTGCATTCAGTATTTTTATTAGTTTGTTTGTCTGTTTGCTTGTTTGTTTAATACATCTGTGTACATTTGTTTGCCATAACCGTTGTGCCCGTTGTGTTTAGTATTTTTATTAGAGTTTGTGTGTTTATTTGTTTGTTTATTTGTTTATTACATTTGTGTACAATTGTTTGCCATAACCGTTGTGCCCGTTGTTGTGTGTTTGCCGGATTCAGGTACCGCAAGGTGGCGGCGAATAACTGCACCAAGGGGGTGAAGGAGATGTACACGCCCCGCCGGCAGCAGTGTCCCACGCGGGCGCCCCGCGGCCTGCAGCTCAGCACCGGGGAGGAGGAGAAGCTCACCGCGCCGCTCGCCTCCAACGTCACCTTCCTGGTGCAGCTCCAAGAGGTCAGCTCTCCCCCCTCTTATCTCTCTCTCTCTCTCTCTCTCTCTCTCTCTCTCTCTCTCTCTCTCTCTCTTTCTCTCTCTCTCTCTCTCTCTCTCTCTCACCCTCTTTCTCTCTCTTTTTCTTTCCCTTTTCTCTCTCTCTGTTGATCTCTCATTGTCATTTTCTACCACGCACGTCGCACACACACATGTATGCGCATATGTGTATGTGTGTGTGTGTGTGTGTGTGTGTGTGTGTGTGTGTGTGTGTGTGTGTGTGTGTGTGTCTTTGTTATGTGTCTGTATCTGTGAGTGTCTGTGTGTGTGTGTGTGTGTGTGTGTGTCTGTGTGTCTGTATCTGTGAGTGTGTGTCTGCGTCTGTGTGTCTGTGTGTGTGTATAGTCTCCATGACTGGCGTCCCAGGCCCCCTGTGAGTTTGTATGCACATGATGAGTCCCTTGTGAGACATATGGTTCTCATGGTAAGTAAGACATCCTCTGGAAGTGGACACACAGCTCCATTGTCCAGATGGTGGCGACGGACCGTATGGTCTGACAGGCGGCCATTCTACACATGGACACAGGAAACAGCTCGGCGGGCCAGTTAGCATATGCTAATTACCAAAGCTGAAGTTTTGTTAACTGTTTTCATTGCCGCAGTTTTTTTTTTAAAAGTTATTTACCATGAATATATTTCAATACATCTTAAAAGAAACACATTGATGTGTTTTATGTTGGCACCCTGATGCAGGGTTTATCTGTAAAGTTTTCAAGGTACACAATGTTCTTTCTTTCATTGTAAATAATGGCTTTAAACTTATTTTGATGCTACACTCAGTTACAATGCAAAGAAACATGTGCGTGTATGCTTGCGAAAACCCAGTCACTGAATAATCTCTTGTATTCCAGTACACAAAGACACACCAATGCATTTTCCGAACACATAGTAGTGCAATATGCAATGTTGTCACAGGTAGGAGCTTGGGCCTTTAGTATCCTTTTGTGCTAAATAGGTACTCAGTACATGGACAATGGGGATTCCTACATTGGATTACTTTAAAAAAAAAAAATGAGTAGCTACCAAAACAATGACTTTTCTGGCTTGTGATGCAGGTGAGAAGAAATACTAACAGACATCGGTACAATAAAACGATTTATTCCCTGACAGGAAGCTGTGTTATTCTTCGGGCCGCGTACAATACATGCATCGCGCATATAGAGACCTAATGGATCGCATTTGTCTCTATCAGTCAGAAAAATCTCCCTCGCGTCTGAATTACGGATTTGGCCACCTCGTAGTGTACACTCTCGCAGATGCATGATTGTGAAACAGAGGGGATGTCAACACAAAGATGAATTATGCATTGCGTCCTTGTTTAGTCTCTGTCTGCATACAGATGGCAGTGAATGGGGGAAGTGTGTGTGTGTGTGTGTTTGTGTGTGTGTGTGTGTGTGTGTGTGTGTGTGTGTGTGTGTGTGTGGATGGCAGTGGATGGGGGAAGGCTGTTTTTGTGAAGGGTGTATATGTGGATATCAGGGACTTACGTTTGAAACCGAATGAACAAGAGAGCAGCGGTTTACTGCGCTTATGTTTCAGTTTGTCATTCCCCCCGGCCGAACGGAGAGAGAGAGAGAGAGAGAGAGAGAGATGTTCCATTGCGTGCGTGGGTTGGCACTCACTCTAAAAGCCCTATCCTACCTCCCTCCACCCTAAGGGGATGGACATCTTCCCATAATGATGGAGACTTGTGACCGCAACTCCACCCGACCCCCATCCCCTCCAACCCCCAAACCCCCCGATCTCCCAAGCTGGGTGATATGAACCGAGACCGAGAAGAGAGCAAGCCCAGGCAGTAATGCTGATGCACACACACCACCCACCGTCTGAGATACACACTCACACACTCTCTCTCTCACACACACACACACACACACACACACACACACACACACACACACACACACACACACACACACACACACACACACACACACACACACCATCTTCCTCCTGAGACTGCTGCGCTCCACCCCCCCGACCTGGTTAAGTCAGAGGGATGAAAGGTGAGGGGATCGGGGGGGATCGGGGGGGTTCATGGCGTGTCCTCACCCCCTCAACCCCCCCCCCCCCCCCCCCACCCCCACCCTGAAGCCTCATCTACGCAGACTTCAACATTCAAAATGTGTTATCATCCCCGAGGAAATTGTGACCTGCAGCAAGGCATCCAAACACATAAGAAATAGGTAGAAAAAACATAAAGTATAACAACGACAGCAGCAACAACAACAACATCAACAACAAATACAGACATATTCCACGGCACAAACAAACTGCCAGGTCATGTCAAACGTTGTGCTGTGGCACATGATAAAAGAATAATAGAATAAATAAACAAATAAATAAACAAATATAAATACATAAGCAAATAGATGCAAATTTGCTAACCGCAAAATACGACAGATGACAGATCCTAGGAGCTACTGATAAAGTAAAATCATAAACCATTGCACACATGGTGCAACGACTTCATTTTTCTTAACAAGAAAAGCTGCTGCTGGGCCCCTTTTTTTACAAACAGTGTCAGTGGTAGGGTTCACAGCATAACGTATTCTCAATAATGCACTGAAAAAAATGATTAGTAGAATTTACTTAAAAAAATCTTTGTAACAAAATGCACTCAATAAAACTAAGTAAATGTAATGCTGTAATATCAAGTACAACTTACTTGCCAGAATCAATTAAAATGTACTTGCTATACTGTCATTGACATTTCTGAAAAAATTAAGTAAGTTTTACTTGACCATGTCAATATAGAAACACCATGGTCATGAAATATGGAGTAAATCTTACATGTTTATAATAAGTAGATTTTACTAGATTGTTTTGTATTAAGAGGTCTTACACACTAAAGTTATGTAAATGTTACTTGTTTTCTTCGGATAAATGTTACCGAATGGCAAATTACACCGATCACACTATTTAAGTAAAATGCAAACTTTATTTTACCAATTTAAACAAAAATGCTCTACATAACAAATAAAATATCACTGATATTTCAAGTTAAGATACAACAAAACCACTGGGGTGCAGTC
>NC_084994.1:34192961-34195461 GCF_963854185.1 Sardina pilchardus | reverse complement strand
TCACCAGCA
Source organism: Sardina pilchardus (assembly GCF_963854185.1). Taxonomy (NCBI): domain Eukaryota; kingdom Metazoa; phylum Chordata; class Actinopteri; order Clupeiformes; family Clupeidae; genus Sardina; species Sardina pilchardus. The sequence continues at coordinate 34,195,452 of NC_084994.1, read as the reverse complement.
CTGCTATGACAATTCACTAAGACACTAAATAGAGTTAATTTGTATGCAAATTTGTTGATGTTTGCCCTTTTATCGGAAAAGCGCAGAGCACATTAAAGCAGTAAAGTGTTCTGTTTTTTTTCTCCCCCCATATTGGATGAGCGAGGTCAATCTCTATGGGTTTATATAACAGGGGTCCCTTCACCTTACTTTGGGTTTGTTTTCACTTTGTTTCTTTCTGGAGTGAGAGAGATTGAGAGATCCAGCAAACCAAAAACTCTTGCTTTACTGCAGGGTTGTTACGGTTTTATTTTTAGTTTTGGCAGTGGCGTGGAATATGTTGGGTGAGTGTGTGTGTGTGTGTGTGTGTGTGTGTGTGTGTGTGTATTTATGTGTGTGTGTGTGTGTGTGTGTGTGTGTGTGTGTGTGTGTGTGTGTGTGTGTGTGTGTGTGTGTGTGTGTGTGTTGGGGGTGGGTTTGGGTGAGGAGGATAAAATGTTAAATTATACCAACAAACTTTTAATTGCTTTTGAACTGCGTAAAATAGATCAATTGGAAAATTGGGCCTAATTTCCTTTCCATCTCAGAACACACTGCTCCGTCCTCCATTCCATCAGCTTAATGATGTAATTAGGATTCTATGAGAGTCTGAAGGCCCTCTATGACTAAATAACAGAAAAGGAGAACTAACTAGGCCCATCACTGTCCTTTATCTGCAGCAGGATGTGTCTTTTGATCAGTATCTTGTCACTACAAATCCCTTATAATATGCAGGGTACCGTCTTTAGTGTTAGACAGAAAATAGCATACTTAGTAAGTCGCAAATTAGGTTATGTGAAGAGGCATTAGGTTATGTGAAGAGGCAATAATTTGTGCAACTGACATTTACGTTCACCTTTCCCAAAAAAAACATGGCATTGCCTCTTTCAGTGTTTTTTTTTTTGTAGCTCGATTGCTAGTTTTCTTTCAAAGCCCCTGTGCTGTTTCACTTCGCAGTTGTAACTCAGGCGGAACTTTAGCTTATTTTCCTCTTCGGTCAGGGCTGGAGAGGGACCTCACAGCTGAGTGGGCTTGGGCCTCCAACATCCACCCCCCTCCCCCCCCCCCCCAACACACACACACACACACCCCAACCCATCTCCCCGTAATTAATTACCCAATTGAAGTCACAGGCAGAATTTGAAAGGGCACTCATTCCCCCTTTAAGCTTGGGTCTGGGTCTCGGTCTGAGTCTCACATTATCCCTGCCAGCCAAGAACTTTGCTTCAGTAGCATGTAAAAATGGTTAGTAGTAAATGGTGTCGTTTGATTGGCTGATGAGATCAAATGTCAACGTCCGACCTCACTCCAGCGTCAAGGACTTCACCTTGAATAAGTCACACGACACGTCACTTGAAAAACCTTCAGCTAGACACTTTGTGTATTCATATTGTCAATTCATATTGATTTTGGTTATTGCAGTATTTCAATATTATGCAGATTGTAAAAGTCTTGGGGTTGTCATTTCAGACTAATGACATGTTATTGATATGCTGACACCAGCTATAATCATTCTCATGTTAATGATATATATCGACTGGTGGATAACTAGCATGGACAAAGTCACTAATATTAAAAGTGTGAGTACAGTCATTTGAAGACACTTTCAAAAGCTTCTTCTCACACAATATCGCACCACCCTCAAATCACATGATCACACTCTTGAAATGAATGTGTTGAAAACATGATAGCACATGATTTCAGCATGTATTTGTTACACAACTTGCATTTCTGTGTCCAGGTAGGGACAACACATTTGTTTTAGGAGTGTACGGCATCATGCACAAGTCATGGTGTGATGAGAATTGTATTTTAATGTGTGTGTGTGTGTGTGTGTGTGTGTGTGTGTGTGTGTGTGTGTGTGTGTGTGTGTGTGTGTGTGTGTGTGTGTGTGTGTGTGTGTGTGTGTGTGTGTGTGTGTGTGTGTGTGTACCCCCCCCCACCCAACAGTGATTATGGGTATGAGCGGCGTGGAGACGGGAACTGCTCGCCCTCGTTCTGGTACAACCCGGCCACAGTGTCCAGGAGCTGCAGTCACGGACAGAACTACCTCAACAGCACGGGGTAAGAGCACACACACACACACACACACACACACACACACACACACACACACACACACACACACACACACACACACATACCTCAACCTCGTGCAAACATACACACACACACACACACACACACACACACACACACACACACACACACACGCATGCCTGCACACACACATACCTCAACAGCATGGGGTAAAAGTGTACACACACACACACACACAGACACACACACACACACACACACACACACACACACACACACACACACACACACACACACACACTCACACACACACACACATGCACACACATGCGTGCACACACACACACACACACACACACACACACACACACACACTCACACACACACACACACACACACACACACACACACACACACTCACACACTCACACAC
>NC_084994.1:34182961-34185461 GCF_963854185.1 Sardina pilchardus | reverse complement strand
GTAAATTAGCCAGAAGAGCAGGGCTCGTGTGTGTGTGTGTGTGTGTGTGTGTGTGTGTGTGTGTGTGTATGTGTGTGTGTGTGTGTGTGTGTGTGTGTGTGTGTGTGTGTGTGTAGGGGTGTGTGTGTGTGTGTGTGTGTTTGCAATGTGTGTGTGTATGTGTAATGTGTTTGTGTGTTCTCTGTGTGTGTACAGTATGTGTGTGTGTGCGAGTGTGTGTATGTGTGCGTGCCTGTTTGTGTGCGTCTATGTGTGTGTGTGTGTGTGTGTGTGTGTGTGTGTGTGTGTGTGTGTGTGTGTGTGTGTGTGTGTGTGTGTGTGCTGCTGCGATGCGTCAGCTGTCGCTGCTGGCTGGTGTCAGGAGAGAGCAGTAGCAGCAGCCCTAGGAGAAGAGCACTGCAGGTAGAACGTTCTAGACCCCCCCTCTCTTTAGCACTCTCTCTCTCTCTCTATCTAATTCTCTCTCTCTGTCTTTCTCTCTCGTTCTCCCTCTCCTATTTTCCATCCTTTCTTGTTCTCACACTGTTTTCTGTCCCTCTTCAATCTGTAATATATTTTCTTTTTCTTTTTTCCCCTCTATATCCCTCTCTTTTCTCAATATTGCAGAGAAATTCAGAGAACATCAAAATGGCATTGAATCAAACCGCATATAATCATCAAAACATCAAAATAACATTGAACCCCCACACACACACACACACACACACACACACACCTTCTCTGTGTCTCTATCTCTCTCTCTCTCTCTCTCTCTCTCTCTCTCTCTCTCTCTCTCTCTCTCTCTCTCTCTCTCTCTCTCTCTCACACCTTCTCTCTCTATCCCCCTCTCTCTCCCAACACTCATCCCACTCCTTGTCTCCCACTGTCTCTTGTTCTCACTCATCCTCCCCCTGTCTCCTCCTGTCTCCGAGTCTCATTCTCACTCTCTCTCGCTGCGGCCTCTACCTACCTCCTGTTCTGCTAAACCTCTTCTCTCCCTGTCACACACTCTCACACGCACACACACACACACACACGCACGCACACACACACACATGCGCACATACACACGCACACACACATACACACATACAAGCACACACACACACACACACACACACATTTAGGATAGCTCTGCCTTCTCTCCTCTCTCATCCATCTCCCTCCCTCCCTCTCTCTCTCTCTCTCTCTCTCTCTCTCTCTCTCTCTCTCTCTCTCTCTCTCTCTCTCTCTCTCTCTCTCTCTCTCTCTCTCTCTCTCTCCCTCTCTCTCTCTCGCCAGGGGTCTCGGCCTGATTCGGCTCTCACATTACCGCGAGACGGCTGAAGGAAATGAGTCCCGTTCCCTTTCATTAGAAAGTGGGGAATCTCTTATTGAAGCAGATGGGGAGAGAGAGAGAGAGAGAGAGAGAGAGAGAGAGAGAGAGAGAGAGAGAGAGAGACAGAGAGGGAGAGAGAGAGAGAGAGAGGATTGAGCAGACAAGAAAAGGGGAAGAAAGAGGGGGAAAAGAGAGAAGGAGGAGAGGGGGCGGATGGAGAGTGTCTTGTCGCGTGGCGTGGAGGCAGCAGCAGCGTGTTGGGAGCAGGACAGCTGGAGATCCTGTGGTGGAATGTTCTCTCTCTCTTTCTCTCTCTTCTCTCTCTCTCTCTCTCTCTCTCTCTCAATTCAAAAAAAAGCTTTATTGGCATGAATGTAAGTACAATATTGCCAAAGCATCAGTCAAGTTATAATAGTCAAAGAATAATACATTCTGTAATATTGAGTAATACAGAATAAAAGTGTAAAAAAAAGAAAACTTATACTAACTTATACTAGTTCAAAAGAATGATAAATAATATTGAATGATAAGAGATACATGAACTCTACTCTCTCTCTCTCTCTCTCTCTCTCTTTCCCCCTATCCTCATTTATATTCATGAGGCTCAGGGATGAGGGGTGTTTCACGCACAGAGCAAATGGCTATACATTTTTAATGTGTCATAGGTACAACACACCGAACCCACCCTCCCTCCCTCCACCCACCCTCCACCTCCAACCCACTTTTTTTTATATTTGCATGGAAAATGAAGAAAGATGGGGGGAAAGTAAACAACCTTTTTCAGAGTTTTTAATAACAACTAGAGATGCTGCCAACGGTGACACTTTTGCCTCGAAAACGTCCAAGGAAAGGTGCGTGTTTGAGTGTGTGTGTGTGTGTGTGTGTGTGTGTGTGTGTGTGTGTGTGTGTGTGTGTCCAGGGGAACCATGCAGAAGACTTATCTGTAATCTCCCCTTCTCTTTCTGCTCGACGTCTTTTTAAATATCCTGTGTCTCCATGCGGACCAAAAGGAGAGGAGAGAGCCATGGCACTCCCAGCTGATAGAATCTCTTGTGTGTTTATTGTTTTTATCCATTCATCTGATGCAGTGCTGTTTATTCCATTCACAGGGACTGGCTTTCGGCCAACCTGCACTGCTAATATATGTGTGTGTGTGTGTGTGTGTGTGTGTGTGTGTGTGTGTGTGTGTGTTTGTGTGTTTGC
>NC_084994.1:34167961-34175461 GCF_963854185.1 Sardina pilchardus | reverse complement strand
ATTTCTCTCTTCTGTCTCTACTTCCTTTCCTGTATATGCCGCTACAGATTTATTTCTCCTCTCAAACTGTGTCCCTCCATGTCTCTTTTCAATCGTTACTTCTTACTTCTCCCACCAAATTGTTTATGGTTGAATAAAAAACAATAATAAAGAGGACGCAGTCTCTCGCCAAAAATGTAAATTTCAGTGTTTTTGGCATGCAAGCAGAATGATGCGCAACCATCTGTTGTTAAGAGATTCTTCTGGAAGCTCTGCGTGATTGGGATGTCATTGTCTATGTCCGTTACGCGATTGAATCCCAGTGACATGTTAGCCAAACAAAATGTGGGGTAGAAATAGCCCAGAACATTCCAGGTGAATTTCGGTACAAAGTATGAAGCAAAACTTTTTTTTTGTCAGAAGTAGTTTTTCTAAGCTGATTTTTTTTTATTTATTATTTTTTTTTCCCAAAACATGAGATTCTACTTTCCAACTTTTACACACTCAGACATCCTTAATTCATCCTGTCAGACAAATCTTCTCTCTCGGACTTGTATGATCTTTTTCTTTTTTTCTTGTCAAAATGAGTTGCATCAAACTGGCTTAGTATCGTTAGGCACCTTACAATGAGAAATACATGTCTTCTTCTTCTACTACTTCTTCTTTTCTCCCCTTGCGCTCATCAACTTTAAACTGTCAGCGGTCACTTGAAAACTTTCCCACTGTCTCCCTCCCGACTCCCGCTGTGCAGTTCAAATGGAATTTTCCTTCAGAAATATTTTAGTCGCCCCATTTAAGAAACGAGGAAGTAACCTCAATCATTAGTACTGTAGTAACTCACCAAACACAGTTCGTCCTCTTTTTACATTCACTCGGTATGTGAGGTACGAATGTGCGACTGACGAAATTGTGCGAAGCAACGAAGAAGCCGACTTGTTTCACAGTCATGCGTCAGAAACTTCATTGTGTCCTCCTCTTTAGATTGAGCCAAACACTTTGTCCAATTTAGTTGTTGTGCTGCCCTGTGCTGAAAAAGTCACAATCTGTGCAATTTTTGATTGGCAGGATTTTTTTTCTTCCTCAGAGAAAAGCGGGGAGCTAAGTAACAGAGTGCAGGTGATTCATTTAAGTGGTTCGCCGGCCACAAATATAAAGAGTAACCTTGCCAAGAAAAAAAAAGGCATTTTAGGCACTCACATAAGAGACACACACACACACGCACCTACACACACACACACACAAACACACACACACAGACACACACCAAACACTCATTTTGTACATACTCAATTACTCACGTTCACTCACTCACACATTCAGATCCACGCACAATGCACATATACACAAACATGGCACTCTGCAGGACACACACACACACACACACACACCACAGAAGGCCCTCCCCTCAATATCTGTGAGCTGAACTGGGGGATTAGTTCTGGCTAAAGTGGATGAGCATCAGTGGGCCCTCATCTGCTCCGTTCTCAAACTCTCTCCTCACACGTCTGGCAACCCAGCTCCCAGCAGAGAGGGCTTCTGCATAGCACACACACACAGCGCTCAACGCTCGCCCATAGATGATGCGATTTTCTCCCTGTCTTATGCACGCGCACACACGCACACATTCACACACACACACACACACACACACACACACACACACACACACACACACACACACACACACCACTCACACGCAGACAACACCATACATATGAAACACTAGTTCCAGTTCCAACCACCGCTCCCCCCCCCCCACCCCCCCTCCCGGTTGCGTAACTCCTCAGCTTTCCCTCTCTGATCTCTATACCTGGCTGTGCTCATCAGTGGCACACTCCGAGATTCGATAGGGATTCGAGAGGGATTCAAGAAGGATTTGACACACGCACAGTTATAAACGCGTTGCCGCGTGACAAATTATCGGCCGATGTTAGATTCCCAAATCCGTGGTTGCTCGTCTGTTTTGCTTCTGGATGAAAAAAAAAAAAAGGTGTCAGATAAATCGGTCGCCTAGTTACCTTTGTGTGTGGAGCAGAATGGTGAACCCGTGCCATTCACAGGCCTGATAGAGTTCAGGCATGGTGCCAAAGATTCAGGCCTGAGCTCGGCCAAGAAGGATGTCAAGAAAGGCTATTCTTTACATTGTCTTTGAATGTATTTGATCATTTCAGGCAGAGATAATGTTTTGTCTATCAGCCCTGCATTCACCGTTGTTACTCCCGAAGCGGTTTTCGGACAAAAGAGTCACGTTTGCCTCGTTCTCGTATCTGCAGGTGCTGTGGAGCAAGTCCAGCTGCTGGCTCCGTTCGTGGTCATCCGGAACAAGGAGGTGAACCTGACCGCCATGGTCGGGCCCAGCCAATCCCGGACGCTCACCTACTTCTGGTGGCTCGGTAATAGTTCCGAGGTAAGCGAGCGACGAGATTACCTTAAAGGAGAAATCCCGCAAGTATTTCACACAGACCTCCGTTTCTCGAGGTCAAAGTGTGTTGTTGGTACGAAAAAAAACCGAAAACAATCGCTTTAATCTAGCTCGACTTGCTACAGCCAGTAGGTAACGCAGCCAGAGAGCTACAGCGCTACACTCTGGGGGCATGTCCGTACGCCCCCATGTACATGCCCCCCAGACTGTAGCACTGTAGCTGCCTTGTTATGTGAAAACTCGCTGGATTTCTCCTTTTAATGCCGCCATCTTTTTTCGTTGTTTGTTTCAGTTACTCTTTCCGTGGCCCACCACCACACCGATAAAACCCACCAAAGTATATTATCACACTGACTTATGCACATATATGCGATTGTTGCTCAACTGGCAGAGTGATATGTCGACAACACAGTCAGTAGTAATGAGTGTGACACCCAGGTAGCAGTCAGACTGAAGAAAATGTGTATTTTGTATTTGATTTTTTTTCTGTTACAGATTTTTACTCTTTGAGTGAAACTGTTTGTTAATCGAATAAATGTGCACATAAAAGCAGATAGATAAAAGGGCTCTCAGTAGGGTGTCATTCCAAGTACACAACTTTCAAAGGTTTGTTTTCCTTGTCATATTCATACGATCGTTTTTTTTTTTGTTTGCGTTCCTCCGCACGGCAGCCCATCGTAACGTTGGACGGCAGCATCTCCCACACCTTCACCAGCGAGGGCATGCACACGGTCACCGTGCAGGTGTCCTCGGCCAACTCCATCCTGCAGGACACCAAGACCATCGCCGTGCAAGGTGAGCCGCTATACGGCAGAGCACTCATATTTTACGTGGTTTGCTTTGTTTTGTCACGAACGCGGTCCCGTGGAGGTGGCGGCGGCCCCGGCGTTAAATAATGTATCGGCTCTTGCGATAGCATTTATTTTTCACCTTATAGCTTCGCCTCCGCGGCTTCTGCTTGTTCCTCCCTGCTGAGGGAAATGAAATGATTTTAGGGGAGAGGAGGGGGAGAGAAGGGGGAGTGGAGGGGGGCGGTGAAGGGAGGAGGGGTCGGGGGGTAGAGGGGCTGGATAGCATCGGCAGAACGCCCCATCGCAATAATTGTACAGCTCCAGCCACAGTAGGACGCGGCGATGTTCTAGCGTGCCGCGGAAGCGTTTAGCTAATAAGTCTGCGGGCCGTGCCGTGCCGTGCCGTGCCGTTTGCAGATATGTGATAACCCGCGTCTGCTCGGAGGCTCCGCTGTAATGATACAGTATCTCCAGCGGCGAGCACAGCAGCGGCGAGCACAGCCCCGGCCCTCAGATAGAGGAAATGAGCAGTGCAGGGGAGGAATGGTGCGGTATTACCCCTCTTATACAACAAGTCACATTAAAAGCTTGTTCACATTCCTGTTCTTTCTTATTTCTCCACTGCTCTCTTTCTCTCTCTCTCTCTCTCCCCCCTCTCTCCTCTCCTCCTCCTCCTCCTCCTCTCTTGCACACTCTTTACCTCTCTCTCGCCTCCGTATCCTTCTTCTCTTTTTGACAGAATTCTTCAAATCGTTACTTTTATCTTTCTCCCCTAATCTGGACGAGGTCAACCCTGACATCCCGGAGTGGAGACAAGACGTTGGCAGGGTAATTAAGAAGGCTCTGCTGCAAGTGAGTGTGGATTTCTCCTCCCCCGTTCACTTTCCACCCTCTCTCTCTATCTCTCTCTGTCTCTCTCTTTTTTCTCGATCTCTCTCTCTCTCTCTTTTTGCCGAGTTCTCTTCCGCTGTCTCGCTCCCTCGCTCTCTCTCCCCTGCTCACTCGCTCTCTCGGTCTGCGAATGTCTTCCTGCTGCCTTCCACATTCCACTTCCTCTCATTTCCACCACTCTCATCTGCTCTCTTTTTATTCCTCTCTCTCTCTCTCTCTCTCTCTCTCTCTCTCTCTCTCTGTCATCTCTATCTCTCTATTTTTGGATTTCAAAGCTAGGGGAAGGTGGGGATTGGTTGCCTGGTGATTCATTATCACAGGTGGAGTGTTGCCGTCTCCCCCACAACAGGACAGTGATTACTAATGGGCTATTTTGAGACCACGGCACGCATAGCATTCGCTTTCTTTTTGCTTACTTTCTGTCCCTCTCTTTCATTATTTCTCTCTTGTTTTCCTCCCTTTCTTTCTATCTTTCTTTCTTTCACTTTTTCTTTCTTTCTTCCTGTTTTTTGTCTTTCGCTCTTTCTGTCTTTCAGTCTATTTTGATTCACTCTTCCGGTCTGACACTATGTCCCCTATAGGAAAGCACAACTTGTGCCTCTTTCGTTATTCCTCTCTTGTTTTCTCCCTTTCTTTCTTTCTTTCTTTCTTTCTTTCTTTCTGTCTTTCCTTCTGTCTTTCTTTCTGTCTTTCAGTCTATTTTGACTCACTCCTCCAGTCTGACACTTTATGTCCCCTATAGGAATGCACAACTTGTCGTCTATACCTCAGATTTAATGGTCAGGCTGGGCCAATGCTTGTCAGAGCTCAGGTCAAGGCTTCCTTCATAGTACACACACACACACACACACACACACACACACACACACACACACACACACACACACACACACACACACACACACACACACACACTTAAATTGAATGGCCCTTCCCAAGGAGTGGAGAGAATCTGAAAGCTGTCTCTCTCAGGTCCTTCTCAAGGAGTTAATTACTCCCAGTGCTGAAAAGATGACCCTCACACGCACACCCCAATCCACCCCTTGCCACACACACACACACACACACACACACACGTACACACATACGCTTTCAGACATGTCTTCAGCAGTACATGTGGATCTTTGGCAAACAGTGGTCTGACCCTTTGGGTGCTAACATGCGGATATTATGCGGCCATAGCTGTGAACGACACCGACACACTTGAACAGAATCTTTGCGTGTTCTTCGCTTCGTTATGACATGAACTCCTTTATAATAATGTCCGCCGGAAATACTAGGAGTGGAGTGATATAAGAACCAGCTAAGTTCGGAGTTCCAAATGTCCGGTTATGCTGTCACTGCGTGACATCCGTGGAACCTCTCTGTCCGTCTTTCTGTCTGTCTCTCTCTGTCTCTCTCTCTCTCTCTCTCTCTCTCTCTCTCTCTCTCTCAAATTCAAATTCAAATTTAAAAAGCTTTATTGACATGACAAGAGCACTTGTGTTGTCAAAGCACATTATAACAATAATCAGTGAACTTTAACATGAAAGTGATAGCAGATAAATAAATAAAATGAAATACAAATAATTAAAAAAGAAAAAAAATGATTAAAAAAAAGAAAAAAATTCAGATCCATGTGTATGATCTGAAATCAGACTGGGTGACAGTGGGCTGTTGCAACAGCCTGAAAAGCCTTTCTTTCTTTTAGCAAATTGCACTGGCTTTGAATCCCAGAGTCAGTGCCCTTGCTTCAGCTTTTTGCACGTCTCAAGAGGAAGATGGTTTTGTCAGCAATCACTGTGCTTTTCCACCCGCCACACCCTCCCAATCTCTCCTTTCTTCTCAAGGCCTCATTGCAAGAAATCTATAAAGAAGGAGGGAAACACAATACAGGTAGAGCTCTGTCTGAAAAAGTACAGACAAGATCTCAGCATCACTGTTAAAGTAGCAAAGCTAGTTAGGAGATATAAGAGTGATAAAGAATTAAGAATAGTAATTCATTAGGAATAGCAGAGTAATCTCACAAAGTGGTATAGGAATAACAGAGCGATATAACAGAGTGATAGTTAGGAATAACAGAGTGATATATATTGAACAAAAAAGAAAAACACAGTAATCTGCATATTGATAGTACTTCAAACACATCTGCCTCAACTCTCTTAGCAGTGCGGATATATCCACCTCTCTCTCTCTCTCCTTGTCTCTCTCTCTCTATCTGTCTCTCCCTCCCTCCCCTTCTCCGTCTGTCTCTCACTCACTCTTTCACACCACCAGGCTCCTTTGATAGTTGCCCACGCGGACAGTGAGGGGTGAGGCGTAGCTGGTGGGAAAAAAAAAAGGGGGAAAAAAGCTCCTCCTAATAGCGGGGTTAGCTTCAAAGCTAACTCCTCTGTTCCCAACGCTCGGGAGCTCTCGGTAAAGCTCTCACAGGAGGATTGCCGGAGCGCTTCCTCCTCCCGGGGTAACGTCATATCACCCCGCTCGGTGATTTCTCTGGTGGCTCCGCTCTTGAGCCGTCCTCCATCTTCCATGCTAAAGCCGCCTGAGGGGTGTGTGTGTGTGGGGAGTCACTACTTTTTCAATTTTTTTGGGTTTTATTGGGAGGGGGAGTGGAGGAGGAGGCATCCTTTCAGGTCACTTAGGGACGTTGTTGTGTGTGTATGGTTTTTTTTTTAGGGCCGGGCCACTTCAAGGTGTAATAAAAAGTATGGGAAGTCCAGCCATTGTGAAATAGCATCTTAACGGCTCCTGCACGAGTCCTTTCGTACTTTCTGGAGCATGCCTTTCTCGCAGGCATTCACTAGAGTGATAGACTCCAGTTCCCTCGGAAACCTGCACACAACGAGAATAAACCAACAACAACAAAAAAACAACAACAACAACAGCAGCAGCAGCAGCAGCAGCATCAACAAGAAGTCTGGATGCAATGATGTTTGTCCAGAGGCAATCGCAGTTAAGAGCAGAGGTCACGCGAAAGGCTGCATGAATAAAGAAATAATAAAGATGACCAGTCGTTTAAAATGGATGGCTAACGTCGTGGTGCTGCAAATGGGATCGCAGCAGGGCTGGCTGGTCTCAGCCGGGCTTGGACACGAAGTCCTGAATGAGGGAGAAGGAGGGTGGAGGGAAACGCGGGGATAAATGGGCGATGCCCACGAAGCATTCAGGCAGCAGGCGATTTGGTCTTTACTGCTCGGAGGACAAACATGGACCATCTAAGTGTATTGATTTCCACAAGGCCCACTGCCTCCTCTCTCCAGCTCTCTCTTTCTTTCCCTTTCTTTCTCTACCTCCCTCCCTCTCGCTCTCTCTTTCTCAGATGCACTCTCGCTTTTTCTTTCTCTCTTATTATCTTCCTTTCTCTCTGTCGTTCTTATTTATATCCATCTCTCTTTCTCTCTCTCTTTCCCTCTCTCTCCCCTCTTTCCTTCTCTC
>NC_084994.1:34142961-34162961 GCF_963854185.1 Sardina pilchardus | reverse complement strand
TTCCTTTTCTCTGTCTTTCAATTTCATTCTTTCATTCTTTCTTCCTTTCTCTCTCTCTCTCCTTCTCTCTCTCTTTCTTTCTTCCAGCGCCGCTTGTAGACTCGAGCCCGAGACACAGTAGCTCTGCGATGCTCATGCTCCTCTCTGTGGTGTTCCTGGGTTTAGCCGTCTTCCTCATCTATAAATTCAAAAGGTAAGTGCTTCCCCGGGCGCCGCGGATCACTCATTCAATCACACACTCGCGCTGAGCTGAGCGAGCTCTGTCAAAGAGCATCAGAGACTCGCCCGTCTCGTGACCCAAGTCTTACCACGAAGAAGGCAATATGACCTGATTCACAAAATAAGAGAGATGTGGTTGGAGGAGTAAGACAGAGTCAGAGTTTCGTGTCCATCCATTACGATGTGTCACTGTGGCCTGGGTTGTTCAAACGCGTCTTCACGTGTTGTCACAGAGAATTCTAGAACCACAATAGTGTCACTGTAGCCTGGGTTGTTCAAACGCGTCTTCACGTGTTGTCACAGAACTCTGGACAGAATTCTGGAACCACAATAATGTCTACCTTCTTGTTTATTAGTGTCATTACTGTCAAGATGTAGTGGTTGTTTTTTCACCTGTTGTTGACGATGATGAATACGTTATGAGGGAAGTGACATGTGATGTTTCTAGGGGGATTTTTTATCTCTTTTTTCCCCCTATGCAGTCAGTGGTTTTAAATGTTGTGTAGGTATTAATATGCATGAGGCGAGTGAACCTGGAAAAAGCATTTGCTGAAAAAAGTGTTGAAAAGTATCATTAAATTGTTTAATATGCTGTTGGAGTACCTCCACTGGAAAACTGTTAGTAAGTCTCTGAATTATTTATTTGGTGGCTCAAAATAATTCACAAGGAAAAAGGATGTGGAGAAATGTTGAAGTTATCATCAATAATGGATATGGGTTTTTCCCCATTAATTTAAAGAGGAAGCATATTTATTGAAATGTCACACTTGACAAAACAAAGCAATTAATTCCAATTTATATTGCAATTGAATAGAAGAGTGTCTCTGTAATAGGGTAAAACATGAATTTCCCATCACAAATATAAATAGGAATGCAAAACATTGCACCTTCATTAAGCCGTCCCAGCAGTTTCCACTAAGCCTTTCCACTGCCAAGCAGTATTATATATTTATATGTGTATTTATTTTATATTTATATCATAAATTCATGCCTTATTTTCCCTGGGTACAGTATAATAGAGGTTTGCTGCTATACATGTGGAATGTCCTGAATCCGTAATCACATCTAGATGGCTTGGCTTGTGCTTTTATGGTTAGTGTGCTAACAAACTAATAGAGTCAAATAATGCAACAGGAACAGCAAGGAACAGTCAGAATATAAATAGCGCTGCCGTACATTGCGTCTCCAGCGTTGTTTTGCTCCATATCACAATGAAGACTGAGGGTGAGTGTGGACACGCATGCTCTAACAGCGATGTCCCAGGAGATAGAGGAGTCATTTGGCTCCTAGTCATTGGTAAGGTTCAAGCCCAGCCCTCTCAAAGTGTCTCTGAGCAGAGACTCTGAACCTTAAAATGGCAGCAATGTGCAGCCTTTGCCATCTGTGTGTGTGTGTGTGTGTGTGTGTCTCTGTGTCTGTCTGTGTGTGTTTGTGTGCGCATAAGTGTGTGTGTGTGTGTGTGTGTGTGTGTGTGTGTGTGTGTGTGTGTGTGTGTGTGGATGTGTGAATGCGCTGCATGAAAATTGTAGTGCGCTCTGAGTGCTCGGAGTGGAGGAATTGCAAAAGTGCTATTCAAATGAAGTCCATTTATCTTTTGACCATTCAACAACCACCCCCACCCCCCACCCCACCCCTCCCCTCCCCTTTCCAGAAAAATCCCCTGGATCAACATCTACGCCGAGGTGAACCACGAGAAGGAGCAGGAGATGATCAACACGGTGGGGCAGAGCGAGACGGCGCCTAAGATCACCCTCAGCGAGTTCCCCACCCAGAAGGAGCTCATGGAGAAGGAGCTGGAGTGCCGCGTCAAACGTAAGCTCGGAACGCCGGCTCATCATCGTTGCTGCCGCGGTGACTCGGGCAGAGGTGACGACAACGTCGTATATCTACCAATTCCGCTCACGTTGTTAACACTAACCCCCCTCCCCATTCGTGAGACTAACATTAGCCATGTCGTAACTTTTTTTTTTGTAAGGCCGCATGAAAGAGATCGATTCGTAGCAGATAAGAACGTGGTGAAGGCCGTGGCATTCGGCGTCTCAAGCCGGCGTCACGGCCTCACGGAACGTAGCTCTGTTTTTACACTCTGCTTGTAACAGAATTAGGGCTGGGCACGTTAATGCGTTAATATCACGTTAACTCATCAATCAATTAACGCCAATAATTATTTTATCGCGCATTAACGCAGTTTTTATTATTTATTTTATACTGTAAAAGTCTGTTGCTCACAGGCTGGTCACAGGCGTCTCATCACACATTGAAATTCCATAGTAACTGAATGAACCCTGATTCCTGAGTTTCTTGCAGTTGGCCAGTCTATGTTTTATACCAATTAGTCTATTTTGTAGTACCATTTAATAACGCTTTCATGAAATCTCTTTCATATGCTGTCATAAGTAGTCTTAGCAGTCAGTGTCCTGTATTGTTTGCCAGACTCGGCAGTTGTCATGACAGCAAGATGCTGTGACAGGTTGATTAGTGATGTTGTGGCATGACAAAGTGACATGAAGCCGTGATGGCATGTGCAATTCAGAGTTGTCATGACAAATACCGATAATGGTAACACTACCATATGACATCTGCCATATCATGTTTATGATAAAAATCATGTTGAGTCTCATTAACCTGCTCTCAAGGAAACTATTAGCTAAATGATCTTCACCTCTGTGTGACAGTTTTGAAAGATGTTATCAAAAATCGTTTGAGTTGTACCAAACACGCCATAACTTGTTGTGGAGGAAGATGTCGTGATGTTGAACAGGATGTTGTTGTTGTCGCTGCTGCTGCTGCTGCTGATGATGTTAATGATGTTTCTTCTTCCGTCACCTTCACAGGGGGCATGGCGAACACCTGCGAAAGCACAAGAGAGATTCCAAACTGTACAAGTGTGTAAAAGAAAAAATCTGTCGGCGTTAACCGAGGTCTGCACGCCAGGAGGAGGAGACGCCATTCATGAGGGTCCCCTTGTTTTTTCTTTTTTGTAAAATCCCCCCCCACCCCCATCATTGTTAATACTTTTCTAAGGCACTCATTTCTACAGATCTGCATGGATGTCCCATTTGTTAAGATGTACACAGCAGTTTCAAAGAACAACCATTGAAAAAAAAAGACAAAAAAACAAAAAACATACAGTTCATGAGGACTGATAGCGTTGTTGAGGACTTAATGATAGATGGTGATACAGAGGAGAAGGGGGGGGGGGGTGGATTGGTGGCAGTGTGATTTGATTTAACATGCGGCCATGACTAATGGTTCTGATCTCAGAGGGTGTGAATCTCCATACTGTAGTGCTTCTTCTCAACATGGACATGTCGTCCCCCCGTCGTCCTACAAAACAACCGTACACTGTGTTGTGTAAGTCTGTTAGGAAGTACAGTATGTGAGGCGCAAAACGAGCAAAGCTCGAGAGATTCCATAGGTTCCCAAGCAGGTTCATGTACGTCAAGGACATCGCTGGTTTGTTTGTTTACTTTGTTCAAGTTTCATGATTGTTTTTGGTCGTGCAGTTGGCCTCGACTCCGCTGCTGCCCCTGAACCGTTCTGCATTAGCCACCCGTCACCTTTAACTCCAACGATTTGAAAAGCCTCATGTAAACGTTTACTATTTTTAAAACACGACAGCGAATTCTGTGCGGAGGGGAGGGCGGCGGTCTCTCATTTCCATATTAATTATCCGTCGGGCCATGGAAAGAGGGGTCAAAGCTAAACAAGTTATGCAAATGCTTGCGGAGAAACAAAGGCTTTGTGAACCTGTCGCGAGGATGAGTGTCATTTGCGAAAGACCAAGTGCTCTGGCAATCCGTCAAATAGTTGTTGATAGTGCTTTTCTCTCGTGGGCCCCAGTTGTTTGTTGTTTGAGAGGGAGCGATAAAGAGCACATTGTCATATGACATCTCTCTGATCACTAAGATTAATACCACGCGCGGAAACAAGTCGACTCTTGTTTCTGCTACCTGCTCAACAATAACGTTGACGGTAATCATACCTGTCATCACGGTGTGACATACCGAGTAGAAAATCAAGAGAGAGCGAATGTCTCCAAACAACAATTGTTATCGAACGTTCTACTCAAACGCTTTTAGTCTTGTGTTTTTTTTTTCATTTCATTTTTGTTCGTTTTGTTTTTTTTTGGGGCTCTATAAATTCACACCTCTCTTAACTCAGCCTGCAGGTGTGTTTTGACAGATTTTTGATCCGACATGTTAAAACTGAGCTAATGTGTTTCGAGACAAAGAACTTTTTTTTTTTGTTTTCATTAGCAGAGGTACATCTCAAGACTTGTCAGCTCTCTTGTGTTCCTGTTTGTTTCCCCCCTTTTTTTGGTCCGTTATCCTGTAATGGCTTCTCGTTCTCAGCGTGCTCCGTGTCCATAATCGATAATCACTTTTCATATAAGGTTCAGATCGAAACTAATGTAAGCATTGTATATTTGCTTGATTTGCAAAAGTGTTTATAATTTTTGGTTGATCTAATTTGTACTGCTTGTGTGGACATAGTTTACAGCTTATGTCTAAATATTATAAGTGGAAGCCTTATAAAAGATAATGCCTTTATCCACATAACACCACATTTTGCCATTACAATGATACCAGTCCAAAATTCAGAACTCATGAATAGTCTGTTAAGATCTAACTTTGTTTTCTATCCTGTTAAAAGTATTCTTTGGGTATATCATTAAATATTGTCAAATATTCTGATATTTATTGGAATATTTTATACAATATATTATTTTGCAGCTTTTTGTGTTCAGCCTAATTGTATCAGTCATTGGTCTACTGGTAAACAGCATTGAACTGTATTATAGATCATTCTAGATCATTATATTTCTCTGTATATACAGCAAATACTATAAGACTTCATCTTTACTTGGCTGTAATGTAAATATGATCAGGAAGACAGTAGACCTGGCCATAGTCTCTTTTACATTTAAAAAGTGTGTTGAGAATCTAAACATTGCTTACAAATTCTAAATCATTTTAGTGGTTTTTAAAAGAGGTCCTTGACTTGTGCATGTTATTTCAGAGGACTTGATTTCAGTGTTGTAGATAAGTGCTGTAAATAGTTATTTTTTATCATTCATATTTCTTTTTCTTGGTTTTTTTTTTAATATTCTATATGCGTTTTGTTCACATTTTGAAATGATTCATGATGTAATGTCTATTGCAATGCATTTAACTATAAGATTATGTAACATTTTGGAATCCTGTCCTGTTACACAACACATAGGCCCTATTTATACATATTTATTTTGGGGTGGGGGAGACCTAAACGACATACATAGTTAAATGCTTTGCATTTTCAAACAACATTTCTCGAACTCCACCTGCCACAAACCCAGTAGTTTGCCCTTTGAAGCCAGTACCCCGATTACTCGCTGGTGAACAGTAGAGTGCTTGTCATTTTTTGGACTTAGGAATGATGCCAGGGTGCCAGGGCCCTCAAAAGACTTTTGGGATTCACTGCCCAGGCCTGCGTCGGCTCAAGCTGGCCCGAGCCGATAGAGGAGAAGGGATAGCGTCCGCCGCCGGCCTTATCTCTCTGGCCTGACCATTAGCAGCTGGCTCCCCTTCTCTCGTCGCGCGCTCTTAGTTTTGGGGAAAAGGTGAAAACATCCCCCTCTCTCTCTCTCTCTCTCTCTCTCTCTCTCTCTATCTCTCTCTCTCTCTCTCTCTCTCTCTCTCTCTCTCTCTCTCTCTCTCTCCTTCTCCTCTCTCTCTCTCTGTTTATCTCGAAAAATAAATAAACAGAGCGTATCTCTGCCGATGATACAGAGAGACAAGCGGGCCCCGGCGTTGGCGTCAGCAAGAAACGGGGAGATGCTGCTGCCGCCGCCACCGCTGTGACTGTGTGGATCTTTATCGATATGTTACGGGAAAAAATATGGCGCGATGTAATTCATCCGTCCAGCTGAACTGGAAAGGGTCCCGACGGGGCCGTAACTGTTGCTTTGCAGAGCCTCTTAGAATTTAGTGTGAGCAAACAGGGCAAACGACGGCACTTCAGTGCCCCAAAGGACGCACTCTCTCAGACCCCCCCCCCCCATCCTCCTTTACGCGTGTCAGCGCAATCCCAACTTTCCTTTTTTGCTATTTTTTTGGATCGGTTACTTTGTTGACTTATTTATTTATTTATTTATTTTAGTAGTTGTTTTTTTTTTGTTATCCTGTCTTCAAAAGTGCTGATATCCAGCCATTGTTGCAGTCCCCTCACCCCTTTCCCCCCTTCTTCCCCAAGTATGGCATACATTTCACAGCTGCGCAGGACAACAAGGCTTGGTGTCAGGTTAAACAAAGAGGCTCATTAACAGAGACCCCTTGTGGCTGACCGGTGGTAAATCTGCTGAGGTCAGTGTACAGGTACACAGACCAAACGTCACCCCCCCCCACCCCCCCACCCCCCCCCCCCCCCCCCATTATGAGCTCACCACCACCTCAATGACTCTCAATCCTCGTCCTCTCTGCTTTATGAAAAGGACCACAGTCCAAATGACCATGGTCCAAATGAAACTGGCTATCACTGTGTTGAGCGTGAGATTTGTGTTTGCCTGTTCCCCCGCCCCCCCCCCCCCCCCCACCCCCCCCCCCACACACACACACACACACACAACAATAGGCCTCCCATCCTCTAAGTCATTTGGGAGTCATCTGTGTCATTTGTTTTCCTCTTGGTTATTACAAGTCTGAGTTTTTTTTTTATATCACTGGGGTGAGTTCCGACTCTAGCTTTATGTCACGCTAACATCATGTAAAGATCGCTTGCATTCAAGAGAATGCTATCATTTTTTGCGCCCTTTAGACATTTAGCATTAGATAAAGCCCCAATGTGGACAAAGCTCTGTTGCTGAGAATTGAATGTTTAAAATGTCTTACATACTGTAGGCTGGCATTAATACTCAAACCACCTTCTTTAAAAAAGGGTTTATTTCATTTAATTGGAGGCCACGTAACTGTCGCTTTTCCGGTGTTTTTAGCCAAAGCTAATAGGTTAGCCCAACCGCTACCATGCCAAATCTCTCTTTTCTCTCTCATCTGCCATTTTCCCTTTTTGACTGAGCTGCCATCGGTTCTGTGATAGAAGTATTTTCTGGAAGGCGCCCACCCTTGTTGTGGGTCCCCCACCCCCTCCAACATATCGTTTCTCTTTTTTTTGTTACAGTTGAGTGTTATCTGGCGTGTTCATCCTTCCCCTATCTGATTTAATTTGTTTCGGCTCAGTAGGCTCTCATTGCATCGCTCAGAGCATATGTTGTACCAATCTGACTATAACTTGAAAATGTTCACAAAATTAAGATGGTGGAACTTGATATGAAGATTAATTTGCGACTAAAGAGATAGGCTTTTTTTTTTTTTTTTTTTTTTAAATGTGCTCCAAGGGCAAACCATTGTACCATCTTTTTTTTTTTCTTTTTCTTTCTTTTACTCCTCCCGTTGGGCACCAAATTTACACCAATCTGCATGTGTCATGACTGCTCTTTCTGTTTTAAATCTTGATTTCAATATTTCTACAGTTACAAAAACAAACAAAACAAATCTGTCATTTTGAACTTGTTTCAAATAAATGTATTTTTGTACATCAGGCACGGATTACTGTGATCATTCTCCTCTGAGTTGTTTTTTTGCTGTGTGCACGGGGCTTGGTCTTCTCGGGCACGCCTCACGGAGCAAACTCACAAATCCGTCCCCACCACCATCATAATGCAGCGTGGCATGAGACAGAGAGAGAGAGAGAGAGAGAGAGAGAGAGAGAGAGAGACAGAGAGAGAAAGGGAGAGAGAGAGAGACAGAGATGCTTTCTGTGATGCGTGAATTTGTGACTCCTGAGTCATTCTACTGTGTGCTGCAAAAAATTGCATTCTATCTGTCTCTCTTTCTCTGTCTGTGTGTGTGTGTGTGTTGAGTGAATTTGCATTAGTGTCAGCACGTGTGTGAGTGTGTGTGTGTGTGTGTGTGTGTGTGCACTTGTGCGTGCACCCAATTTTGTATCTGTATTTGCTTTGCAAACACATCTCCGTGTCTGCTTACACAACTACTCTGTGTGCTCATCTCCCCTCCGACACTCGATGCGCCAAAAAGTTGTATTTCAATTTACGTTATTACGGCCTCATAAATGTTGAAAAAACACATTCTTGCAGCAGCTCATTTGGCACTAATCTGACACTCACTCACACACACAAAAAAGTTAAACTGATCGAATACAAACAAACTGATTAAATCACACAGACCATAATTGCCTCTTTGTAGAGAGTGAGTAGCGATAGATTTATCTCTCACTGTATAGTAACTTTTTCTTTTTTCTAGAACATTCTCTCCTTTTCTCTCTCTCTCTCCGCCTCACAGTCCCTCCTGACTGTTTTGTATGAATACTAGGGGACACTTAGCTACACTTGCAGCTGCGTCACCACCATTATGGCTTCCAGCTTTTAGCCCAGGGCACAAATCCCCACAGACAGTTTGTTCCAGGAAGTGAGTTGTGTGTTGGTTGTTTGGAGCAGACAGGGGGCATATGAAGACTAATCATGGTGAACCAGAGGGATGTCGTGCTAAATGTATTTCCGTAACTGCAGTGGATAGGGAGATGGAGACCGGGGCCGATGGATGGTGCTTTTTATTGGGGACGGGTGTGTTATGGAATATATTTAAATATGAAACATACCCATATGATTAAAGAGTCTGTAGTCATACACTCTGTGTAGTCCATGTCTCTAAAGTCTAAAGGCTACTTCTATAGACTGTGTTGTCAAACATACTGTAATTATGCCCTCTGTTCATACAGTTAATTTATGTCTTCTATATGACCTATATTGCATGGGAAAGAGTATTATCCCATGTTATGACTGTATAGTTCATGTTTCTTTAGGCTACTTCTATAGGTTATGTTGTGAAACATAATTCTGCCCAATTTATCTACCTCTATAGCATGTAAAAGATTATTTTCCCATTTTATATAATGGTTCTTTGCCATTGTATGGAGACAGTTCTTTGCCAAAAGTATATTGTGGCTCCAGTAGCTTGTTTTCACAGCCCTTTCCTATATGAACCCAGACAGACAGACACACACTGGTGGTGCGTGAGTGGACTGCCTGACCACAAGATCGTCTAGTCACTAGCTAGCTTTCTAAACCGTCTCTGGCCTGACAGCATTGTGCTGTAGGTGTTGGATATGTCCTTGGACAGCGGGGAGTGGCTGTTATCGCCTCCTACAGTACTAGACGGCTGAACAGAGGGAACCATGGGAGGAATCCGCCGTGTCTCATCCCGTCCGTGATCTACGACATCGGTTTTCATTTACACACAGAGTGCTTATAGAAAAAAAAATTCGATTAAAAGGGGTATTGAAATATAGATAAATGTACGTATAAATTATACCCCCATTCAGTCTGGTCATAAAAAGTGCGTTTCTGCCCCGTTGAAAAAGCGTATTTGAGGAAGACAGTAAAAATGTAGTATTGATTGTAATATACAGGGCTGTTTGATATCTGAAATCTGGCACGGCATCCCTTGCGAGAACACACACGCACACACACGCACACACGCACACACACACACACACACACACACACACACACACACACACACACACACACACACACACACACACACACACACACTCATACACACATTCTCAGCGTTCAAACGCATTATCGGGTGTACCCCCCCCCCCCCCCAACACCACCTCCTCAGAATAAACGCCATGGCTTTTCTAAATCAAAGTAGCGCCGCTGAATTTCCCAGCGGAGCTGCCTTAATTATTACCCAGGGCCCTGAAGTCTTCCGAGTCGACTCACTATCCTCTTTTCCCTCCCTCCCTCTCTTTCTTCTCTCTCTTCTCTCTCTATCTTTCGCTCTTTCTCTCTCTCTCTCTCTCTCTCTCTTTTTCTCTCCATCCCTCTCTCCCTCTCTCTCTTCCTGCCGTCTCTGCGGCTCTGACAGGTAAATTCCGTTTAATTTGACGGCCGCTGCTCGTGAAATCTACTCGGGTCTCCCAGCATCAATAATGAGCACCGTGTGAGTAGGGGAAAGGATGGTTTCTCTCTCACACCTTCTCTCTCTCTCTCTCTCTGTCTCTCCATTTCTATCACTCTCTCCTTCTGTCTCCATCTCTCTCTGTCCTTCCTCTCTGCCATTTCTCACCATCTCTCTGCCCTCTCCCCATCTCTCCCTCCGTGTCCCTCTCTCCATCTCTCCCTCTGCACCCTCTCTCCATCTCTCCCTCCGTGTCCCTCTCTCCATCTCTCCCTCTGCACCCTCTCTCCATCTCTCCCTCCGTGTCCCTCTCTCCATCTCTCCCTCTGCACCCTCTCTCCATCTCTCCCTCCGTGTCCCTCTCTCCATCTCTCCCTCCATGTCCCCCCCCCCCTCTCTCTCTCTCTCTCTCTCTCTCTATCTCTCTCTTTCACACGGTGTGGAACCAAAGTGATTGGAAACAGGATTTTTCTCTCTCTCTCTCTCTCTCTCTCTCTCTCTCTTTTTTATTCTTTTTTCTTCATGCCGTGCCGTGCGCCGGACTTGATAAAGGACTCTTGTCAGAGCGGATGGCAGCATTGTCATTTCAGAACTGCGCCCGTGGGATTGCTCGGCCCGCTCCCTGTACGGTGGAAGTGCCTCGTCTCCTAATAGGCTTCCTTTCCATTACAGTTTATTTCACTTTTTTTTTTTTTTTTTTGAAGTCGGCCGACGCTGGCAGACGGGACTCACACATGAAATGGATATGCGGCGTGGCAAAGCTGGCATAAACAAGAGCCATTTGTCTTGATTCGCCAGGGAGGCCCTGAGAGAAGCCACCTCATAATAGCCCGGGCTAGATTTATCTTAGACCTCCCTCTCTCTCTCTTTCTCTTTCTCTCTCTTTCTCTCTCTCTCTCCCTCTCTCCTTCTGTTTTTGATCCATGGGATGGTTCAATAAAAGGGGTTTTAAAAGTCAAAAGTCTCTCCCTCTCTCTCTGTCTCTCTCTCTCCCTCTCTCCTTCTCTCTCTCTATCTCTCTCTCTTTCTCTCTATCTCTCTCTGTCTCTCTGTCTATCTCTCTTGTTCTTCTTCCCTCACACGCTTTTGACCTTGAATGAAGAACAGGAGGCACGAATGTTCTTTTTGTCGACCCTGCTCCAAAACCCCAAACAGAATAACTGGCCATTCACTGGACGCAGAAGGAGGGGAATGAGAGCACATCACCCCAAAGTGACTGTTAATGAGATTCTCTTCTCTAAAAGAAGCTCCACTTCACCACTGTGCAGGTGAAAGCACTCAAACCATCATTAAACAGCACGCTGTATTACAAAAGCCTGAATACAATATCATATTCAACTATAAGCTGTTTAATAGATCTGTATCATATTTCAAAACATTTAGGTTGAGACCAGATAGTTGGTTATTCAGGAATTAAGGAACGACATTCAACAATAAGAATACATCTAATATGCATAATTATGCCTAGTACATTGGACATGTGTTGACTAATTATGTACCCTAAAAAAGTGCGCTTTTAATATCATTAAGTAGGCTAACAGCAGTCTGCCAAGAGCTTAATATAGCTGTACTACTTACTGAACACCAAACAGCAGCTGTTGCAAGGGGCTTTGCGTCCAGGGAATGGACTCCCTGTCTGCAGGTGAGGGTCGACCGCTGTCCTGCCCCGCGTCTTTCTCACCTCGACTCGGGGCTGGGCGGCAGGGGGCGGGCCCCCCCCTGCTGACCGGGGTGTTTGTTCGGCTGTCCGTCAGTCTCCGTGCGCGGCTTTTCGAGTCCATCACTCCTGACAGCCCGCCTATGATTTATCCCTGGAGGGGGTCCGGCCTCCCGCAACAGTCGTCCACTCGGTCACCGAAGCGCCGCTGCCCCTTCAACCAAGACGAAGTGCCAAAGTTGTTGTTATTGCCACTCGGAGACCCGCCAGAGTGGCCATTTTTATTTTTTTTTATGTTATCTATGGTCGTGCCCCGCAGTGTGGTAGTGGAGAAAAAGGAAGCGCTGGAGAATAAAATATAACATGTCTGAGGTGGTCATTAGAATCAATACGTTCTGTCCATTAAGCAGTGCCATGGTGACAAATGGAAGGAACAAATTGCTATGATTGCACCGGGCAATCTGTTTAAATGTTATGTTTAAGAGAGAGAGAGAGAGAGAGAGAGAGAGACATCATCATACACTGCATTTTATTTTACTTTTACTTATATATCTTTATCTATTAAAGGGACACTTCACCGGTTAGCATTAAGATTTGTATCTTTAGAAAACCAGTCATGTTTTTGAATGATCGTGCATCATTCCTTCAGTTTGCCTTGAGATGGGAGAAATACGGATTTCAATGAAACCCATTAATAGGACTTCCTGCTTTCAATGATGTAAATTATGATTTTTACATCATTGAAAGCAGGAAGTCCAACATTGAAATCCGTATTTCTCCCATCTCATGGCAAACTGAGGGAGTGATGACGATCATTCAAAAACAGGACTAGTTTTCTAAAGATACAAAGCTTAATGCTAATCTGTGAAGTGTCCCTTTAACATGTATTTATTGTATAACTGCTTTGGCAATATGAGCGAACTTGTAGAGAGAGAGAAAGAGAGAGAAAGAGAGAGAGAGACAGAGATGGAGAGAGAGAGGAGTATATTTAAGCAATAAGCCCAGAGAGGCCGTGGTTTATACTGGATTTAGAACAGCTAAGGGGCGTTGTTAGGCACGACGTGAAGCGGAACTATCTGTTTTAGAAATTCATATACACGGCACACCTGTGGTCACCCATTTATGTAATATGTCACCCAATTGTATTCAGGAGTCGAACGCACCAAACAATTTGCAAGCACACCACTTCAAGGTAAAAAAAAAACACCCCGTCTGTGTGTTATCGCAGAACTTCCACTGATATCCGCCGGTACTTTCTCTCCCCTCCTGCTGCTAAACAATTTTGCTCTTAATGCAGTAACAAATGCCCGCCCCCCCGATGATTATCACTCCACCTAGCTATTTTATTTTCCATGGCATCAACAGGTTCAGAGACAGTAATTTGTGACGACTATTATCATACAAGATGTGAAATTTAAAACATCTGGAAAAAAATGAATAATGAATAGTAGTAATAAAGGGGCAATTGCTCTGTCGCTAGTGTGGAGTTTAGCACGGTTTTAAACTCCAACTCCCAACAACAAACCCCAGTCTAAAACCGTGTCAAATTCCAAATTAGCGACAGAGCAATTGCCCCATTATTACTACTATTAATACTATTATTAATATTAATACTACTAATAATAACGATGATGCTTGCAGCGATTTTCATCGCTGTGTAGCAGTATCCAGGCGCAGGCTGCAGCATTAGCATGTGTGTTCTGTTCGCAAACACCTTGCACGGTTTAAATATGCTTCTGTTGGAGAGAGACGGCCCCTATTCATAGTAATTTATTTATGCTTATGCGAGAGCCCCACAGATGGGAAGATAAATATGTATCAGCCTCAGCGCATGGAAATGAAGCTGTCAGATATTGGGGCATTTTTGATCAGTTAGCACAACAAGCCCAAGGCTATTTGTCATAGTTCAAAGGCTGAATATTTATCATTATTCTGTGTTCAGGTAAACTTTTGGAAAACAGGAAAGTCTCGGTGGTTCATTCTCCTGACGTTCTTTAAAAAAAGAACACACACACACAGAACAGATATTTATTTTCTCTCATTATCACTTTCCATTTCGTCGTCTTTCTTTTCACCTGACGCTAAGGTGGTTGATGTCCTTCTTGTCGTTTCGTCGAAGACGCAGCCGGTGGTCTTGCTGATAAACGTGTTGCTCAAAGGCTGACCAATCTCTCCGTCTCTCTCTATCTGGTTTCTGTTTTTCTCTGAGTTTCTTTCTCTGTCTGTCTGTCTCTCTCTCTCTCTGTCGTTCTCTCTCTCTCTCTCAAGCTCTCTCTGTCTATCTCTTTATCTCTCTCTCTCTTCCCCAACACCTCCACCTCCCTGCCTCCGTCGCTCCATCTGACGGGCGTGTGCGTTTCATCCTGCTGTCTGTTTATTAATCCCCCTCTCTCGGCTGTGAGCTAATCAGAGTCCATCGAGGTCTGATCGATGAGCAGAATCAAGCCCCAGCACCTCCAGATCACACTATAAAATAGTGGCCGACCGCAGAACTGAGTTTCTGCAGCAGTACAGCTCCATCTCTCTTTCCCTTGCGTTCTCTCTTTCTTTCTCTCTCTCTTTCTCTACCTCTTTCTCCCTCTCTCCTTCTCTTTGCTTTTCTCCCTCTCTTTCCCTCTCCTTTTCTCTCTTTCTTTCTCTCTCTCTTCCTCTCTCCTTCTCTACCTCGTTCTCCCTTGTTCCTTCTCTTTCCCTCTTCTTTTCTCTCTTTTGCTCTCTCCTTCTCTCCACTCTCCCACTTTTACCCCTCTCTCCTTCTCTCTTTCCCTGTCTCCTTCTCTCCCCTCTCTCTCTCTCCTTCTCTCTCTCCCTCTCTCCCATCTCTCCCTCCATCCACTTGGTCTCAACATGTGGCCTTTAATGGCCCTGGGGGTGGACAGGCAAGAGCGTGTCCGTTTATAGCTGCAAGAGTCAGTGGAGGAGGAGAGTGTTAAAGGGTAGCATGTGTGGAGTTAGCGTAGCATGTAGAGTTAGCAAAGCATATGGAGATAGCGAACAGATTATCCAAGAATGAAAAAGAGACATATCAAGACAGATCCTTTGGAGATTGCTGGGCAAATGGCTACATTGATGTTAATTGAGATGCTTTTAATTAATTCTCCCTATTAAGTGATAAGATGCCATTCTTTGATTGGTATACTTGGCATCTGTGATTATGAAAACAGTAGAAACATGATAATCCATTGCTGTTGCAACTGGCGCTGTATTACAGTTTACAAATGCTATTCTTAAACATTTTTTTTATTTGTTGTTTGTATTTACAATTTTGAGAAAAGGTTTTTAAAAAAATGTGTTTTAGCAATTCTGAAAAAGTGTATTAGAAGACACCTCAGCTGATACTCCTTTAGTGAACATGTTCTGGCGATTGTGCACAGAATGGTGTACTTGAGTGCATTATGTCACTGCTTGTTATGCATTGATGCACTTCACTATAATTAAACTATGAGTTGATAAGAGCCTATTGAATGCAATTCATGGACGGCGGGTCTTTATTCTTACAATTTACTTCACCCTTAGTCTAACTACTCGTGAAAACCTTCAGCCGCTTAAGGATCTCATTTAGAACATTTCTTTCTGTTCAGCTCTCAAGCTTGATAGCATCAAATTATGTTGCATTCGTTAGCCATACAGCAGAGTACTCGACGTGTTCTATAGGTGGAAACATCACATGATCCGCACACGCAAGCTGTTGCCTTGACCCAGAAACGTCAGTGTTGATTTGAGATCCGTCTTCGCCGTATAGGGTTCACACGTGTCGTGCCGCATTAGAGAGAGAAAGGGAGAAACGGGAGAACGAGGGACATTTCTGACCATTGTTCCCGAGGTCCATGTCCCTCTGTACCGTAGTTGTCTCGGAATCTCCGGAGGGGCCGCGCTAAGTGTGCCGGAACCGGAGGTGTTCCCCGTGCGGGCCCCGTGGCGTTCTTGTCCGTCGCGTCTCGATGACAAGTTCCCCGTGTAAATATAGAAAAGGCTTTTGATGGAGTTCAGGTCCCAGATGAGTGGCGACAACATCTGTCCCCCCATACCCCACCACCATCACCACCATCACTACCACCACCATCACCACCACCACCTCCACCCTTCATCTCCCATCCTGCCGCCGCTGTGGATGAGCATACGGAACATGTCAGAATCCATTGTGACTCCACACACACACACACACACACTCTCATACTCTCACACACACACTCTCACAAAGACAAACACATGCACAGCACACACACACACACACACACACACACTGACAAACACATGCACAACACACACACACACACACACACACACACACACACACACATACACACTCATACTCTCACAAAGACAAACACACTCACACACACACACACACACACACACACACACACACACACACATTTGAGACAGCCAGGCTCAGGCTCAGTGAAGCCAGACGTTGACAGCTCACCTTTGAACTCGGGAGCAGGGGAGCTGAAAATGTGGGCCCAATGATAGACAATAATTCTGGGCCCCCCAATAATGAATAGTGTTCTTTACTATTGATAGTAAAGTTTCCTGTCATCTAAAGTTCAGCTCTGGCACATGTGGGACTGTCATACGTACAGCAGTGGTATGAAATGGATGTACAGTCATGGTTTTTACATGGGAGCACATATAAAATGAGAGGGGGAGTGGTTTGTAATGTCCATTTAAATTACACACACTTGTGCTTCAGTCTAGATAGATAGATAAATGGATGGATGGATGGATGGATGGATGGATGCATGGATGGATAGATAGATAAAGTAGATAGATAGATAGATAGATAGATAGATAGATAGATAGATAGATAGATAGATTGCTGTACATAACATATTCATCTTTTTGTGATCATAATTCATCTCATATTCTGTGCATAGCTTTCATACTTTTTCAAGTTCAAGCACTCTGGATATGCAGGCCCAATTTATTTATGTCCATTTTCACCTAAATCCACTGCAAAGCTTTCAAACTGCCTTGAAACAGGTTAGATTTGAAGTGAAATGTTTGAATGTGCCCCCTGGTATATTGCACAGCCTACAAAATATTGGTATGACTTCAAAAATGTCTCTCTGGCAACTTTAATTGATCTTATAGCACGTTTCCTTCCAAAGTGCTTCACAATAGTAGGCAATGGTAGGCTGTACCTATCCAGAAAATGTCCCAAGAAAGGTTAGATACAACTATTTAAAGCTATTATTCTACTCTCTCAAATAAGCAGACAAGTATTTTGGCTGCTAATGCAGTAATAAAAACATTGATAAAACATACTGTACTATTCTCACCTTGCTATACTCTTTCCCCTGAATAGTAGAGCTCGTTCCTTTTTCTGAAGTAATGGGTTTTCGGTTTTGACACGCGTAAATGTCAAATGTGGACTGAGCTAATCTGACGGCTGAGAGAAAGCAGGAGGGTTATTGTGACACACAGTGTCATTATTGTGAATGTGATATGCAGAATGTGCAGTTCCATATTGAGGCGACGGACAAGCCAGTCGAAATACAACAACAAAAAAAGTCAGGTTGCTTTTCTTACCCTTTTTGTGAGGGCTGAAGACTGCTCTGAAAGCTCGCTCTCGTCAAAAGACTGGCCAGTCACTCTCCGTGAAGTCGAAGTGAAGCCCGCCATTCGTCGGGTTGAAGAAAAGCGGTCTCTGAACATGTGAGAGAAAGCCACAGTCTAACCCGCCGCCACCTGCACCCGTAGAGATAAATAATCAAAAGAGCGGCCTTGAGCAGACTCTATTTATTTACTTTCAAGCTGCGTGTCCAGCTGTATTCCACAAGTTAGACCGAAAAAGGGTGAGTTTATTTTTTATTTTTTCAATCTTTCTTCTTTTTTTCCCTCTTTTTTCTTAAGGAGAGCTCTGAAAGCCTTGGCAGGATGGCTCTTAAAAGGGCACTGATATCACCCTTCCATTTCGGAAGTCTTCAGCTCAACAAACATGAACCACTGCATATGAGGTGAATCTTTGAAGTAAGGTTGGCATATTTGGGCATTTCCAACATAGACTTAATTTCTTTTATTTTGTGTTTGTTTATGTGTGTTTATTTTGAATATGTCAGACTTTGTTGTCAGTGGACCCGATGTTTGGCAAATGAAGGTGATGCAACCCACTGCTTGTCAAGTAAATAAATTAAATATGGAAAATGGAATGAAACTCAATGCAACAATAATAATGCAATAATAATCGTCATTTAGCAATGAATAAATTGACTTGGCAGGAGACGTATTGTAAAGCAAAACAAATTCAATAGCATTCCCCTCAGCCCTCTCCACAATCACCATTAGGAGAGAGTTTCTATACAATGTCTCTCAAAGGTGGGCACCAATCCCAATCTGAAAATAGCCTACAGACTCAACATCATACAAAACATAATGTGACAGATCCTGATATTGATCCTGATAATATAAACCGTATAATGTACAGTATGTATGTATATATGTATGTAGATACTGTATATAGAGATATAAATATACTTTATGGGTATACACTGTAGATATAATATGATACAAATCCTCAGTGCATTTGAATGGATTTGAAGATGCATTTTTCTATGGTGTTCTAGCTGTCTATCCTGTGTGAGTTAAAGACTAAGACTGTGGCGTTTGTACTGATTCTTCAAATGAAGGGGAAGAAAATATCAAAGTAGCTGAGTAAAGTAGCAAGTAAAATATCAGCAACTGCAGACTGCAACATTATCATTTCAAAATATGAAATTGTTCTTCGAGGACAGGAGCCACTTAGGAAGCGTTTCAGTTTCCAATAAAGTAGAACATATTGTATTAGCACAACATCAAACCATATTCTTTATCTATCACAAACACCATTTAAGCCTGACAATCTGGAGTTTGGCTGATGGTTCTAATGCCTGTCAGTCGAAGCTTTGCAATTGGTCGATCATTTTGTTTTTCATAAAAAACAAATCAGTTCAGTGCACAAAACGTTGTACATTTCAATTTGTGGAAAATGAGACAAACCTTCAAGGCTGATGCATTACACGGCTTTTATATTCAGTAGGCCACTAACTGTCTGTGTGTCCCTTTAATTCTGACATAATATTCCATCTTTTGCCTCCATCACATTCTTCTGTCACCGAAAGATAACGTTCTGTTTTTGTCCAGCATCTACTCTCACATAGAATATGTAGAAAAAACAAAATGTCCTCCGCGCTCCTGAGAAACATAGAATATCTTGTTTTCGGATCGGATGATATTTGATATCAATCTGACTTGGCTCTTTTCGACTCGAAGACTAAATGCAATCTAAATTTAAATCACAACCTAACCTTTTAAGTCTACTGAACCTCAAATAAACCTTGTGGTTTTCCCACTCCTTTTTTTTTTGTCATCCGGATTCTTCCGCCAGGCCTTCTTCTTCTCAGCATGCTAGGTGGGCTAAAGTCGTGCTAGGTGAGCGGGTGCCGCGCTAGGCACTCTAATAGCATGCTAATGTATTGCTGCTGCTTCATGCCTGAGTGACACACACGCTGTGCTGTGCCAGTCATGGGCCAGTACGTCTCCGTCACACGTTATTTTTATTTCTCTCCCGCTCAGCTGCTCCCACGGCGTTCGCCTCTGTCGAACTCGGCTTGGGTTCGAGATTGTCATCTCGACGCTCGTTTGAAGTGCCTCGCAGCGTGCTAACTCATTTTAATACTTGATGCGAGTGGAGTCGTAGAGGGGTAGAGGGGGGATCTTCTCCACCTAAAATTAAAAGAACATTCTGCCTCTCTCACTCTTGCATGTATTAATGTCCCTCCATCACCACCACCACCACCCTCCTCCCCTCTCAGCTAAAGGTAATAGGAAATTGTGTGGTGAACTTTATGGTTGATGCATTTCTTGCATATGCTCTTGAGTATCAATCACCTCCAAGGCGACCAGATGGAAAATGTATGACTGTGTCCAAATGAGTAATTCATGACCTGGTCTAATACCAAATTCCCCAACCTGCCTGAGTGATGACACATCAGTACATTTTAATTTTGGACTTCAATTGATTCATCAGATAACTTCACAGTACTTGTTTTTTTTGTTTT
Source organism: Sardina pilchardus (assembly GCF_963854185.1). Classification (NCBI taxonomy): domain Eukaryota; kingdom Metazoa; phylum Chordata; class Actinopteri; order Clupeiformes; family Clupeidae; genus Sardina; species Sardina pilchardus. Next base: position 34,143,084 of record NC_084994.1, on the reverse strand, counting down.
TTTTTTCAATCTCTCCTCCTCACAGGGACAGATGGTGGTCCGCAATGTGAATTCATCATCAGTTATCATCGCCGTCAATGCAACCCGTGATTAACAGGGAGGGGGGGGGGGGAGGCAACAACT
>NC_084994.1:34132961-34137961 GCF_963854185.1 Sardina pilchardus | reverse complement strand
ATTTCTCTTTTTAGGCAACTTTAGCATGGTATCAAATACATGTTCTCCCCACTGTAGATAGCTTCTAAGCAAATAGACAAATGTAAGAAACTATTTGAAGAGTGGCATTAGTATTTCACCTTATATAAGCTGATTTAGCAGGAGCTTTGATGTGAAAAGGATAAATTATAATTATAATTAAGCCATTAGAACCATAATTCATTGAAGTACTTTTACTTGTAATACTTAAGTACATGTGAAGGCAAATACTTTTATACTTCTACTTAAGTGAAAATTCAAAGTGGGTACTTTCACTTTTACTCAAGTCATATTTGACACAAGGTATCTATACTTTCACTTAAGTACATAATCAATGTACTTCGTCCACCACTGCCGATTTAGGAAGAGAAAAATACTCACCCGGGCACCGGCCGTCCACTAAATATATCCCGCGGCATAAACGTGTTACGAGCCTGTGCAAATATATGTCTACCTGACAAGGCGGGCATACACCCACCCTAGATCATCTGCCGGGGGATTGAAGCGCAGGGAGGGGGGGGGAGTGCATAAAGAACTCGTGTCGCTCACATTTCACATCTATTCATTAAACAGACACATTCATTTCCAAAGTCATTTGCGCTATATTCAGCTAATACTTTTCTTCAATAGTTGTAGCAGACAGTAGTGTCATGTGAGCTATGAGGAAATCACAGGCCTCCCACCATGTTGTTTGTAACATGTTATTTAAAAGTTTTTACCATGTTGTAAGTCACTTTGGTTAAAACGCGTCAGCCAAATGTAATGTAATGTAGTGTAATGTAATATCTTGTATCCTCTTCACCCATATAAGGGATTGGACTGCTGGCCCCTGAAAGCTTTATCGCTATGCAACCTCACACACACACACACTCACTCTCTCACTCTTCTCTCTCTCTTTCAGACACACACAGAGACGCACACACTCTCTCTTATTCTCTCTCTTTCACACACACACACACACACACACTCTCTCTCTCTCACTCTTCTCTCTCTTTCAGACACACACAGACACGCACACACTCTCTCTTATTCTCTCTCTTCCACACACACACACACACACACACACACAGACCGAATATTGAATACTCTGACAAAGTTATAATGAGGTCTCTCACACACACACACACACACACACACACACACACACACACACGCTGCCACCACCACTATCCAGCTGCGGCGTTGAGAACTATTAGAGATGGCACTTTATAAAGTGGACTGGTGGCAGCACTGGACCAGTGTGACAATTAAAATATGCAACTCAATATGCCGTCCTCTCTCGCGATTAGCCCTCTCTCTCCGCTCCCTGATTGCATCCAATCGCCGGCAAGTTAGATGGGTAAACAGGAGTAATTGTCTATCAGTGGAGAATACAATCATCTAACGCAGTACTTTAGTCTCCCATCCAGGCAGGTCGTAGCCTCAATTCTTTTTTTTTTTCTTCTTCTTTTCTTGGGGAAAGGTGGCCATTTTGTGGGAAATAGAGAGGCAGTGGAGGTGAAAGTGAGGGAAATTGCTGGAAAATTGCCGAAAAATAGACCATTTCTGTTTTCGTTTAAAAGGTGCTCTCTTGCTAACTTTGATGCAGATATACTAGGCTGTTGCTTAGATTGCTTCTTGGCCCCAGTTTAATCTAAGAGTCAGGTCTGGGGCTGGGGCATTCATCCCAGTGATTTGTTTACATAGAGGGTATAGTCATATCATATGAAATGTATATTTTTCTTGAAAAGCTGGAAGAAAGTCCATCATAGATGCACGTCATACGAGTGTGCATATTTTTTTTATTGTATCAGACAACACATTTGAATAATTTCTTCTGTGCATTTGCTTTGCTTTGTTTTGTGTGTGTGTGTGTGTGTGTGTGTGTGTGTGTGTGTGTGAGAGAGAGAGAGAGAGAGAGTGCGTGCATGAGTGTTTTCAATACGTTTTCTATTCTCCAAACCCACTGTTGTGACTCTTAGCCATTACGAAACCTACTTCACACCCCAGAGTTCTGCCTGCAGCTGCAAACACTATGAGCTTTGTATGTTGAGCTTCACATCATCACAGAAGCATTTACCTACACACACACACACACACACACACACAGACACAGACACAGACACACAAACACACAGACACACCTGCACTCTCTCACACACAAACACACACACACACACACACACACACACACACACACACACACACACACACACACACACACACCCAAGCACAGACACAGACACACAGACAGAGACACAGACACACACACACACCTGCACTCACTCACACACACACACACACACACACACACACACACACACACACACACACACACACACACAAACAAGCACAGACACAGACAGACACAGACACAGACACACCTGCACTCTCACACACACACACACACACACACACCCAAGCACAGACACAGACACACAGACAGAGACACAGACACATACACACCTGCACTCACTCACACACACACACACACACACACACACACACACACACACACACACACACACAAACAAGCACAGACACAGACAGACACAGACACACAGACACAGACACACCTGCACTCTCACACACACACACACACACACACTCTCACACACACACACACACACACACACACACACACACATACACACACACACACACACACACACACACACACACACATACACACACACACACACACACACACACCTCTGCGTTGACATGCCTGCTGCCTGGCAGGAGGGGGCTTGGCTGCTGTGAAGAGTGGCAGCTGGCTGCTGGTGTCCTCTGCAGTCTCCCCCTCTGGCTCAGGGGCAGGTTGATTACACACTCAAATGATGTACCACTGCTCTGATGGGAGGTCTCGACTCCACACAACAAAGTGTGTGTGTGTGTGTGTGTGTGTGTGTGTGTGTGTGTGTGTGTGTGTGTGTGTGTGTGTGTGTGTGTGTGTTCATTCAAGTGTCTTGTAAAATTCATCTAGCTATGTGTGTGTGTGTGCGTGTGTGTGTGCGTGTGCGCATGTCTGTCTGTATGCTTTGTCTGAATGTGTGTGTGTGTGTGTGTGTGTGTGTGTGTATGTTTGTGTGTGTGTGTGTGTGTGTGTGTGTGTGTGTGTGTGTGTGTGTGTGTGTACCCGTACCTGTGTGTGAACTGCAGTGTTTTTGTGTCATTTTTGTTTGTGTTGCCACAGTTTTTCTTTTATCCCCTCCTCCTTGTTGTTGATGCCAATTGCATCCTTCCATTCTGTGGATGCCATGTATTGGCTCCACAGAGATAGACAGAGAGAGAGAGAGATAAAGAGAGAGAGAAATTGAGAAAGAAAGAGAGAAAGAGAGAGATAGACAGAAAGAGAGAGAGAGAGATAGACAGAAAGAGAGAGAGAGAGAGAGAGAGAGATAGACAGAAAGAGAGAAATAGAGAAAGAGAGAGAGAAAGAGAGAGAGAGAGAAAGAGAGAGAGAGAAAGAGAGAGATAGAGAGAGAGAAGCACTGAGGTGGTCTGGGGCCATGTGCCATGGCAATGAGTCGCATGCGTGGTTGCTATGTACACTCAGAGAGATCAGGGGAGCCAAGGCTATGAAAACACCTCTTGTGGCGGCCAGTCAAAAGATGATGATAGCCTCCGCCACTGGGCACAAGGACACGACCAGAGCCACTGTCATCAGATGGACAGTGTCTGTGGCCTTTGTCACCTCTGGTGGTTTTCAAACCAAACCCATCATTTGAGAGGAGCTCGCCACAATGGTCGACAGACACCATTTATGACACTATACTCACTTCAGCCACCCTCAACCTTCACCTATCTCCAGTGTCTAGGAGGGTCTGTGTCTCTGTTTCTGCCGCAAAGTACGATTGAACCCATGAGAGGTCATGGATGAATTTTCAGAGTTGAAAGTTTCCCTCTTATTGTGGGCAGCATGAAAATACGTTTCTTCAATGTTTTCCTATTTGTTAACCACCATGTAGAGATGTCCAGTTAGACTCTTGGATGCTGGACTATCATGGCTAATAAACTATCCTGAGGGTGTCTGTTGAGGGAGAGTGTGTTTGTGAGAGTGTGGCGCGCGTGCATATACACTATATTGCCAAAAGTATTCGCTCACCTGCCTTGACTTACGTATGAACTTCAGTCACATCCCATCCTTAAAGGGACACTTCACCGATTAGCATTAAGCTTTGTATCTTTAGAAAAACAGTCATGTTTTCGAATGGTCATGCATCATTCCCTCGGTTTGCCTTGAGATGGTAGAAATACAGATTTCAATGAAGCCCATGAATAGGACTTCCTTCTTTCAATGATGTAAAATGATGATTTGTACATCATTGAAAGCAGGAAGTCCAACATTGAAATCCGTATTTCTCCCATCTCAAGGCAAACTGAGGGAATGATGCACGACCATTCAAAAACATGACCGTTTTTCTAAAGATACAAAGCTTAATGCTAATCGGTGAAGTGTCCCTTTAATCCATAGGGTTCATTAGGACATTGATCCACCCTTTTGCAGATATAACATGTTGGACAAGGAGACTGGCTCTCAGTATAAGTCTTGTCAGTATTGCCATATCAGTATAGCTGCAAAGGACCGACGTCATAATAAACCCTAAGGATTTAGGATGGGATGTGACTGAAGTTCATATGTGAGTCAAGGCATCTCTCGTTGTCTGAATCGCAGGTTCTTGTGGGCTAACATTGTTTTGTAAACGTCACTGATTTGTTCCCCACATCCTTTGGCTTCCTGTTTTTTGTGTGCTCTCAAAAAGCTCACGTGTCTTTCCTCACTTGACACATGGGAGACAAACAAAGTGACTTGGACTGAGCCATATACTGCTCTGGCCAATCAACACATTGCATCAGGAGTCTAGCAGTCAAGCAGAGAGAAAGAGTTCTAGCAGTTTCAGCACCATGGACAGCTACTTTCTCAAGCATGCACTTTAGCAGAGAGAGAGAGTTCCAGCAGTTTCAGCACCATAGACAGCTACTTTCTGAAGCATGCACTT
>NC_084994.1:34097961-34127961 GCF_963854185.1 Sardina pilchardus | reverse complement strand
TTTCCACAGTCAGATGACTTTGTGGTGAGTCAATATGAACAGATATCTAACGATTATGGTGCCCCTGCCTGTGGGGGTGTTTGAGCGTTGAAGTGGATTGTGATCTCATCTCACCATCATCCCGGAGTGTTTCCTGAATGTGTCACTGTGCAAATAATGACCATTATTCCACCGCTCGGTTGAATTCCCCATTGTCCTGCATTCTACAGAGGGTGCATTAACCGGATGTTATTTGCACAACTATGAAGTAGATCCAATTTGTTGGCCGAATCACACTCGAATATGAATTTGCCAAACTCGTTTACTGTAAGTGAAGTGTAAATGAACTGTCACATTGCAATCCAAGCGGAAATACAGACATTCAGAACATAGTAACATTGTAGCATATGATGAAGGTGGATTTTAGCTAGTTGGATAGCATGTAAGCTAATATATAACTAAATACTGTAGTATAGTGATATATAGTATATAGCCTAGCGATGTCAAAGCTAAAGTTCATCAGAATTCTGTGATATGCCTGCTTGACAACGGGAGAGAGAAAGCTAACAACTGGCTTTTGGCCATAGCAACCATCCATTTAGAACTAACATCCAGAAATTAGTTCATACATGGCGGAAAGAGGTAGTTCTACAAGCCGAACGCCATGTCGTCCATTATCCCTTACTTAAATAAGAGAAACCGGTTCAAATGTTGGGCTATACATTTCACATATTATCACAAACTGTATATGTGTTGAAATGTTGGGCTATACTGTTTACATATACAGCATGTGTTTTATGCCAGATTTTAATGTAAAATGCATTTAAATGTGTCAGCTTGTGATACTGAACAACATAATTCTTCTAATGGTCTTTGATGTTTGACAGTTAGCTGGACATGTTAGTTTAATGAATCAGCCTTCACCTTGTCTAATATAATTTTTGTATTGCATGCCATCTTATATAGTGAATGTATAATACAAATAGCCCGTCATATTTCTTTCTCTCTTTTTTTTTTAATCTCCAACAGAGGATCATAATGTTCATATAGTGTGTAAATCATTGATGTAAAACCAATGATGCGTGACATATTGTGGATGCCATACAGTTGGCACAATGAGATTTTAAATAATACTCTACTTTCCTTATTTTGCAGTGAAAACACAACAGATTTACTGGGGCATGTGTTCCACTTGTGGTAATAGAACCAGTCAGGTAATGTAATTAAATGTCTTCCGAGGACAGCGTTCACAGCATGATGAAGAGGGAGGGGGAACTGGTCTCGAGTCTGTCTGAAGAGCTACCTATGGCACCTAGTTTTCTCTCCATTCAGAAAACCAGAAGAGAGAGAGAGAGGGGGGGGGGGCTGTGATACATGGATCTACTTGTATGTCTGGGAGAGGAAAAAAGAAAAAGAAAGAGGAAAAAAGAGTGAGAGAAAAAAGAGATAGAGTGAGGGGAGGGGAGGAAAGAAAAGAATCCATTGGCTCATGCAGGTGGCAGAGGGAGAGATGAAGCAGAAGAGCGCAGGAGAGAGAGAGAGAGAGAGAGAGAGAGAGAGAGAGAGAGAGAGAGAGAGAGAGAGAGAGAGAAAGCTGGTGAGGAAGTTAGGCTGGGGCAACGGAGGGATAGTCAAGAAGAGGTGGAGAGAGAGTGGGAGGGAGAAACCTAGACAGACAGACAGAGAGAGAGAGAGGGGGAGAGAGAGAGATCGAGAGGTAGGCCAAGAGAAAGCTGGACCAACTGAGAGAGGGCGAGAGCGAATGAATGAGTTAGCGCAAACAGGAGCTAGAGAGAGAGAGAGAGAGAGAGAAAGAAAGAGAGAAAGAGGGAGTGAGAGACAGATAAAAAGAGAGAGAAAGAAAGGAAGAGGGAGAGAGAGACAGAGAAAAAGAGAGCAACAGAGAGTGAAAGAAGGAGAGAGAGAGAAAGAGAGAGAATGATATAGAGAGAGAGGGACAGAGAGAAAGAGAGAGGATAGAGAGGGAGAGAAAGAGAAAGAGGGAGAGCAAGAGAGAGAGAATGATATATAGAGAGAGGGACAGAGAGAAAGAGAGAGGATAGAGAGAAAAGAAAGAGGGAGAGGGAAAGAAATAGAGAGAAAGAGAGCGAGGGAGAGAGGCCCGTGATGCATCACCGTGGGTGCGAGTACAGATGAATCCCCGTGGGCACTCGCCGCGCGGCTAACAAATGGGGTGCCAGCCCTCGCAAGGACAGCCACGCTATTAGCGCCCCCTTTATCTAGCGCCGCCGCTGACAAATGTGCCCAGAGCTGACAGCGCCGCACCGCACCGCGCCGCTCCTCCGCCGGCCGTGCTTTGCGGCCGTAATCAGGAAATGAAATAGTCCCAGCCGCGGGAGAAGGGGGGTTTGGCGCCTCGCGCCGTGCCGTGCCGCTCCAGGTGATTGGAGTAATTTGCCGCCGAGCACCCTCTCTCCCTCCCTCCCTCCCTCTCTCTTTCATCCTCTCTCTCCTTCTATCTCTCTCTCTCTCTCCCCTCTCTCTCTCCCTCTCTCTATCTCTCTCTCTCTATCTCTCTCTCTCTCTCTCTTTTTCTCCGTCTCTGAGGAGGGGGGCCAAGTGTCTCGCACAGAAGGGAAATTTACCCGCGCTGCAATAGCCGCCGTGGCGACAGCAGTGACGCCGCCGCTTTTCTAACTTTTTTTTTTCCTTTTTTTCTCTCTCTCTCTATCTCTCTCTCTCTCTCTCTCTCTCTCTCTCTCTCGTGAGCGGTCTCGAGCGCATTATCGCTATTATGGAGCTCCTCTCGTCACTCACCGGGGAAGGGGAGAACAGAGAACCGACACCTGACAGGAACACAAGAGCGGTTCTTTTCATTTCACCTTTTTTTTCCCCTCTCGTTTTTCTTCCCTCTGAGCTGTTCTTCCCCTCCCCCCCCCCCCCCCCCCCCCCCCCCACACACACACCACCCCTCCCTTCTGCCCTCCCTCCCTCCCTAATCCCCTAAGGGATGCTCTGAGGAGCATAACATATATTCTTATATTCTTAATTACAAGGCTTTTTGGGTTCATTGTGAACAATGAAACGCGGGGCTCTCTCCGCAGCGAAAGTAATTTCCCGTCGCCACAGATACTGAGGCGCGGCGACGTTTCATCACTTCCACTAACTCGTACGTGTGAAGACGGTTCGCTATCCCAACATCCTGCCCGTGATGAATGGAGCCGACTGTCTGCGACTAATTGGTCGTGCGACTAATATATCTCTCCGCTAACTACCTAGCTCCGTTCGCACTTCCAGGGTAAAACTGTGGTCGTGCTTCCTCTTTCCAGGGAGCCTTTTGCAGAACAGGTGAAGAACTAGTAGCCTACCTTCATGACTGATCTGTTACAGATCACAGGGATAGCAGTGTAAGAACCGTAATACCCATTGTGGCAGAACTACAATACCCAGAATGCGTTGCGAGGCTGGAGAGGAAGTTTCAGAGGAAGAGGGGGAAAGTTTTGATTATTGTTCTTGCTGGTGAAGAATAAACATCGCTTTCAGTTGAGCACGTGAATTCTTCTATAACTACCCACAAGAATCTCCTCCGAAGTTCTCAAGGCTTACAGCAGCGTTAGCACAGGTGCTTCCTGCTTGTCGAGGTGCGGATGTCTAAAAAAGCGTCCACTTCCTGTTGCAGTTAATCAAAAACTGACCCCTAGACAGCACAATTTACTGTAAAGTAAGGGCCGATAATTAGGACATTCCCTGCTTATCTGTGACGAGGTTAGCCAAACGACGGTGGGCTGATTTAACAAGTCGGTGAGAATGTCACCGCGTGAAAGAGGATGACATTTTCTCTCGCCTTTCTGCTAATTTTCGCTTTTTTTCCCCCGAATTAAGCGCTTGGCTCTACACTGTTGCGTTTGTGGATCATTTGATTATTGCCTTGCCGGGGTGATAATGATTTTAGCTTCATTCAGAGAGGAGAAAAGGTGCCTGGCAGTGTGTGTGAGTGTGTGTGTCTGTGTGTAGTTAGTATTCTTGTCTGTGTGTGTGTGTGTGTGTGTGTGTGTGTGTGTGTGTGTGTGTGTGTGTGTGTGTGTGTGTGTGTGTGTGTGTGTGTGTGTGTGTGTGTGTGTGTGTGTGTGTGTGTGTGGTTTATGTGTCTGAGAGTTTGTGTGTGTGTGTAGTAGTATATTTGTCGGTGTGTGTGTGTGTGCGTGTGTGTGTGTGTGTGTGGTTTATGTGTCTGAGAGTTTGTGTGTGTGTGTGTGTGTGTGTGTGTGTGTGTGTGTGTGTATATGTGTGAGTGTAGTAGTATATCTGTCGGTGTTTGTGTGTGTGTGTGTGTGTGTGTGTGTGTGTGTGTGTGTGTGTCCTCTGGCGTGCGTGCCAGCCACTCACCCAGGATGCATATAAAACAGAGCAACACTGGTCTGTGATTAAAACGAGAGTTGGGATGGGCCGCATGTCCACAACGATTAAATCAGACTAATTAGTTTGCTTTCAAATTCAAACACATTAGACAAGTTCCTTTAAAACTCCGACACAAAATCCATGATTTCCCCTGGGTGAAGGTCAGGGGGAGCAGCAAGATTAAAGAGCTCAAGGTGAAAGACCAAGAAAAGAAAGATAGAGAAACTGAGAGAGAAAGAGAGAGAGAGAGGGAGGGAGAGAACTCTGAAACAAAAGACCTCCCAAGATGTTCCGTAAGAATGTTTAGTAGAACATATCCATGACAACAAGCATGTTCTGAATGGAAATGATACGCCAGTCGAGATGAGAGAAGAGTCACGGTTCGTGTTTATGTAATGAGAAATTACGTCGAGATGGCCTTCTCTTGTTCTTTTCATGTGGTTAATAGAAACGTTCATGACACATCAGTTTTATAATTAATTATGAAGTCAATTGCATGCTGGTTTGACATCTCCAAGATTAATACATGGTACTGTACACAGAAACAACAATGTTGATGTGTGTTGGAGAGTTGGAGACCTCTATTTTTTTTTCTAATATTCAACATTTCACAGTTTTTTTTTTATACAGTATACTAATGTTTCACAGACCATTCTGCTGCTACAAGCTGTTATGCTAATCAAACTTAAACTCAACACATGTTCATGATATAGGATCATCTGAAGACCATCTAACAATCTGGTGATCTCGTGAATCATTCAATGTTTATGAAGTCATACATATGCTATGAACTTCTGTTTATGAACTTATGACCTTTCAACTTATTGGAATGCAAAGCACTTGGCCCAAAGCACATCTCACTGTCTTTTCTGCTGAATTGTTATGTGTGCTGCTTTCTCATCTCAGTAATATGCACACTTCATGGACTACAAAGCTGTTAAAAATGCTGAGCAGTTACTCATCCACATCAGACTGTAAACAAAGCTGCATTTTGTTTTTGAAAAACCTGTATGGTGAATCTCTGAATACATTTGAACTTGCTCTGCAGGTCTCTCTGACTACCTCCCACTTTAAGCCCATTTCCAGAATCACCATCACCAGAATGCCATGAATCAATCAGAACTGCTTATCTGACATGGCACAGGTTTAAAATGACGACACGATCATGATGAACGATGAGTATAATGTTGTTGAACACAGCCAAATGCTGTGCTGATAGCATCAGTAATATACAACAAACGTGCGTTATCTTCCTTAGAACTGAGTAAAACCTTTGTTTGTTGGTTTGTTTGTTAGTTTTTTTAAATGAACTTTCAAAAAAAGATGTGGCTGTTCAGTGTACCTACTGGTTAAGCCCCTTGGATATTAGAAGTAAACAATGGGTTCCCAGACAATTCTCTTTTGAGAATCGGTAAGGTGTCAGCTAGGCTCGTACATTTTCATAAAGCAACTCCAAATATCCCTGACTTTGTTTCTTTTTTTAACCAGCTGGAAAGCTACAGACTGTCAGAATGTGCTGTAAAAAGTATTTGCACAGCACTAACAAGGCAATCACCTCAAGCCAGCGTAGGTGGAATAAAAACCAATTCTAATCTGCCGTATGTCGAAGCACCGAGGCTAGCACATATCCCAACACAGCTTTACCCTTGTTTTTAAAACACTCTGACCCGAGGACATAATGCATTGTGTATGCCACTAATTTCTGATGCCTTTTTTTACAACACTGCAGGCCCTGGAACAGCCACTACTGCTCGGATTTAAACCTAGTGGATACCAGCTCTGCTGAGAGGCTGTTCCATTTATGGAGATGATTTCGCTGGAATGACGGAACGCAGAGAACTCAGAGATCGGAGAGCTAGCTGCACTGGACCTCATCACAACCACATCACTGTAGGCTACGCACTACATATAGATAATGATAACACTGATAACGATATATCATGAATGTAAATGTGCTTCTCATATATCTATAATAGCTATAAGAAGCAGCCATATGTCTATAATATATGTAAACAATAGATATAAGAAGCCACAGAGAAGACATGCCGTGAGGGAAGGGAGCCTTGTGAATGACAGTGTTTCAGGAGACAGTCTTCCCCCAGTGAGGACCCTTTGAGTGCTTCTAAAGGAGATGAATGGCCCAGGCTGATGTAGGCCTCCCCATGCGGTCGTTGTGTGCCCATGTCAGAAACCATCTGTTTTGCTGAGGGGTCATGTTCAAAAAAGGAGAGGAGAGGAAGAAGAATTGAACACACACACACACACACACACACACACACACACACGCACGCACCTTTTAATTGATCCATAAACACCTTTGCCAATGTTTTTGCATGTGCTGAAGCAGAGGCATGTGCTGCTTGTCGTCCATCTTGTGTGTTTTGTGTAAGGCGAGAGCAAGACTGATGTCCTGGCTCCTGGCAACAACAGCACAAGTTCCCTCCTCCCTCCACCCCCCCCCCCCTCTCTCTCTCTCTCTCTCTTTCTCTCTTTCTCAATTCAATTCAATTCAATTCAAGGGTGCTTTATTGGCATGACAAACAATACATTCATGTTGCCAAAGCAGTCAAACAAATGTATATCATAGTGTAACATTAGCACAGAATAATAATACATATATACGCTGTACACTCTCTATATACGCTGTACACTCTCTCACTCTCTCTTTCTCTCTCTCTGGAGGAAAGATATTTTGATTGGTTGCCATGGTGAAATGTGGCCTCCTGTCGCTTGGCAGGTGCTCGGGGGAAACAGACAACGGGAAACCGACGGGGTGGGAAGAGCCGCGGTTGGGCACGCTCGCGAGGGGTGGGGGGGGGGGGGGGGGGTGGGGGGCCCTCATCGGAAATCGATACGCAGATTCTATTGCTCGGAGGACCGATACATAAATTCAAATGTGGAGGAGGCACTTGCTCTAATCACTCGGAGAGTTAATGTCTCTCGGAAGAGGGGAGGGTTGGTGTGTGTGAGTGTGTGTGTGTGTGTGTGTGTGTGTGTGTGTGTGTGTGTAGGTGTAAGGGGTGGTGGTGTTGAAACCCTCAGGGGTATCTTTGGTAACTGCCTGCGTCACTACTAGACGGCGGAGAGGAGGAACAAGAGTGAAGGGAGCGGAGAGCGAGGCGGAGCGCGAGCGTCTCGAGGACTTGTAGCACCTAATGGATAAGTCCTGTCGAGCAAGCGTGCGCCGTAAGCAATAAAAAAAGATAATCAGCTGAAAGCTTTGTCAGGGGCCTGGCCCTCGTCCAGTCGCGCGATTAAAGCCCTCCCGCCGCCGCGTCTTAAATAAATAATAATAAAAAAAGAGGCTGTCATGCGACAGATTGCAATAGCATGTTCTCTTTATGGGGGGAACGGCGTGGAGCGGCGCCTGGACACCGGTGGTCTTGCCACCCGCCGAGAGAGCGTCAGCGAGAGTTCGACCACTTACGACCGACAGCAGACACACAGCCTGTGGTCCAATGCTCATACTTCTATACTTACAGTACACACTTGTGCACTCATATTAGGTGTTAGTGTCAAAAGTACAGAAGTATGTGAATTGGAACATAGCCACGGTATACAAGGTTCTCCAGGGTTCTCAAAAACCTGTTGATATATATATATATATATATATATATATATATATATATATATATATAGTCTCCTCAGTATTGGAACACATGCTAAAGTTGACTAAAGTTGACCTTTTGGAAATTGATCTTAATGCCTTCAATGAAAAAAAAATAGGAACTGTAGCTATACTGTAACTGAAAAATAGCTAAAATAATAATAAAAAATAAAAATAATAATAAATACATGATACACTCTTAAAATGATTGTGTTGGAAACAACACCAACTGTGTTGTCCCTATCTGGACACAAAGATGTGTTAAAAAAAAAAAAAACAACAATGCAAGTTGTGCTATTTTCAACACATATTGTGCAACAAATAACAAAAGCAACGTGTTGGAAGCAACACAAACGGTGTTGTCCCTAATTGGACACACGTTGTGTTGTTTTCAACACATTTGTTTTAAGAGTGTATACATACAGTATACAGTTTATTATACGAGTACGATCGAACGGGAGTGGGAAGGAAACTTTTCGGTGGCGCACTACGCCAAAAAATGTGTTGGCTCGCCGTCCCGTGCTCCATCCCAGCTGGCACCCCCGCGGATGAATTATTCAGGGCGTCCACTTTGTGCCGCACCTATATAAGTTGTGGGCTCATCTCGAGCACGGGCCCCCGACGAGAGATTTATCATTTAGCCCCGGCGCTGTCAGGCAGTTTGGTGTGTGTGTATGCGTGTGTGTGTGTGTGTGTGTGTGTGTGGGGGGGGGGGGGCATATATTAAGCAAGTGTGAAGGATCAGAGTCGTGATGAATGCCATATTTATAATGCCTTTGGAAGGATGATGGCGGCTGATCATTTCAGCGCGTGACGCCCTGACCCCAGTGTGTGGAGAGGCTGAGGAAAGATGCGGGATGTGGTTTAGGAGAGGTGTGTGTGTGTGTGTGTGTGTGTGTGTGTGTGTGTGTGTGTGTGTGTGTGTGTGTGTGTGTGTGTGTGTGTGTGTGTGTTTGTGTGTGTGTGTGTGTGTGTAGGGGGGGTTTATTGGGATGGGCTTGCTGATGGATGTTTACAAAAGCTATCCGAGAGGAGGGAGGGTTTGCGAGTTGTAAATGAGTAACGTGCAAAACATCATCCGAGACAAGAGGATTTATGCTTATGATTCACCCCCAGACCCCCCAGCCCAAGCCCACCCCACCCCCTGACACACACACACACACACACACACTTTCCTGCTCAGCCGCATCATACCCCATCTTCTTCACCACCCACCAACCCCAACCCCACCCCTACAAGTTAAACAATGCCTCCCGTGACTTCACAGAAAAAACCTCCCGGGAGGAGAACACACACACACACACACACACACACACACACACACACAACTGCTTACTCATGCGCTCTCCCTGTGTGCACTAGCTGGTGGCAGGGTGTTAGGAGCGCTAACAATGGCGCGGGAGAGAGATGAGAGGGCAGCTTTGTTCAGAGGTAATGGATTGTGCTGGAGCCTGCTCCGCTGATAACGGGAGCGCCTCCGGCCTAGTCGAGGCTCCGTTCCGGCTTCGGCTCGGTCTATCTGGGTGTCTTATGCTTACGCTAATTGAACTGATTGTCTGTGTTGGAGTGTGTGTGTGTGTGTGGTGGGGTGTTGTTATAGTCGAGGGAGCAAGCAGCTTGTCAGCAAGCTGTAGGTCACAGAACAGGCCAACCAAGACATTTGAAAATGCACTTATTGTTCATTGTGTGTGTGTAGACTTTGGGTAAATTTATTCATGTTGGCGAACAGTGGCTTATTTGGCAGGGCAGAGCGCTATATCAGTATCCGCCTCACGGGTCAATGGCTCGGGAGCACAAAAACAGTCTAATTAATTCATTTATGTTGCTACAATAGGCATAGACTAACCGGATCTGCCTAATCAACGGAGTGTAAACAGCAGCTGAAAGGAGAACCTTCTCTCACCGAGTGTAGACATGGTGTTCCAATATACCCCCCCCCCCCCCCCCCCTCCTTTCACCGGCCTCCCCCCATTTTGAAAACTGTCTTCCCTCTGCCCTGTGTGTCAAATTATCAGCTTTCCACAGAGGAAGTACGCTGCCTCTCACAACGAAAAGACGATGAAAACAATCTGTGACAGGCGGTCAGTTGGCCTTTCAAACTGACTAAGTGACCTTAGAGGCTCAATAAATCACTGCGTGAGAAAATATTTTTCCATATAGGTCACCCGGAAGATGCTTCATGCATCCTAAAGTCATTTGTAGATTTCTTGGTCACTGGATAAAAAAATATTTGCATGTGCGTTTGTTTTTTTGTTTGTCTGAAATAAAACACCATACACCAAATCAACATACACTGCTGTATAATTTGGCTCGATTTTTCTCTTATTTTTTTGCTAACAAGATTTTGGCTTTGTTATGGAATTGCCCTGTCATTTCCACTGAACATACTGTATGATACCAGATAATGGAAAGTAATTTTTTCTTCTTTAACTGCACATGAAAAGACCACTTTAGTAAAAAGGAAATTGTTGGGAGAATTGCATGGTGTTAAAGCATATTACAGGAGATCAGAAAAAAATCATTTTTCTGTGGGACTGTGGTATAAAAGAGACAGTGCACTTGAAATCACAGATTCCTTTAAATAACAACACAATGCAGTTACACAATCTGCAACATTGCCAGTAACTACAATCCCATTATTACACAACAGTATGAAGGGGCCATCCTCAAATTGTTTCTATAAAGTTGGGAGCATGGAATTGTCCAAAATCTCTTGGTTAATGATAGATAAATAGATAGATAGATAGATACTTTATTTATCCCCAAGGGGAAATTCAAGCCCAAGGGGAAATGCACAAGCATCTAGAGTTCTTTAACTAAGAGGCCAAGCCCAGGTCAGGGATGGTCCCTTTCTGTTCCAACATGACTGTGCACCAGTGCACAAAGCAAGGTCTCATAAAGACATGGATGACAGAGTTTTGTGTGGATGACCTTGACTGGCCTGCACAGAGTCCTGACCTCAACTCAACAGAACACCTTTGAGATGAATTAGAGCGGAGACTGAGAGCCAGTGTCCTCGTCCGACATCGGTGTCTGACCTCAAACATGCACTTCTGAGAGAATGGTCAAAAATTCCCATAAACACACTCCTAAACCTTGTGGAAACTAAGCCTTCCCAGAAGAGTTGATGCTGTTGTATCACAGCTGCAAATGGTGGTCCGACATCATCATAAACCCTATGGATTAAGTTTGGGATTTAACTGAAGTTCATAATGTGAGTCAAGGCAGGTGAGCAAATATAGTTTTTTCCAATATATGTGTATTCTTTAATTATGTGAAGATGATTTGATTATGACTGAGAACATACAAGTTCTTCGGTTATAATGATGATTGAACTGTTGAGACTAAGCGTGAGTTTTCAACAAGCAGGTGATGTTGACAGTCTCTTCTTTCCAGTGAAGCCCGACAGAGTGTCAGAGAAGCCACAGACAGCCATTTGCAAAGTTCATATGGCCTCTGGGGTTAAGGAAAACATTCTCTCACAGGAGAGAAATGTTTGCAAATAATTGTGAGCATATTCTCTAGGCACCTACATTAATTCTCCTCTCGATTAGTGTCATTCTCTCTCTACAGTATCTTTCTCTCTCTCTCTCTCTCTCTGCATGTCTGTAACCACATCTGCTGGTACTGATTCCCCCTCTTGTGCTCTCGTATTACTTCTAATCACCGCTAACCCAGTGTTGTGATTCTGCAGGGCTTCGGAGAAGAGAGAGAGACCCTCTGTTTCCCCTCCTTTCTTTTGTCTCGTGTTTTTGCTGATGTGAAACAGGTCTTGCAGGCATACCTCCCACAACATTAATTAATACCTCGCCTCATGATGGATCACTTCGTTTTTTACCAAAAGGAGACCCATTTATCATGCTCACTATGAGGATACGACTTCAACACTTTCCCCATTCCACGGTGCCCCCCCCCCACCCCCCACCATCCTTCCCTTCCTTCCACCAACTTTAATGGATGCACATTGTAGAGCATTGTTGTAGTATTATACAAACATGACACATTCATAAAAGCTCAAGCAGTCAGATTTGTGAGTAAACGCAACGTGGACTTTGTTTCTCATCTCCTGCATTTTAATCAGGTTCCCATCATGTGTGATCCATCAAAATATATGGGAAGCACACACACACTCAATATTAGTACCTACTCTTTTTTTCCCCTGTGTGTGTGTGTGTTTTGGCTTGTTTGCTTGTTTGTTTGTTTGATGTCGTTCCCTTTCCGTAGGGTAGGGTGATTTCTGTGAATTGTGTGTGTGTGTGTGTGTGTGTGTGTGTGTGGTGTCAAGTGACGCGGACTGACATGAAACGACAGAAAGAAAGTAAATACGGATGAGGCATTTGTGAGTTTCTGTTGAGTTTGACTAAGCTCATAGTCATCTGACCTCATATCAGTGGCTGCCTGAGGTGGAGTCTGGGGAGAGTGTGTATGTGTGTGTGTGTGTGTGTGTGTGGGGGGGGGGGGGGGGGGTATACTTCGGCACAGATCTGTGACACAGGCGGCGGCCTGTTTTTGTTTTTTTTGTTCGCTCAGTCCTGTTGTCAATTGTTCTAGTGATGTGTGTCACAATAGGAAACCAGGGGAACGGTGAAGGACAAGAGGCTTTTTGATGACAAGTCACCGTCACCGTGAGAGACTGAGAGAGAGAGAGAGAGAGAGGAGAGAGTGAGAGAGAGAGAGAGAGAGAGAGAGAGAGAGAGAGAGAGAGAGAGAGAGAGGACGGGCGGCGGGCACGGCGGCGTCTTCTGAGCCGTGAGCCGTCACTCAAAAATCCATCCGCCACGATGTCACCCGAGCGACGAGCTGCTCTCGCCCGTCTCGTCGCCCCCAGTGTGTTGTGGAAGTTTCCGGAGACGGAAAGAAAGAACCCTGGCTGGCGTCAACCCGCTGCTCGCGCTAACGATATGCTAATGTCTGCTTCTCTGTTGTCCCTGAGGGCAAAAGAGATAGCAAGGGCTCGTGGACCCTTTATTTTTTTATTGCTGGTGGGAGTTCTGTGTGGAAAGCCTCCGGTTCAATGTTGGCAACTGTGTCCTCTAGGAAAATGAAGTTGGGCCTTTTTAATTACGAACTAGGGATGACTCGGCTAATGATTAGCTGTTAGCGTTGACAATTTGATATAGATTTTGTTGGCCCCCGAGACGTGTGTGTGTGTGTGTGTGTGTGTGTGTGTGTGTGTGTGTGTGTGAGTGAGTTTGTGTGTGCTTGTGCCTGGGTGTGAGAGTGTGAATGTGTGTGTGTGTGTTTGCTTGTGGGTGTACTGTATGTGTGTGAGAGAGTGTGAGGTTGTGTGTGCGTGTGTGTGTGTGTGTGTGTGTGTGTGTGTGTGTGTGTGTGTGTGAGAGAGAGAGAGTGAGTATGTGTGTGTGTGTGTGTGTGTGTACGTGTGCGTGTGTGTGTGTGTGTGCGTGTGTGTGTGAGAGAGAGAGAGAGAGAGAGTGAGTGAGTGAGTGTGTGTGTGTGTGTGTGTGTGTGTGTGTGTGTACGTGTGTGTGTGTGTGTGTGTGTGTGTTAATGGTGTGTGTGTGTGTGTGTGTGTGTGTGTGTGTGTGTGTGTGTGTGTGTGTTAGTGGGTGAGTGACGTGTGTGTGAGCTTGTAAGTGTGTGTGTGAGAGAGTGCAAGTTTGCGTGTGTGTGTGTGTGTGTGTGTGTGTGTATGTGTGTTAGTGGGTGGGTGGCTGGTCTACGGTAACGCCTCTCTCCAGGAGTCCTGTGTGGACCAGAGCCCGGGCAGCTCTGCTGGACAGCAGGGCCTGGGCGAATAGAGGAACGGCAGGAGCGCCATTAACATGCAAAGTTGACCATCACTGCGGGCGAGCGTGGAGGCCTGGAGGCGTGGACCCGTCGCATCAAGGGGGTGTGTGGAGCCGGGGATTGGGATTGGGGTGGTAGGGCGGGGTGATACATACATAGCGCTGCTTGATAGCTTGAGAGATTGTGTGTTAAACTGTCATGTGATCCGCTTTATCAACAGGGAAGAGATTAAGGCAGGGATGAGGAATGGGCGGTTCAGAACAGAGAGGAAAATGTGATTCCGTTGGATGTGTGGCGTGCATACCAAAATATTCCCGATCTTTAAAAAACATGCCTGAGCTGGTTCAGGTTAACAGTTTGCATACCTGATGATGTTTTGAATTTTTTTTAAAAAAAATCCGATCCAATTCCAAATGAAAGACGATTTACTGGGTGAATGATCAATAACTCCACGAGTATATCAAGGCATTTCTGGTTTAATGAAGTCATATGTTTGTCATGATTCTCCACTGATTTTGAAGTCGGCTATACCACTTTGTTTATGCAACTTAATTTGCTCTTGTTGACAAAGTACCTGGATAAAATGCCCTGGGATGATGCGAGACATCTTAAGCAAAATCAATCAACTATTTCAGAGCACAGCTTTCCTAAATTGGTCGGCAGCCAACTGGCCTCCCATATCGTAATGAAAAAAAAAAAAAGTCAAGTTCAAATGTGTTCTGATGAGCTGTGCATGAACTAAAATGTGTGACTTTACGACTCCTTCATCCAGAGTGTTTTAGGAGACGTTTGGTTTGCGAAGCCGAGGTCAAAGGGCGCAAAGGAAAGCAAGAAAGAGCATAAGATGGAGAGCAGGCTCATCTCTGTTTTTTTTTCCATTTTTTTTCTCGTTTGGTTTAAATAAAACAACAACATTGTTGCTTTTCTTTTTTGCTGGTTCTCCGAGCCAGAAAAAGAAAAAGATCTCACAAAAAAAAAAAAAAAAAAAAAAAGAGGCCGTTGATGTTGGAGAGCCGCCTGTCAAGGTCGAGCCAATTAGACGCATTCCCTCCTCTGTCCTCCGGACCAATTAACACGTTTGGTCCCTTCGCCTTGCATGCCGCCGTGCACCCCCCCCCCCCCCCTCAGGGATTTAATGAGAAGTAGGAGTTTTGCAGGCCGCCACCTGACTCCTCCGGCAAGTGACATTTCTTCACAGCGCTCTCGCATTATTCCACTGTGAGCTTTCGACGTTGATAATGACTGAACCGTACTCGCGCGAAATCTTTCAACCGCGACACGCGGAGAGGACATCAAAAAAATTTCGCCAGTTGCCAGTAGTCGCACGTGGAAAAAAAAAAACCTTCGACTCACCCCAATGAAATGGTTTTTCCCGGCCGCGGCAAAGAAGCAGGAAGAGGACATCCTAATGGCTTGTTAGTGCCCGTTGGTCTCTGTCGGTTCTCTCTCTCTCTCTCTCTCTCTCTCTCTCTCTCTCTCTCTCTCTCTCTCTCTCTCTCTCTCTCTCTCTCTCTCTCTTCCTTTCTTCGCAGAGTACTTCCTTCCTTCCTTCCTTCCTGCCCGCGCTCCCGACTTTCACACTTACAGCACTGCCGCTGCAAGGCACTCTCTCTCTCTCTCCGGTTCTGCGTGCGGAGCCTTTGAGCGGTGCTTCATGCTGCCGCCTGAAACGTTTCCTCCTAAAACGCTCGCTCTCGCTCTCTCTCTCTCTCCTAAATTGCACCTACACGCCGCGACTCCTCTCTCTCGTCAGACTTGGGCTAGAAAGCAGGGCCCGTCATTACTGGTTTCAGAGCCCCATTTGCCCCCCCACTCCCCCCCATTCTCTTTCCTAACTCCCCCCTTCTCTTCCCCCTCACTGCTGTTCAGGCTCGAAAAAAGAATAATGGGTCAAAAAGTAAGACAGTGCAATTTGTAGCACATTTCTGCCCATTATTTGCCTGGGATTTCTGGCTGGGGGCCCCTGGAAGTCCACCATGATATCGAATTGATTTCCCCCTCGAGGGAGGATAATTACAGAAGCCTTGTGCCTTGCCACCGAGGATCGGAATGAAGGGAAAAGCAAAATGGCCTGTTAGCCACATTCCTGCCTGTCACAGCCATGCACGCTTTTTCTCTGGCGGCCGTGGATTTCTAGAGGACGCCTAGCTGTGAATGCAAATTTGACATTCTTTTTTCTTTTTTATTGTCGAACAAAAAGTCGAGCGAGGAAGGGAAAAAAAGAGTATCCTCATGGGCCTCATGATTTCTTCAGCAGGAGATGTTAGGCCTAACAGACACTCTCTCTCTCTCTCTCTCTCTCTCTCTCTCTCTCTCTCTCACACACACACACACACACACACACACACACACACACACACTTTAGGCCTACTGTACTTCTCGTCAACCGTCGCAGCTTGCCCTAAACGGGTGTAGAGAAATAGAGAGATCGAGAGAAAGCGAAATAACATTTCTTGTGTCTGTGGCGTAATTGATTTTGGCAAAGCAAACAATGCACTGTTAGTCGGCGGTATTAGCGGCGGTGGCAGCTTCATTGGTGTTAATGAGGTTCACTTTTATCGTTAAATGTCTGCTGGGGGGCAGCACTGCATTAGCATCTGCTTAGAATAACCAGTCGCTTCTGCCTCCAACTCCCCAGAGTACTGTGTGTGTGTGTGTGTGTGTGTGTGTGTGTGTGTGTGAATAGGGGTTGGGTGTGTTTCTCTGTGTTTCTGCCTGTGTGTTTCCTTGTGTGTGTGTGTGTGTGTGCGTGTGTCTTTGTGTTTCTGTCTGTGTGTGTTTCCATGGATGTGTGTGTGTGTGTGTGTGTGTGTGTGTGTGTGTGTGTGTGTGTGTGTGTTTCCGTGTGGGTGGATAGCTGGCTATGTTAAAGCTTAGAGAATAAATTGTGTCTTAGGAGTTGTGGTGGTGCTAGTGTTTGTTAGTGATAGCGTTGAGGCAGATTGTGTTGATGCTGTGTTTCTCTGTGTGTGTGTGTGTGTGTGTTTGCGTGTGTGTGTGTGTGTGTGTGTGTGTGTGTGTGTGTGTGTGTGTGTGTGTGTGTGTGTGTGTTTGCGTGTGTGTGTGTGTGTGTGTGTGTGTGTGTGTGTGTGTGTGTGTGTGTGTGTGTGTGTGTGTGTGTGTGCATGCGTGCGTGCGTGCGTGCGTGCGTGTGTGTGTGTGTGTGTTGCTGTTGTCAGGGGCGGGAGGGAATTTTGAGAAAAGTGTTGCATCTGATAACAACACTGCTAGGTACACCTGCTTAATATTTCCTCTACTTCACCCCCTCCCAACACACACACACACACACACACACACACACACACACACACACACACACACGCACACACACACACACACACTCCCGCCTTGGCAGTGTCCAGGGATAATAGGAATCAATAACTGTGATCCAGCAAATCCAAGAACTCGAGCGGCCCCGGGAATACGCCGGAATATCTCACGTGCCCTGGCCCGTCCGGCGGGGCGGTCAACGAGGCGTCTGTGTGGGCAGATAGCGGAAAATAACTAAACCCGATGTTGCTCTACACACACCTATTATCCCCCGAGACCGCTGATCTCAGGAGTCAACAGCGGGGGTGAATTACAACTGGCTTATAGATAAACATCCATGTGTGTGTGGGCCACCGGTGGTGTGTGAAATCTATATGGGGGGAGATTTCGTCCTCGGCAGAAAGGAGTACGGAGGGTCAATAACACAAGGCTTTGATACTGCGACATATGGAACCATTGTAATTGAGCTAAAAATTGACGGGTTTTTTTTATTATTTTTAATAGTATGATCTCGCAGGTAGCACCAGGCACATGACCAAAGCGTTTCGCTCATGGAGCATGAAAACAGTTTTTTGAAGACCGGTCTAGTTTTATTTTATTTTTTTCCCCTAAAAAGTCAGTCAGTCAGATTAATTATAGTGGGAGCTAATTGTTGTAGCGTTTGCTCTGTGAATGGAACGCGTCAGTCATATGCCAGGTGTAGCCTTCCTGTCAGTCTTATGACAGTTGTATGATTAACATTTGTCAGGGATTAGAAAAGAAAATGACATGAGTTGAGTGGTGGTGGTGAATTGGAATGAGGTCCTTGAAAAAGACAAATATTAGAAAATGGAAGGCAAAAAAAATGTTTTTTTTAAAAAAAAAAAAATTACATTGTGCAGCCTGTGCAGACCAGAGCCGGGGGGCGGGGGGGTTCCCAGATTCGTTAAGAGGCTCTTAAGTGTTAAGAATTTCTTAGGAGTGCTCTAAGAACGTTCTAAGAATGCTCCAATGAAGTTCTTAGTACTGAAGAGCTTCTTAATAAATCTGGAAAATACGGCCCAGGTCCGCAGACGTAAGCTTCTCTCTTAACCCTCATGTTGTCCTAAAATCTTACGACGTTCGTTGTCCTTGGGGTCAATTTGACCCCAGCTACAAAAAACTCTCAAAAATGATTAAAGTTATTTTTTTTTACCCAATTTTTTTTGTGGTAGGTACTTAACAAGAGTGTAATAACCACTATCAAAAGCCCTACAAAACAATCCCACCCCCCCACACCCCTTTATGAACCCTGGAACCCTGACTGGCAATATGGCCAATCCAGTGTCAACAGCCCAAAGGCTGACTTTTTGGACTTTTTCAGACCTGCCAAAATAACTTATATGTAATATGTACTTGTATATGAAATAATGATAATAGCTACATGTTCTCATACTATTACAATAATAATATCCATAATTTGTCAAATATTCATTTTCATCATGTTTCATAAAAATGGGGTCAAATTGACCCCAATACCACCAACGTAACTATTTTTTTTACAGGACATTGGAAACATATTTTTGTGCAAATTTCATGTTTACTCTGTTGTACCCTTCAAATGAGGAAAAGTCATGAAACTTGAAGCAAAACAAAAAAAGTGAACCATATATTTTATGATGTTAAACACTGCTTGGGGTCAAATTGACCCCAAGGACAACATAAGGGTTAACACTGATACTGCACACAGGTGGGAAGAGGTCAGAATAATTATGCGCAACAACGGCCATTTCCCGTGTAATCGGCCAGGCGTCTGTTGTTTGGTGTGTTTACTGTGAGCCGTGTAGGTGTATAGCTCTCAAGAGTTGCGGGTTTAGTAGACAGAAACATCCATGCTGCCAAAAAGATGAATAAAGAAGCGCCAGAAACGGGTAGTAAGGGAAGATGGGGCTGACACAAACACAGGAACGGCAGCCTATCTGAATTCTGCTTACACGGTGTCCTATAACGGCGTCTAACTGCAAAGCGTCTGACGATTGAAGAGCGTTGAGTGTCCTCCGTCTGCCCACACCGATTCGGTTAAGTGTGCACTTCTGTTGTGTCATGTTTCTCATAACTATAAGCCCCCACTTATAAGCTTCCCCCCACCTATAAGCTTTCCTAGCTTCCCTGGGGGAGCCATTCACTCTACCCGTCTGATTCGGTACCCCTTATTGTATTATCGCAACGTGAATTAACTCAAACTCAAACGTTTCAACGACAGCAACAGAGGAAAACAGAAACTGGGGGGGTGCTCTGACAGAAAAGTTCTGCTCGAAACAGTGTGCCGCATCGCACCACACAGGCAACAGCACTGCGTCGCGTCGCATCCAGTTAGGGCATTCTAATTGAAAAGAAACGCAAGCCAATCTTGCAGCCGCGGCGCGCTCACGCAGTTAGGACACGGTGTTGGAAAATAAGGCGATCTTGTTGTCATTATCCGTCATTTGATCTTCCTTGCGAGGGAGGGCGCCACGCGTTACTTGACATTCCATGTCTGCATCTATAGTAGATGCTGTGGTGCAATCTAACAGCATTCACATTTCATGACAGGCTACTTCTAGACTCATGATCTTATGGCAGCATTATAGAAGATGTATTTATCTTTCTTTACTTTCTATATATATATAATATTATATTATTTTCAATTACGTCATGTTATGTCAGATTATGCCCTTTCATGTTATGCTATGCTTTATCATGTCATGTTATATGATTATATTATATAACATGATATTATATTATATTGTGTTATATCACATGATTAGGAGTTCTTGCCAGAGACTAAATGTTCTTATGCCTCGGGACCCTCTCTGTTCAAATATGTTAAAAACCCCAGCAATCTAAAAGCAAAACAAGACCTGCCTCACCTTCGTTACTTAATGTAAATGATGGCGGGGTGAGAGTCTGAGCACTAAATATTTCACAGTTACTTAGGCCAATTTGTTGGACTTGGATTAAGATGAGAAAATCAAATTAGTCTGGATGTGGGGCTTTCAAAATTATGATTCAGAGAGTGCAGGGGCAAATGGCTGTATTTCTTACCGCATGAGCAGTTCAAACTGAAAGCTGTGCTTTAGCAGACTGAATTTAGTTCCTTTCAATATTTCAGCCTAACGGTTTCATGTTTTATTGAACTTCCGTGGGCAGCCAAGAGTTTGTGAAAGCCAGAGAGGTCTGACCCTATGGCTGCATTGAAAAGGATCTTTTCAGCATATAGACCATCAAGATCTTGGCAAGTGTTTGTTCGTCATGGGTCTTTGTGTGAGCACCAAGACAAGCCTGTTCACTCTGACATCCAGTGCCACTGGATCCCATTTTAATAGAGAGTGCCTGGCTTTGTTTGAGAAGAAAAATAACTCTGCACTCAAAAAAACGCAGCCCTTCTCTCGCTGTAACATGGCTCTTTACTTATAAAACCATTTTTGAAGTATAGGGTGAAATAAAACTAAAAAAAAAACTCCCTGAGGTTCTTGACTCCATGGCAATCATTCAAAAGCCCAACACTTGGTGCATAATTTCGATTCAGCCATTTACTCTGTAGCTCACGGCTTAATTGCATAAAGGGAGGGGGGGAAATGTAACTTTCACTTTCCATAATAAAGTGCAGGCACAGTATGTTGAATAATAAATGCATTCTGGCATTAAATGATGATATATTAGGTGTTTATGTAATAAGTCATCGTAATTGAACAAAGCATATGGCCCAGGCGGATATAAATTCCGCTATACGGCTACTTTACCGGGAACCATTCGTGCGTTTCCTGTTTTAGAAACACCGGTTTTATATAGATAGTTAGTTCAACAAAATCAGCAGGGCCTGAATGAGACCATCAAATAGGCACCAGTGAGGACTATACAAAATTGACTGTAATGTTGGCTGACTTGTAGTTGACATTAACATGGCTTCCACTCTAAGGTCAGAGCTGTTGATCGTCTATGGGTCAGAGGTTAGGATCTCTCATGAGTGTACCTATGTTCCCCGGGTTCTATGTTCCCCACTTTGCAAGGGTCTTATGTTCTCCACTTTCCCAAATATGTATGTATTGCGAATGGGAAACATAGGACCCTTTTGGGGGAACAACAGGGAACATAAGTATGACCCATCTTCTCCATATGGACGTGTAATTCAGCTGTCCTGTGTACACAGTCTTTCAGACGTCCGTTGCGTCCATTTGGAATTCATGATGGTATAAATAATAATGTGTCTGTAACGCACACAGAGCAGTACTGTACTGTTCTCCCCACGTGCTCCAGAACTCACCGAACCCACTCCCTCCAGCTTTTGAAGTCGTCCTTGACTGGGGCCTTGACACATTTTTTAAAGTACCCTTGAACACGCCATTTCGCAAGATGGAGGTTTTGTTTTGTTTATTGTCCCCCCCCCCCCCCTTCATTCTTCGTTCGTTGCTGTTTTTTTTCCTACGGTGCGCTCCCAAACGAGGCAGGTGGAAACGCATTTCTGTTTCCCCCCCGCACACACACACACGCACACACACACACACACACACACACATGCGGGCCCACATCCAGCTGAGCGCAGCAGGGCGCCGGCGGCAGACGATGCCAGGCAGGTGGGCACATTCTGCTTAAGCCGTCTGGAGGAGACTGGGAAGGGAGAGGCAGGGAGGGGGAGAGAGAGAGAGGGAGAGAGAGAGAGAGAGAGAGAGAGAGAGAGAGAGAGAGAGAGAGAGAGAGAGAGAGAGGGGGGGGGGGGGGGGGAGATGAGAGAGAGAGGGAGAGAGATGAGACAGAGTGCAGAATGTTGCCAACCACAGAAGAGCCAAAACTTGGGCATTAGACTGGAGCATGGATTGTGTGTGTGTGTGTGTGTGTGTGTGTCGGTGTGTGTGTGTGTGTGCATGCCTGTGAGTGTGTGTATGTGTGTGTGCGCCTGTGAGTGTGTCTGTGGTTGTGTGGAGGGGTAATATAGGTGACCTGACTTTGCTCCAGAGAACAGACGAGAGTAGAGCAGAGCTTCTTGCCAAAGCTTAGAAGGGTGGAGGCAATTCAGCAAGGCACCTGGTCCTACCTGCGCCACCCACCTGATCGCCGTCAAGAGGAGGTGGCCACGCGGCCCTGGGTGCTGCTATGACACCACATGCTCTCTCTCTCTCTCTCTTTCTCTTTCTCTCTCTCTCTTGCTGTCCCTCTCATCTTTTCAATGTGTTATAGCCAGTCTCTCTTCCATTGTCTCTCAATCTCTCTCTCTCACCCTTTCACTCTATCTTACCCTCTCTCTCTCTTTCTCTCACTGTCTCTCAATCTCTATCTCTCACCCTTTCACTCTATCTTACCCTCTCTTTCTCTCTCACCCTTTCACTCTATCTTACCCTCTCTCTCTCTCTCTCTGTCTCTCAATCTCTATCTCTCACCCTTTCACTCTATCTTACCCTCTCTCTCTCTCTTTCTCTCTCTCTGTCTCTCATTCTCTATCTCTCTCCCTTCCACCTCTGAAGGCAGGAATTCAACTCTCCACAACCTTCGCTTCGATCCACGAACACAGCACAGGGAGGGCCAGGGAGTTTACACGCTTCTAGTTCAGGAAACCGATTGAATTCGTAAATAAAAGATAAAAACAAACCCAGAGCCCAGACTTGGTCTTCAGGGTTACGGTCCCGTCTCCGAGGCCTTCGTTACTGTTTTGATTTTCGACCTAGTCGTCGCGGCAACGCTCGGGCGCTCCAGGGAACGTTCTTCGGGCCTGCGTGACAGTTATGGGGGCCGCGCGCCGAGAACAGAACTGTTGCACCGCCTTGACATGTGATCAATGCCGCAGTGCTGACTGCTGGTGATTGCTATTAGTCAATCACTATGTGACTTCTCTCTTTTGAGAGGGAGGGAGGGAGGGAGGGAGAGATGGGGAGAGAGGGAGGGAGGGAGAGAGAGAGGGAGGGAGAGGGAGGGAGGGAGAGATGGGGAGAGAGGGAGGGAGAGAGAGGGAGGGAGAGAGAGAAAGAGAGAGAGAGAGGCAATGCGCACAGGAGTCCTAATGGTGTAGGTGTAGTGCCATCTACTGGTTGTTTTGGAACATGAAGAGCTGAGTCGTTTCCTTTCGGATGCGTTGCGGTTTCATAAGAAGAAGAAGAGGAGGCTATACTGTAGTACGGCAGGCGCTAATTCAGAGACGGTCAGTTGCGGAGAGCCACGATTACTGGCCAGGGCGTCCACACACACTGATGCCGCAGCGCTCCCAAAGAGAGACACGGGAGGAGTTGATGCGATGGCAGGCCTACTAACGCAACACAAGCATCACCGTCAGTCATCGTGTAGGAAGGTGGAGGTGATTTTCCATATCCCCCCTCCCTCCTTCCCTCCCTCCTTCGCTTGCTTTTTTTCTCCCCACTTGGCGTTTCTCGTCTGCGCCGTGCAGCACTTGCCAGCAGCTAAAAGCCTGATTTGTGGCATAACGTTTGCATAACGTTTGCTTTAAGCCTAATTAACTTTCGCTCCGCTCCGCTCGCCGACTGGGTTTTCGCACTCTGTGGCGTCTTTTTCACCCCCCCCCTCCTCTCTCTCTCTCTCTCTCTCTCTCTCTCCCTCTCTCTCTCTCTCTCCCTCTCTCTCTCTCTCTCTCTCTCTCTCTCTCTCTCTCTCTCTCTCTCTCTCGCCGCGTTCTCCGCAGGCTCGTGTGTACGGCGGCGGCGGCGGCTGCGGCAGGCGGCATCGGCGGGCGTCGGTGTGCCAGTGGGGGTTTCCCTCGCGCCTCTGATCCACTTTGGGGCGCGGGAAGACGGGCGCCGCTGTTGTTCACCTGCCAACGGCGACTGATTGATATGTGTTTACTTCTGTTTCTCCTGACAACCCCACCGTCTCAGGAACCGATATAAATACTTCTCATTCTTTTTTTTTTGTCTTTCTTTTTCTTTTTCTTTTTCCTGCTCCAACTCGGCAGGTCTCTGGCAGAACAAAGTCATCCACTGATTGCAAGTCAGTCGTTTTTTTTTTTTCTTTTCTTCTTGTTGTTGTTTTGTTTTGTTTCCCCCATCGAAAAAACAGATGAAGGCATCAAGTTCTACAAAATGATGAACGTCGTTGCCGGCGTGTTGCCGTACTCCGTGTGCTTGCTTGCCGCGTGCTCGCGGAAGGAAAGGGGGAAAAAAAGTTGACGGAAGTTGCTGTTCATTTCTTGCTGTTTGTATGAAGAATGCGCTACTCTCTGGTCTTGAACTCTTAATAGGCATTCCAAACACACACACTCTCTCTCTCTCACATTTACACACACACACACTCACACACACACACACACACACACACACACACACACACACACACACACACACACACACACACACATCCTTGCTTTGTGTATGAAAGCACTCTGAAGTCTCGGTCCGAGCAGTTGGCATCAATCACTCAGCAGGTGGTCATGTTCCATTTCCTGTTGCAGTGAAGTGGTAACGAGAAGACGCAGCAAACTTTGTGTTGCGCCCAATGTGGGCTAGCAGGCTCCTACAGTCAGTGCAGTGCGCTCTCTTTCAATCACGCCCACACTCTCACGCTGTCTTACTCACACACACACACACACACACACACACACACACAAAAACTCTCTCTCTGTCTCTCTCTTACATGCACACCTATTATTTCTCTTGCTCTCTAACATACACACACACACAAACACACTCTCTCTCTCTCTCTCTCTTTCAATTACATGCACATCTACTCTCTCTCACAAACACAAATGCACTTAGACACACACACACACACACACATTTTCTATGTTCTATTTCAGCGCTGCTGAACAGAGTTCAACTTAGTTGTGATTGGTCAAATGCAACTCCAACTGAATCAGCATCACAAAAAAAAAGGTTGCTTTGAAACGTGCACCGGCTTAAATGCAGCCTCCTGAAAAGTGTACAGAATGAACTTTTCCATCTTGACTTCCGTCCGCTGCTTAGTATTCCGAGCCCGGCTGAAGTGAGCCGACTCCGCCTTGACAGTAATTGTTATTTATGCACGGGGAAAACATATCAGTAAGATGGCATAAGACAAAGCATGCCTGATGCAGAGTTCTCAGCCCCCCCGTCCCCCGTCATCTGAAATGCCTCCGGTGAGAAGTTCCCAGTGCCACACTGCCACCTTCTGAATGCTGGTGGTATTGCGGCTTTTCAAGAGTGCTGGAGAGAGTGGGAAGGCAAAGGCAACCACTACAAAATAAATCCACACACACACACACACACACGCACATACACACACACACACACACACACACACACACACACACACACACACACAGTAATTCCATTACATGCTGCTGAGAAATGGGAAATCCTTTACAGAAGCCCGTGCACAATTCATCATAAATAAGAATGGGATGTTTTCGTTAATTTCACGTCACTTTGATAATGCACGGCCGCGGCAATAACTCCTAATTAGCGGAAAACATCTTTTGTCGTCGTTGTTTTTCGATATTGGAAAACTCAAGATTTGTTTGTCAAGCATAGCTTTATTCCTTCTCTAGCGACAGCGTCGTGATTTATGTGTGTTTTCCAAACTGTTTAGGCAAATGCAATTTTACCGCTCTCATCCCAGCAATTCATCACACATGCTATTTTCGAACGGATGTATGGCTGTGCAATATGCATAAAGCCATCAAAGGCTGTCAACTCGTGTAAAGAGGCGAGTCCGCTGACTTCATTACCAGACAGCCTCGCCGGCGGAGCGTTTTTCCAGCGCTGCAGATGAGGGGTTCAGATATGTACTGCAGATGTAGCCTACACAAGAGCTCAAGTGTACCGCATGCACATGAGGGTTCAGATATATACTGCAGATGTAGCCTACACAAGAGCTCAAGTGTACCGCAGGCACATCCAAAATCGATGAAAACTGGGTGCTGGACAGGACAGACAAGCGTACAGTATGTCAGGAAAAAGAACAAAAAGTCCGGACATGTCTATAAGGAAGGGCTAGGGCTCGAAACGTTACACGTGGTGATTGACCATTGAAAGAAAACTGAGGAGCATATTCTGGTGTGTGGACTTCTTGTTCTATTTCCTGTAGCCTACACAAGACAGACAGGAAATAAGTCGAGGGGAAACACACTAGCGGGACAAGAGCTGAGAGTAACAACAGCGGTCTATGAGCTGGATGAACCCTGCCTGAACTTCCGGGGAATTTGAATTGGATACCAGCAGATCTATTTTCGCTGTTTACTGTCAGAATCTTTGGCTCCAATTAGAAACGGCCATACCCTAGTCCTGGCACGCTATTGGCCGGTGACACGCCGAAAACTAAACTTAAGTGACACGAAGTGCAGTAGAAACAAAGCGCAGCCTCGCCAGACTTAATGTTCAATCTTAAAAGATTGAGTTTAGTATGGTGAAAACC
This sequence comes from Sardina pilchardus, assembly GCF_963854185.1. Lineage (NCBI taxonomy): Eukaryota > Metazoa > Chordata > Actinopteri > Clupeiformes > Clupeidae > Sardina > Sardina pilchardus. The sequence goes on along the minus strand of NC_084994.1, from coordinate 34,101,668 downwards.
AGACTAAGGTGAATGTAGAATTGGTGAGGGAGTCAGTGAGAGGTCAGTTAGACACACTGGACAGACAGGACAACACAACAAGAAATAACAAACCTACAGTATAATACAAACAAAACAAAACAAGGACACAGAATACATAAAAGTGGGTCTTAAGTTACTGGATGTCTATATGGAAGTCTAAAGCTAATTTATAACCAAATGAACCAGCTTAACACCTTATAAGCACAAACACTGATTAGTCAACTTACTGCTTACACATGCAATGTGATTGCTTCAGTTCGTACCCAAGACCTTGTAGCCTGTAGACAGACAGACACCTTTTAAAGTTAGGGCCAAGTGAGACTTATTGCTGTTTCTCTCATGGCTGGTCACATAATAGTCAAGTCCAACCAGACAGCCATGTTGGAGGCCATGTTTCCAGCACTGCTGATTGTTAACAGAATAGAGCTCTTGACATGATCCTCACATGATGAGAGATAACAGGTAGGAGAGAGGAGAAGAGAACACATACCTCCAAACAGTGATGCAGTTGATGAGAGTGACATTGTGAGTTGTGAGTGGAGTCACTGGTGCAGTAGTAGATTGTTAAGCCAGTTCAGTGTATTGTATCAGAAACAACACAGGGGCAATTGCTCTGTCGCTAGTTTGGAGTTTAACACAGTTTTAAACTAGCGACAGAGCAATTGCCCTTACCAGACTAACTAACACACATAAACACAAAAGAGACATCAAGAGGGTTGGTGCCTGGTGCGTTTACATGCAGTTAACTCGAGCTACGGTTATAGATGGACTAGCCCGTTCAATTGGACTACTGTCCTGGTCCCAGTATAGTGGCACGAGAGGGGAATGGATTTATCGACCAAAGTATGTCAGACTTCGCCACAATATGCCCCTTTACAGCCTGTTAGTATTGGACTTTTTACACACTTTTGGTAACGGACCAAACATTGACAAACAATTTCCGTGGCTGGAAAATGGTCCCATGTCGAGCAGTGAATTGGACAACTTCACTTCTCTGTACATGTTGTATGTTCAGGACGCTTTACTTGTTTTACAAACAAGATGCTCACTAGCCCTCTTTGCAATTGAATGTTTACTTGTAGGAGTGAACAGACTCCTAACAACATTATCTTGATATGTTGGTCTGAATTTGAGAAATTTGATTTAGTGTGATTTCAGACTAACATGTTTACATGTAAAATGTATGATTTTAGTCTAACTAACACAATATTTTTTCCCCCAAGGGTGCCATCATATAATTCTCCAGAGTGGCATAGTGGTGAGTGAGCCCTATAGTGGTCGTTGGGTTGAGGTCAGGTCGTTGCGTCTGTCATTGTAAAGCAATGGCGTTTGTGGGCCGATTTTATTTAGCTTCTCATATGTCGCCAGGTGTCTGTCTCAGAGAAAATGAATCGACAGCTGTTAAGTGCAGAGCTTTAACAGTAAACTTGTAAAATCATTATTCAATTTCAGTATCAGTTATTACTGTAGTATCTCCTCTTAATTAATTAAGGAATTGTCTGCTGGATTATTATGGGGGAAAAAGTCCCGGCATGATAAACAGAATTGAATCAGCAGCACAAACCTGTCAACCCTGACAGTGGTCATTACCTTTTTGCAGCCAGATTAACGGCCTTCGAGGTGTCCTGTTTCACGGAATCAGTGGACAAGAGGCTAAGAGGAAACTTCCGACGTGCAGCGAAGGGGAGTTTCCTCCACCCGAGTCCATTCATTCCATGAAACAGAAGACCTCGAAGGCTGTTATCTTGCTTATCACCTGGTTGCCACTATAGACAATAGCCTTTATAGCGCTCAAAGGAAACAAGCGGTTCAGTGTATTGGTTTGTACAACTTTCTTTGGCCCTAACAGCAATAGCATGGACAGTTAGCCTGTTTACAGTTGATTAGATTGTTGCGAAGCCTGCAACCAGACTCAACCATCGTTCTACTATGATTACCACTCATAAGCATGATATGATTCAACTTTTTTTTTTTTTTTACTAGATCTACTTCATAGGTGTCCTGTTATTCAGAAATAATAGCCACCCCACCAGCCAATCAGAAAAGAGTATTCTTCTCTCCGGGTGATAGAACAGAATTATCTATTAGTCTGTTCAGATAACAGTAATGGAACTTTCCGCAACACTCTGAATAGCCATAGGCTATGATATAAATAAATAATGTAATGCTACGTATTCATGATTTATGCGTACACATTCAATCCACTGACAGCAGCACGTGAGCTTAACATGGGTGTCAGTGACTGCTGCTGAGGTTCTTCACATGCCTTTGCATGTTAGTCATGTCTACACAACCCCCCCCCCCCCCCCCACACACACACACACACACACACACCCTCTCCCCACACACACACACACACACACACACATCCTCCTCCAACACAGACACACCTTTTAATGACAGAGGCTGAGAGAGATCCTCATACTGTTTCCTTTAGTGACATTTAAGCTGCATTCCCCAGCAACAGTAAAGCCCACACGGTGATATAGTTATCTCCCGTCGCAGCGAAAACACTGCGCTGTTTATATGGAAATGATGTTGCTTTGAGAGAAGCTGTTTTCCCCCGAAGTGCCATTTAGTTATTATAAACAGAGGCCGCTATTAGCAGCGCGGGCTGTCGCCGAACGAGGATGTCTGGCGCGCGAGTTCGTTCGCTGGCGCTTATTACTTTGATTGTGTTTATCCACATAAAAATTGATTTGCATGCGTTGATGTGCCAAGTTAAAATAATAAAACAGACGAGCCGCCAGTAAACCGCACAGGTCTGATTTAAGAGGTGTGTGTGTGTGTGTGTAGGAGTGTGTGTGTGTGTGTGTGTGTGTGTGTGTGTGTGTGTGTGTGTGTGTGTGTGTGTGTGTGTGTGTAGGAGTGTGTGTGTGGTTTGTGTGTGTGTGTGTGTGTGTAGGAGTGTGTGTGTGGTGTGTGTGTGTGTGTGTGTGTGTGTGTGTTGTGTGTTTTGCTCGCTGGTGTTGTGCAGGGTGATGGCCATTGAAATGTCAGGGGTGTTATGAGTGCATCAATCATGGCAGGTGGCAGGCGTGGAGAGAGTGGCCCAGTATGAGGAGCCTGGCTCAACACAGTGGGCCAGAGTACTCATGTCCACCTTTTCCTAAAGATACATGAAGCGAGTGTCATTTGATTATGCATGAGTGTGTGTTGTGTGCGTGTGTGAGGAGAGTGTGTGTGTGAGTGTGTATGTTTGTGTGTGTGTCTGTATGTACATGTGTGTGTGTGTGTGTGTGTGTGTGTGTGTGTGTCTGTGTGTGTGTGTGTGTGTGTGTGTGTCTGTGTCTGTGTGTGTGTGTGTGTGTGTGTGTGTGTGTGTGTGTGTGTGTGTATATGTGTGTGTGTGTGTATATATATATATATATATATATAGTATGTATGTGTGTGTGTGTGTGTGTGTGTCTGTATGTGTGTATTTTAGGCACGTGTGTGAGTGTGCGCACATTCTCTTTCTAATTATTTTCTATTCCGCAGCTGAGAGCGCCTGTGATCTTACAACACTAAAAAAACTAGACCAGCACAAGTTACTGTAACACTGAAATGATTAAATGCTTGTTTCATTTCAACTTTTAAAAGTTTAGTTAGCGCAGCGCAGCCATATTTTCTGACAAGATACAACACAGAGTCAGCCCGAGCTCTTTGCCCTCTCTTCTGAACCCAGTCATGTATTGTTTAGTTGT
>NC_084994.1:34075461-34092961 GCF_963854185.1 Sardina pilchardus | reverse complement strand
CCTGCCCATCCCCTCCCCTTACAGACTAGAGGCTATAACCTGCCCATCCCCTCCCCTTAGAGAGTATAGATGGTATAACCTGCCACACTGTGGGTGAGCACCAACATAATGCTTTGCCATGTTAGTGGTGCCGTGTGGTGTGTTGTTGTGTGCCGGGCATAATGCCTAACACTGCTCTCTGACTAGTCGGGTCCTATTTGCTCTGAAGTGGAGATACTGTAGTGGTCTGTGTGTGCGTGTGTATGAGTGTGTGTGTGTGAGAGAGAGAGAGTTCTGTAGGTGTCCATCACAAAAAAAGTCCCCAAAAGTTCCAAAATCCTATAACATCAATCCTGCAGGATTTAGGAATCCTATAGGATTGTCCTAAATCCCCTCTAAAGTCTGATTGGAATCCTATAGGACTTTTTGATAGGGGGTTCATGTGTGTGTGTGTGTGTGTGAGAGAGAGAGAGAGAGAGAGAGAGAGAGAGAGAGAGAGAGAGAGAGAGAGAGAGAGAGAGAGAGAGAGAGAGAGTATGTGTGAGTGTACAGTACGTGTGTTTGTGCGTGTCTAGGGGTTCCTTGTTTTGGGCATTTGGGTCTGCTGGGTGGGACTTACGGAGGATTTAAGTTTCTCACTGCACCGCGGCAACGTCACCTTGACATGCCACTACAGAGGAGCGCTGGCCTGGCCCTGCTGCCCATTGATCTCTGCTTAATCTGCCCGCACTCCCTTGGTCCACATCGCCACTCCCACTCCCTCTGCTCTGGGTCAGCACTGTCCAGTCTAGTCCTCCACTCCTGTCATCCTCCTCTTTCTCTTTCTCTCTTTTCTCATTCTCTCATTCGCAGCCTCTACTTTTTAATTATTTTATTTGCTTAATGACATCTGGCGGATAGATGGATACATGACCTATCAATCCATATGAGTGAATGAATGCTTGAATGAGTGAATGAGTAAATGTATGAGTGAATGAATGATGGCTAACCTCCTAGTGCTGTAGATATCATAGCACCTTCGAAATTTGAGAGCAAATGAATATGCATCACACAAGCACGCACACAGACACACAAACACACACACACACACAAACACAAACACACACACCTCTCCATTCCTCTGGCTGAGACATGTCAAGTGGATGATTTAATGATTTGTGAGGGATTGCAGAGGCGACTGCCATTTCTGTAGCAGCCCTTTTTTTTTTTTTATCCCTGTACGTTAACCACTGTATTCTAAACATTAAAATGGCACCCTTGTATCGAGTAGGAGTTCTCAAGGCTCGGAGGGCAGTTTATAAAGATGGTTGACCTCCCCCACCACCCCAAGGCCTTACCCCGACGAAGGCCAAAGCAGTAAGCTTAAAGTGCCTTCCTGCATTACGAGCTGACAAAATTCACGATTTAAGACATTGACATTGAGACTGTAGCTCCGCTCCCCCCCCATAGTGACTGTCTGTGGCAATAATTTGTGATATATTTTACAACAGATGACAAGTCTGTCAACTCCGCTGTGCAAGATGAACTGCACTCATAATATCCTCATAAATAAACAATACGGACACAATATTCAGACTTAATTTTCTTTATCTATGAGCCGTATATCACTTCAGTAAATTACATAGAATGAATTTTTTTTACAAATATTGTAAGAAAATGAAAACACAGTAACATAGACTTATTCCATTTAATAAATATGATTGTAAATGCATTAAAACAGAAACAATTGCACACAGCACACAGAGTCGAGGTCAAAGAAAACGTTATACACCTAAATCCTGTTTTTTTGTCGTCGATTTGTTTTCTTTATACATTATATATAAAAGCTTTACAGTAATAAAACTCTTGTTCTACAAAAATAATCTCGCTAACTCTGTTCACGGGAGGGAAGTGTGGGAAGGTGAGGGTGATTTGGGGAGGGGGGGGGCATGGGGGAGGTGGTGGGGGGGTCTGAGGTTTGAGCAGGGGTCGACGCAGAACTCTGATTGGCTTCCCCAGGGGATTCCAATTAGAGCTTTCGCTTTTTTCTTGTTCTTTTTTTTTTTTTTTTTTTTTTCCTGATGTCACAGTTTTGCATTCCCTGCCACAGGCCAAACCGAATCCCTCTTAGTCTTCCGCCTGCCCGGCCTGAGCTCAGGAGGGAATGCCCCTTAAGAGTCCATCCTCCTCCTCCTTGAAGTCCTATCAATTTGGAACGAAACGGCAAGGGGAAGCTCCCAACCGAAGCCAGCCACTGCTCAAGGACAGAGCCTCAGGGCAGCGGACAGCAAAAAAACCCCAAACTACAGAGTTTCAGAGTTTCAGAAGAGAAGCGGTCAAGCTGTCCCCCCTAATCCTAATCAACCCCCCCTCCCCTGCGTTTGTGTTGTAAGAAGTGCTTTACAAAGCTGGCCTAAATGGTCATTATGTGTCTCTCGTTTGTACACAATGAACATACAGAAGGGGCCATATTGGGTCATGCTGCTGGTGCATTCTGGGTAACTCGTTCTCTGAAACCAGGACTTCACCCCCCCCCTCACCGATACCTCTATTTCCCCAGCCCCTCTGGATCACTTTCAAAAGCTTCTTCTCTCATAAGCTTCAACTCGCCCAAACATGAGTGAGATAATCCACTAATGTCGCGCATACACACATAAAATAATGATAAAAAAATAAACATAATAAACAGACACTCCGCGTTATCAAAAGGTCTACATCCAAGACCAGTTCCAAGTCCTCTCAATCACTCTTTCTCTCTCAGTATGATCAACTGATAATGACAGGGAAAATAAATAAAAAAACATAATGATAATAATAATAATTGAAAAAAAAAAAAAACATTTGTTAAACATGCTCTGTCAGATATTTTCACAAGTAATTACTTTAAGAAGAAAGTCATTTACATGTACATTCATCCCCCTATAGTTTCACTCAGGAGGTCTAACATTTACAATAGTTAATGTACACCAATGACTTCAGAGGTGATCTGGCCATGGAAATGGGCTGCTGTGGAGTGGACGGACGCCAGTGCCTTGTGTCCAGTGAACGAGCAGGAAAAACAGAGCTCAGTAGGAACACACACACATGTCCCTGTGGACCCGCCCGCCTGCCCGCCTGCCCATCCAACTCTGAAGCAGATCTGTGGCGTGTTTCATTTTTGGAGAATGGAGATTTTATTTTCTCTCTCTCTCTCTCTCTCTCTCTCTCATACTTGAGCTGGAACATCTTGGTGTTGCAATTCTGTCAAATTCAAACATTCCGAATTAAACTCCGATTTGACACTAACACTGGTAAACCGTGATATTAACTTATTCTCCTGTAAATTATAGGCCTTCAGTGTAAAGTCTACTCTGCCAGCAGGTGCTAAATTGCAACTGAAACAGCTTTTCTTTCAGCAAGCACATCACATAACTTTCATTACGAAGCACATCTGGTTCAGTTCCCAGAACAGATCTGGCTCAGAGTTGTCCCAAACGGGTAAACTGGGGTAAACACCGTTTTCAGTAAACATACTGTAGTTCCATATATTTGTTTACAGTCAACACAGTCCTAGTGGTTCTGAGCTTTTGCAGCAGATGTAGTAGCCGAACAAACGTGTTTGTTGTTAGTATAGCAGTCCTTCCAGTACATTTAGTTGTGGTTTTGTTTCTCTGTGGTAACACTGACGGGGCATCTTGTAAACAAAACACTTTAGACTACGTGGGGGAAGCACACTGCAAACCGTTTGCAAAAATATTACTGTCACTGATAAAAATGATTAATTTATCACACATTCATATCTGTCAATTTTCTTGCAAAAATTACACTTTTGGTAAAAGTCGCTCAACAAGGTCTCTGTGTGAAGCGTCAAAAGCACGTTAGCTTTTGTTACTCTCTCTTAATGTAGGTCACAAACCGCAGTAACCAAGCAATTATTCATTATTTCAGCACTGACTTCTTTCTTTTTTTTTTTTTGGACGAGAGAGAACTTATGAAGGAAGCATCTGCCGCTGTGCTCCGCATAGGAAAAGGGAATTGCCTTTCATACACACATCCCAAAATGTAATTCTTGGCATAAGCCTCTGAGCCATGTTTATCAAAATGAACATTTCTCTGCCATAATATGTGATAGTGAAGGTGCCCCTCTTGGCATGATCAAGAACCTCAAATAGGACCTACAGTATATTGTCTCTGCCTTATTCCAGCGAAGAAGGTTTATGAATTGAAAGATGGCGTTATGTGACTCAATGATCTAATTCTGTTGTTGTAATTTGAGACACATTAGAGCACAGTTCGTACACGTAGCAAATTACAGCAGAGTGCAACAACACAAGAGACTATAAATAAAGGTATTAGACCCTGTAATCTGATTATTAACATCAACACAAACACTATAAAACAATGAAATGAAATAATAATAAAAACAAAAATTGCGGGAGTAAGAGTTTTTGTGCCACAAAGTTTCGCCTTGAGACATTGGGTTGAAACTTAACATTTTTTTTTTCAGCATTGTTAACACAACTGATAGCATTTCAGTTTAGTCTGTTATTAAAATACACAAATATCTCGCATACACATTCATGTTTTACAAAATAAATGTGACTTTTATTTAATATATACTCAGGAATAAATACTGTATTGCTATTATTAGCAACACAATAAAGCAAGGAGATGCTAAGACACTAGCGACCCTTTTTTTGTTCTTTTTAGTTCTTTTTCCTCTTTAAATAGTACATGCTGTCCTTCTCCTTCTGCTGAAGTATGTACTTTATAGTTTTATAAATAAATGTAAGCAAAAAATGCTTCATTTTTCTTGAAACGACATGTATGTATATATAAAAAAAAGAAACCTGTACACGGTTTTTAATCTGGTATTCACAGAGCACAGTTTGTGTCAGCAGTGTCCCATCATGCACAGGTATAAAGCTTAAAACCTTTTTGTGTCAGAACCGCGAGTCCGTGAACACAAACAGGATATCTCTGTCGGGGGTGGAACCCAGGGGCGTCAGACGTCAATGTATGTGGGGAGTTCTGTTGAGAATTTGACTCGTGAATGAGATTTAATGCATTCTTTTTTTTTTTTTTTTGCGAGGTGGATGGTGAAAAATAAGAGGGAAGTGGAGATGAAAGAGAAAGAGAGAGAAAGAGAGAGAGAGAGAGAGAGAAAGAAAGAAGATAATAGGTTAGCAACAGAGAGACACACAACAGAAGGCACACAGACTCCCGAGTTTAGTGGGGATTGAGATTATTTCATCAAAAATTTCGTCATGCCTGTTATATGATACACGTTTTTGTTCATGCTTGCTTTCGGGTTTCTGTTTTTGAAGACGCCTTTTTCTTTAGTAAGTGCTGCTGAGCCGAGCATATCTTATGGTGCATTATACTGTATCATCATGGTCAATCACTTGCAGAGTCATTGCCCGGTAGTCTAATTTTTGGTAGCACTTTTTCAGAACATGACGTCATTAGGAATGTTTAACTGGACATTGATACTCTGAACTTAAGCAACATCAAAGCCTATAAGATATGCCCAAACAGTCATCTGTCATCAGTCAGAAATATCAATGTATTCGTGACGAACCCTTGCAGAAACCACCTACCATTTGTATACATGCAGAGTACATTAGTGATCAAATGCTTTATACAAAAGCTCACATCCACCCACAAACATATCCACCCCATGGCGTACCAAAAAAATGGCAGAATGTTTCTCTATGGCTTTCTATTACTCATTTATCAACAACCAATCTTACTGTAAGTGTTAATTTAATGAGTGTTCACTTCAGGACCTATTCACCTGTACGACAGGTAGTCAGGTAGCCTTTACCAGATGTTTTAATGCCCGAATTACCAAAGCATTTAACGTTAATGTTAACAGTTGGAATTGACACGGACTCATCTGTTAGGGAACTCATAAGTCAACCACGGGTGACTGCAGATTGTTTGTGTGTGTGTTTGTGTGTGTGTGTGTGTGTGTGTGTGAGTGTGTGTATACAGTATGTGTGTGTGTGTGTGTGTGTATGTGTGTATGTGTGTGTGTGTGTGTGTGTGTGTGTGTGTGTGTGTGTGTGTCCATGAGTCCTGAGGCCACACTGTTGGGTTTGCCTCTCTCTCATGAGAGTATTGCTTCTGAATAACGCTGAACTGCATGTAGTTGGAGAGTGACCGAGTGGGGAGGTCCAGTCCAGTCCAGTCCAGTCCAGCCCGACTCCCCACTCACCTGTCACTCACCTGTGGTTTCATCGCGAGCCGGACGCCCCGTTCTCCCGACACGGCCGTGTGTGTGTGTGAGGGGAGGAGAGGGCGGGGCGGGGGCGGGGGGTCGAGCCTCAAATCCGACCCACGAGCCTCAAACCTCACCTTCCGCACGGGCCTCCCCCGGATGACCGGACGCCGCCACGGCGACTCACCTATGGGATGGGCGACGAGCTCCGTGTCCAGAGCCTTCAGCGAGGACGCTGCCAACTCCCGCGGCGGGCGCGTTGCCACCTTCACCACCGGCCCCACGGCCGCACACGGAGCCGCCCTCGCCCCCGCCGCGGGTGTCGGTGTCGTCGACGTCGTCGTCGTCGTCGTCACTGTCGTTGTCGTTGTTGTCGTGGCGACGGCGCCGGCGCCGGCAACGGCGTCCCCGGCAACGGCGGCGGGACTCACGGGGCTCTGGATCATTTCTTGTTCTTTTTCGTTCTGCATCTGTGCATAGACGCTGAGGCCTGGGATCTTCCTTGAGGAAAGAATTACAATGAGACAAACGGGTAAAGCCCTACGGTCCAGGTGAGCGAGATGGAGAAGGGGGCAGGGGGAGAGGAGGGGGCATATCTGAGGGGCAAAAGGGGGAGGGAAGGAGGGAGGGAAGAGGAAGAGGAAGAGGAAGAGGAAGGAGGAAGAGGAGTTGGGGTGGGGGGTCCCAATGCATGAAATGAGTCATTAGTCAATCATCAGTCAACAGCCTCTGGTCTCTTAGCTCAATGCACACACATGTTGTCAAAAAATAAACAAAAAACACTAAACTCCCACACTGCCTGTTGTTTTTTTTGTCTAAAATTGCCCCTCAGCAACACGCATTAAACCCATTACCATGTAAATGATTGTGTATGACAGCTGTGAGGAGAAACGGATAGAAAACAAAACAAGTGCGAGAGAAAAAGAGAGAGCGAGAGAGAGAGAGCGCAGGCGTGACGAAAAGAGATTAGCCTGCTACTCAAGAGGTTTTATTGGCTTTATTTACTCTCTGCTTATACAATGACACCTCTCCTCTCTCCCTCTCTCTCTCTCTCTCTCTCTCTCTCTCTCTGTCTCTCTCCCTCTCTCTCTCTCTTCCGCGCACGTCCCTCGTTCTTCAGCCGATCTTGTCTAAATTGACCCCTCCTCGCCCCTCCTCTGGCCTTTTCTCTTGGAGAGTCGAGCCGCAGCTAAACCGATCTCGTTTAGCATTTCGCGAAAGGTCGCGGCGGTGAAGGCTGGAAAAGGGCTAAATATTGATGTTGTGTGACTGGCACTTTCTCTCCCAAACACCCAACCCCCCCCACCCCCACACACACACACCCGACCCTTGATGCTCTCCAGAGAGGTGCTCACCACGAAGGAGATGGCGGTGGAGGAGGACTAGCTCGGAGACTCGAGGGAAGACATACAGCTTACGGGCCGGGCGCGTTTCGAGGTGTGTGTGTGTGTGTGTTGGAGAGTGTGGTCGGAGGTGTGAGGGTGTGCTGGAGCACAGTTGGAAGTGGGGGGTGATGTGTGCGTCAGTGTGTGGTTGGAGGTGTGGGGGTTAGGGTTGGGGGTACGGTTGGAAGTGTGTGTGTGTGTGTGTGTGTGTGTGTGTGTGTGTGTGTGTGTGTGTGTGTGTGTGTGTGTGTGTGTGTGGGTGTGTTGGGGCACAGTTGGAAGCGAGGGTGGTGGTGGTGTGTGCATCAGTGCGTGGTTGGAGGTGCAGGGTGGGTTGGGGGTACGGTTGGAAGTGTGTGTGTGTGTGTGTGTGTGTGTGTGTGTGTGTGTGTGTGTGTTTGTGGGAGTGTGTTGGGGCACAGTTGGAAGTGAGGGTGGTGGTGGTGTGTGCATCAGTGCGTGGGTGGAGGTGCAGGGTGGGTGGTGGTGTGTGCATCAGTGTGTGGTTGGAGGTGCAGGGTGGGTGGTGTTAGTCGTGGCTGAGAGGCAGCAGCTGCGGAGGGTCATGGAGGGACACTCCAAGGGCGGAACACGTTACCTCTTGAATTTGTAGATGACAAAGATGGCCAGACCCACCACCACCACCGACAGGAGCATCAGCATGGCCGAGCCGCTGTGGTTCTCACTGGTGTCCACTAGGGGCGCTGCAGGCACAAGAAAATAAAAAATATATAAAAAATATTAAAAACCGGTGATGGGATCTTTTCAGTTCTGGCTTGTTGCTAGATGGTTCTTTCTTGCCTAAACTTTCTTTTTTTTGCTCCTATCCATGTGATTAACAAACAGCTGAGTCTTATTAAGGAAGGTTCGCACGCACGCACGCACGCACGCACTCACGCACACACACACACACACACACACACACACACACACACACAGGGGTGGTGAGCTAGACCTTGGAGAACAAGGACGGGAAGCATTAAATTAGTGTTGGCAGTGCTTCATGGTGTTGTTGCTAAATGGTTTACAAAAAAAAAATGAAGGTCAATTAATCCCTGAGCCTGAGAAATCGCATGCAAATATAGGATAGCAGAGGTCACTCCACAAATTAGCACTGATTACACTTAAGCATGCCGCATACGTACCATAACACTTGATACTATTTTAAGCATGGCTTATTTTTCATGTCTTTCTTTTTTACAGAAACTAATTATATGAAGAGGTGGAAAACTACTGCAGATGCAGAGGTAGAACAAATGAAAGAGTTCAGATGTGAAACTTTCGAAAACGCTCAAAAAATAACATAACAGTGGTGGGTGAATGCTTTCCACAGATACAGTAGTATACGTCAATCAAATAATTTCACTTCAAAACCTGTTACATGTATCACTCTCTAACTGCTATGAAATATCAATTTGTGGCCCCAGCCGTGGCGCAACTGGCTGGGGCACCTGCACCGCACGCCGGCGACCCGGGTTCGATTCCCGCCCCGTGGTCCTTTCCGGATCCCACCCCAGCTCTCTCTCCCACTCGCTTCCTGTCATTCTCTCTACTGTCCGGTCCAATTAAAGGCATAAAAAGCCCAAAAAACAAAAACGAAATATCAATTTGTAGGTAACCTATGGGGGTCTGATAAAAAAAGAAATGCTCATTTAAGAGAAAAGTGGTCAGATGGATTCAGAGGGATACAATAAACTCTTCTAATATGTTTGTAGGACTTTCGCTGTCTGAAGCCAAACTTTTCTACCCCTGTTCACATGATGAAGCGAGTTTTAGTTCTTTGTTGTTGTGGCAGTCAAACATGATTTTTTGGTACAGTATGTTTTCTCTAGGACAAAATAATCTGCTATCTCTGAATAATAAGCTGAAACTGAGATCTGGACCTCACTCACCTGCTGAGAGGTGAGTATAGTGGAGATGGTGATCTGGACTTACCTGCTGACAAGTGAGCAGCGTAGACGGTGATCTGGACTCCAGGCCTCAGGGTGAACTGCACCAGGTTCTGGTTCAGGGCTCCTAATACCATCTCAGACAGCTGTACGGAGGCCAACGAGGGACAAACAGTTAGACACCAAGCCAAGATTTTGTTCATTTTGCAAGACGTCTGTTAAAAAACATATATAACTGTTCCTTAAGACTTGTGATAATGATTCCATTGGGTTACGATACAATAGTAGTTTGAATGTAATCCATTAATTTGCACTTCTCAGGGGGACAAAGAAACACATGTTTGAAGAGTGATGAATATCAAATCTCATTTCAGAATCTCAAAATAATTGAAAGTTTTAAGGCTAAACTTTGAAAGATGTACATTGATTAAGTACAAAGTAAGACATATTCCTTCTATATACTGTAGATTGTGAAATAATGCATTTCTTGACAGTCATCCATGTCTGCTGGACTAAGTTAATCACTCACAGGAATGCCCAGTTAGTTCCACATACTCCTCAGAACTGCTACGTACGTATGTGTTTTCCCCCTCTGACAGCAATACTTTGGCATGAGCCATGTTGTCTATGTTTAGTTTATAGATCCCCTTTTTTTCAAGACTTCCATTTGGTATCATTCTTATTATTAGTACCGGTCTGTTATCAGCCAGTGTGGTGATGACAGTTGTTATTTGAAATAGTTGTGTTATCACATACTCGTAGACCCAAGGCTGTTTTCTAACTCCCTGTGTTTGGCCGGTTTTGTAAACAGAGAGCTTTGCCCTCACCTGTGTTTTGGAGAGACTGCTGTGGAAAACAGGGTCGTTGTCCACAAGGCTAACAAACACACATGAGGTTAAAAAAAACAACATGCTGGCTAGGTATGTCACACTAAAAGTATGTGTTGGATTTGTTTGCCTTAGCTTAGACAGAGGCTATCAGTCACTCTCAAAAACGATGTGTTGGAAATAACACATTGATGTGTTTAGGTAAGGACAACACAGTTTTTTGATGTTTTCCAACACGAGTTGTGTTATTTGTTACACAATATGTAAACACATCAATGTGTTGTTTCCAACACCTGCTTTTTGAGAGTGAAACATCCTTGTTGTTTTCATGCCAGAAGAGAGCAACACTAGCTTCACAATGTATGACAAAGTATGTTTGTTGTGTGTGTGTGTGTGTGTGTGTGTGTGTGTGTGCTGTGAATGGATAGCTGTTATTTCAAAAAAGTGTTTTGGCATTCAGTGATGGAGAGATCACTATGTCCCCCTGCCACTTTTCTGTATAGCGTAACTATTTTCATTTGTCTTGTTTTGATTTTTTTGTTTTGAATCCTAGTTGCCTCAGATAGGCTACAACAGCATAAGTCCTCATTTCTTTTCCTGCCAATAGAGTGAAGCCGTAGCCAGTCAGTTTTGAGCTCACAGCCAAACAAATGTAGCCATTTTTCCCTCTTCCTCACTCTGAACTTCGTTTGATTCCGCAGCCTGGCTTCATTAATTCGATCCGCCTCATTTGGCAAATTAATCGTGGCGTGGGCAAATTCCTACAGTCCTTCAGCCCCGCTGTTATATTTCTCGTTTAAAATTAGACTCTTCCATGAATAATTACTTATACTTGCTGTTGCATCAGGGTCAGTAAATCTATTATTCGTTTTAATGAGCTTCACACACACACACACACACACACACACACACACGTCTGCACCTTCAAGATGCCAAACCTTGAAATAAAGATTTATTGCACGACGTTATGGGTAGGAAGGGAGGAAAAAAGCATGCTGGTTGACTCGTGTCACGCAATCACATAGGGTTTCAGGGGGCCAATGTCGGTGAAGAAACACACACACACACACACACAAAAATAACATAATAAATCAATAATAATGATAATTTATAAATTTAAAGCAACACTAAAGCACTTTTCCTCTGTCACACACATGCTATTTGTTTATCCAGCAAATAACAGACAAGGTAGAATATGTTGCATGATTTTATTAAAGTATGATGTATAGGGACATCGAAGCACGTCAAATGTGTAGTTTCTGATGTCTCATTTCATCGAACTACAGATACACCACCCCAGCTCGTAAAGTTACATATAGTGCAGTTATAGCCGATAGAGGGCCGCAAAGTCAAAGCGGAAGTGCCGCTCACCCTGTTACGAGTTAATGAACCGCTGAAATGATTTTGGAAACATTATTTTAAGGTGCGAAAAACTCTTTAGTGTTAGCTTTAAATAAATATAAATAAAAATGACATAAAACTTTCCCCCGGTTCTCGGGCCAAGGTGAGCAGAAGTGTGACAGCTCTCTCGCTGGCCGCTCGTAATCACTGGCTGCGCGGCGGTGGAAAGGTGTACCGGCGCAACGACAGGCACTTGGTCTGAGAGCAGTCATTTACGGCTCAGTCATTAGCGTGAACATATGACCTTAGAACAGCCAGGGCTCATACAGCCTATATATATATATATATATATATATATATATATATATTCTGTAGGTACCATGCACTTGTGCGATGCTGTGTATATATATAGAGAGAGAGCTCTCTGCAAAGAAATGAAGGCTTTTGAAGGAATGGTAAGATCTTGAAAGCGACAAGAGTGACTGAGTCACTGACTGTAAGTGCTTTTAAGTCCTTTTTATAAGTCTTTGGTCCAGACTTGCCCCTGGGACGAATGACCTTTGATTGTCACTTGGTCACAGAGAAATGGTCAGCACAGTCAGTCAGTACTGTCCAAGTAGAAGCCCTGATCAGCTATGTCCTGCCGCCTTTTTTCCCCCCTTGTCAAAGACCTCAAAGAAAAGAAAAGAAAAGGAAAGAAAAGTAAAAACCTCTCTACTGCCACTCACGCCGATGCTGAAAGAAGGGAGGGGGAAGCAGATGTGCAGTCGAAGAGAGCTATGCATGCTGTCGGCTTTTTATTTATTTATTTCTTTATTCATTTATTTATTTATTTATTTGCTTTTTTTTTGCGGCGTGGTGCTCGGCTTTGGCCGCGTCTCGAGCCCCCTTCTGGCCCCCTTCACCGGCCCGCTGATGAGCTGCGGTGCTTTAGGATATTAAATCTGCGCTGCGGAGGCGAGGCGGAGGCGGAACGTTTACGCGGGCCAACATTGACATCTGCTGGAAGCGAGATGAAACTCCTGCATCCCCTTTGATTGTTTTTGCTTTGTTTTTTGTTTTTTTTTAATCATTGGTTTTGATCCGCTGCAGCGGAACAGAGTAATCAAGACAGACCCATTTCCTTTCAGTTCTCTCTCCCTCTCTCTCTCTCTCTCTCTGACAAATAATTTTGCCTTTGATATCCCACAGATCTTTGTATTTAAATACACTACTTGATTAGTATACGACTGTAATACTGTAATTGTGCTGGTACAAAGTCATATTGTAGTAACAACACAACAGGCATGGCAATGATTCAGGAGATTCCTCTCATTCGGCTTTTATACATCCTCCCTTCACCCTCGGGCCTCGATCCTCACTGATCATAAAGAACGATGGGGCGGCAACAATGGGATAGTATATCCAGTTTTAGTTATAGTTCAGTAGGAACACCCCTTGAGGATCGAGCATCAAGGATCGAGGAGAGATGTTGAGAGGCAACCATTCTGAATGACCAGAGTGCTAATGAAACAATTTAATGGCGTCTGTTTCCACTTACATGGTCACCTTGTTCTAATATGTTAAGAGACTGAACACTGGGCTGAGACATGGGTCTGCTCCACAGCAGCTTTTAAGTTTTAACTTATGATCATCCATCATGCTGAAGTGAAACAAAAAAAGTTGTTCTGGAACAAGTCTCTTCGGAGACTCATCATATTGAACTTTCTCTCAGAGAGACATTACGCGAACGGATTAGACAGAAAATTGAACAGGGACGAAAGCTTTGAGCATCAAGCTATGATCATCCATCATATTTAAAAAAGAGACATATCGAATTCTTACTCTTTGTTAAATAAAAGTTGTACAACAATTCTCTTTTGGAGACTCCCTCAGTCTCATCTCAGATCACTGAGACATTCAAACTCACTGTTTATCTGTATACCCTAATTACCATACGACCTTATAAAGTTCTATTTTATGGGTAAGGCAGGCTACACACTGTAAGACAATGTTCTGTGGAAGGATACAGCACATTTCATTTTGTTCGATAGTTCTCATTCCTTTATAGGCACCAAATGAAAGAGAACCCTTTCAAAATCTCTCTTAGATTTGACCGGTCTTCTTACAGTGACGTTGCTTGCAGTAAAGTGCAATGCCTTTGGGGATGCTCATCACAAGTCCACGGACCTACAGATTGTCTCACCTGATATACAGTATATGGCATTAATATCACTATTGGGCCTGAACCCCTTTAGTGGAAGATTACAGTTAACAGAGGCATGGAGAAAACAGCCTTTTAACAGTACAAACAAAAAAAAGAACCCAAGTCATAATAGGAGGAACCCAGAACCCAAGTCATGATAGGAGGAACCCAGAACCCAAGTGATAATAGGAGGAACCAAGAACCCAAGTCATGATAGGATGAACCTAGAACCCAAGTGATAACAGGAGGAACCCAGAACCCAAGTGATAATAGGAGGAACTATTCTGATGGGGTCCGGTTGGGTGGAGAGGGGCTAGTGTGTGTGTGTGTGTGTGTGTGTGTGTGTGTGTGTGTGTGTGTGACCAGACCAGCTTACTGACCTCGTCCAAGTGTGTGTTGGTCTTCTCGGGCTTGCCCTCGGTGACCTGCTTGTCGGGCAGCAGGAAGAACTCGGCCGTCGTGGGGAGCCCCGGCAACACGGTGACCAGCAACAGCTCCCGGTCTATGCCTGTGGCCTGTGTGCGTGTGTGTGTGTGTGTGTGTGTTTGTGTGTGTGTGTGTGTGTGTGTGTGTGTGTGTGTGTGTGTGTGTGTGTGAGAGAGAGAGAGAGAGAGAGAGAGAGAGAGAAGGAGAGAGAGAGAGTCAAATGAAGAGATGTATGGCAGTAGAGACGAGAGAGTGGTAGAAAGCAAGAGGGAAATTGATTATATAAAAGGAATAAACTCTGAATAAACAAAATCAAGAAGTAAAGTAAACAAACACATCAATCACTGTTGGATAATAAACAGAGAAAGCACAAACGGAGAGAGAACCACAATAAAGAGGTTAAGGACACAAACAGACCCACAGGATACAGTCAGAGAGAGAAAGAGAGGGAGAGAACAACAGAGAGAAAGAGAGGGAGAGAGATATTGAGATAGAGAGAGAGCCCTTTCCACTTCCTCTCCACTTGGCCCTCACAAACAGACCCATAGGATAGTCAGAGAGAGAGAGACAGAGAGAACAAGAGAGAGAGAGACAGAGTGAACAAGAGAGAGAGAAAGAGAGAGACAGACAGAGAGAAAAGGAGAGAGAAAGCGAGAGAGAGAGAGAGAACAAGAGAGATTGATAGATGAAGAGAACAAGAAAGAGAGAGAGAAAAAGAGAGAGCCCTTTCCACATCCCCTCTCCACCTGGCCCTCCCGTTGAGCCGGCTCATTCCGTTAAGCAGCAGCCCTCAGCGCTAGCAGCCGCGCTACAGGAAATGGAAAAGCCCTGTGACTTATGGGAGTGGTCACGCCGCTCCGCACCGCACCGCACCGCACGCCGCGCACCACACACACACACATACACACACACACACACACACACACACACACACACACACACACACACACACACACACACACACACACAGCTCCCATAATGCATTATGTAAGCCGCCGCTCTGGATACGGGGCCGCACAAGGGGGCCTCCAGAGTGGTGCTGCGCGCAGCCTGCCCTGGGCTATATGTGCACTAACACACTCATACTGTACACTACAGTACACTACCCCTCCACTCTATTGTTGTGCTGCGCTGATGGCTATTTAGCTACATGTGCATTTTTATTTCCTTGTTTATTTATTTATGTGTTCATTTGTCCGGTATTTCCCCACTTGGGTACTGTGGGTACTGTGTGTACGCTTGCGGGAAGTTGATATCTTTGAGCCGAGGGTTCCAAATGGTGTGTGGGAAGGTGTGGGGGATTGAGAGAGAGAGAGAGAGAGAGAGAGAGAGAGAGAGAGAGAGAGAGAGAGAGAGAGAGAGAGAGAGAGAGAGAGAGAGAGAGAGAGAGAGAACTAAGAATTGTACTAATGCTATTGTACTGTGCTACTTTCTGTTCTGACTGCTTTGGCAATGTGAGTACCCCTTGTCATGCCAATAATGATTTTGAGTCTGAATCTGAGAGAGAGAGAGAGAGAAAGAGAGAGAGAGAGAGAGAGAGAGAGAGAGAGAGAGAGAGAGAGAGAGAGAGAGAGAGAGAGAGAGAGAGAGAGAGTGAGTGAGAGAGAGAGAGAAAATCAGGAAATAAAACACAGAAAGAGAGAGAGAGAGAGAGCGACTCAGAGAAAGAGAGACAGGGGGAGACAGAGACGCTTGCATCTCTCTGCGTGTGTGATGGACTGTGCTTTCAGAAATCTCAGCCTCCATGATGAAACATGTCCGTTTACCAGTCAAAAAGAGATTGATCATTGGAGACACATCCCTCTCCCTCCGCTCCCAACCGAACATGCACTCACTCAGCTTAAATTATACACACCCAGAATGTGGAGATGAGGAGATTTCACTTTTCACAGCCACTACTACATAAAACATAACACATCTCTCCCTCTCTCTCTCTCTCTTTCCCTTTCTCTCTCTCTCTTTCCCTTTCTCTCTATCTCCCTCTCCCGCCCTCTCTCCATCACTAAATCCACCATGCATGACAGAAACGTGTGAGGTTGTAGGCACAGTGCACTCGATGCACTTGATGCGCCACGAAGCAAAAATCTAATTTCGCTCGTTTTTTGTTTTTTCTTTCTTTTTTTTTCTCTCTCCCCCCTCAGAGGAACAGAGCAATCAGGAGAGAAAGACCAGCAGAGGGCCTCAGGGATGGGAGTGTGTGTGTGTGTGTGTGTGTGTGTGTGTGTGTGTGTGTGTGTCGGTGGACGGGATGGATTGCGTATGGATTCGTAGAGGTTCTATAGCATCTCCTAATGAAATGAGAGAGGAAGGAAGGACCCAGAGGGAGGGAGGGAGAGAGAGAAAAAATGAAGGGGAGAGAAAGAGATCAAAGCAAAAAGCGACCCTCTTCGAGTGTGCGGGACGGGAGGGGAGCTCGTTGGTGCGCTCGCTCGGACACACACTTACCTGGACCACCGAGTTCCTGATGACCCGGCTGACGTCCAGTCTCCATTCGGCCACATCGGGGTTGTGCTCGTCCAGGTTGGAGGAGAAGGCCAACAGATGGGACTTGAAGTACTCTGAGGTTGTAATTACACAGAGAGAGAGAGAGAGAGAGAGAGAGAGAGAGAGAGCAAGAGAAATAGAAAGAAAGAGATAGATTGCTTTCATGTTTCATGGTTGCTTTGGTTTCATTCTTTTTGCTTTGTTTTTTTTGTTGTGCTTTGATTTCTTTGATTTCAGTTGAAAATGGTGAACCCTTGAGGATCACAGAAAGACAAGCTAAGTCTGTGTGGGGAAAAAGAAAAAACAACAACAACAACAAAAAAAAAAAGCACTAAGCACCAAGCTCACAGGTGAAAGACTGCAAATGTTCTACTGAAGCCTTTGTTTCAAACTGATCGATATTTTCAAGATTCAGGTGTGCTGTGTTCTGTCTCTCGCCATGGAGAAGATTGGGCGCCATTTTGCTATCACCCATCTGTGTTCCCCCAGGCCAACTACACACCTCCCCTGGACTAAGAAACACTGTTTATTCGTTCATTCACTGAGTGCGTTTACTTGCACGCTAAAAAAAAACCCGGATTATTATCAGGCTTTTGTCGTTACCTGGAAATTCAAGTGCTTGTGTAAACGGAATGTTCATTATCAGTTTACTGCTGTTATCCGTTTATGAAAAATCCATTTTCTGTCAAGATACGCTCACTGATATGCGCAAATAGCACGCTGGTCGTGCAACCTCTTCTCATACGCACGCACGCACGCACGCACGCACGCACACGCACACACACACACACATACACACGATA
>NC_084994.1:34062937-34070261 GCF_963854185.1 Sardina pilchardus | reverse complement strand
ATACACACACACACACACACACACACATATATATATATACATATGCACACATGCACACACACAAACACACACACACACACACACAAACTCACTCTAACTTTTTTTGGGGGGAGGAAAAGTTTTTCATGCATTTTTTTTTGTTTTTTGTTTTTTTGTTTTGTTTCTCATTCTCTTCCTCAGTGTCAGTGTCGACCTTTTCCTTTTTTCTGGAACCTTCCACAGTAGAGTACGTACGTCATGATCAAGGTCTCCTCCCCCGGCTCCCCCAGGACCCCGTCCACAAACAACGGCGACGACGTGAAGCTGTACTTGTTCCACAGCCTGCCCTCGTCAAAGCTCAGCCTGCAGAGGAGTAGAGAGAGAGAGAGAGAGAGAGAGAGAGAGAGAGAGAGAGAGAGAGAGAGAGAGAGAGAGAGAGAGAGAGAGAGAGAGAGAGAGAGAGAGAGAGAGAGAGAGAGAGAGACAGAGAGGAGAGACGCCGCCGCCGCCACACCCATAGACAATGTAAACAGCTCACACAAATATATGAGACGGGAATGGAAATCTTGTGTGTGTGTGTGTGTGTGTGTGTGTGTGTCTGTGTGTGTTGTATATAATGGAAATCGCCAAATTATTATGACAAATCACTCGCCAACACGCTGACAAAATACTTATGCAGATTTCTAATGCCTATCGCAGAATATCAGATGCTAATCTTCAACAAAATGTATCAGTGAGAAACACACAGTAAAGAAGTGCGGAAGTAACAATTTGTGCAGTCTATAATATTCAGTGTGGTCAACGTTGTTAGAAAATATAAATTAAACAGATGTTTGTTTTGCATCACTGGAACCCGTAAACTCATCTGTCCGTGTGTGTGTGTGTGGGGGAGGGGGGGGATCTCTGCATAAATCTGTATAAATAAACTGGCACTTTCCTGGACTTTTTTTTCTTTCTGATTTCTGATTTATTCAGAAGCGTTAGATGCGGGACTTCTTTTTTCTTTCTATCTTTCTATCTTTTTTTTTTTTTTCTAGCGTAAACACACTGACAGGGTACACATTACTAAGTGATGTCTAAGTGGCGGCTGGAACTCATGTCCCGCGTGGGGAGGAGTTGTAGCAGGGGTGATCCGTCTTCCTCAAAAGTGGAGGATGACTGGACCCGTTAGGATAAGTGGGCAGCACAAGAGGCTAAAGGGAGAGCTGACATGGAGGTGTCAAGGGCTGTTTGTACTGATGGCCATCTTCCAGGGACACACAGTAGGGAGGAGGAGGAGGAGGAGGAGGAGAGAGGGGGAGAGGAGGAGGAGGAGGATGAGGAGGAGGAGGAGAGAGGGGGAGAGGGGGAGAGGAGGAGGAGGAGGAGGAGAAGGAGCAAGCAAACAGCACACTGTCCATTCAAATCAAGCAAACTTAACTGACCCCTGTGTCGGATGTGAAAACTGCTGTTTGGAAACTCCGCATTGGAAACAAAGTCCATGTGAGGTAACATCTTCTTTCTTTATTTCTTTTTTTTTAAATGACTAAATATGTCATTGAATGATCATTATTTATATTCTAATGTAGTTAACTGTGTTTGCCAGAGCTTGTAACCTCGGTGTGTGCAAGTTGTTTTTTTTTATTTGTACATTTGCTCCAAACATTAAGGCACTTTTTTGGCCAGCTGTCCGTCATGTAAAGGGGCCTCACCAGAGGTGCCTGATGGGAAGTGGAGTGTGCCGGATGGCCACCAGAGCTCCCCCTTGGTCCAGGTAGAGCACGCTGTACTCCTCGTCAAAGATCTGCACACAGACACACACACAACACACAGAGCAATATCTTATGAACAGCTATCGCAGTCATAGACACACAGCACAGCAAATTGTTGTATAGCATGTAAAGGAGATGCATGAATATTGCTAGTGCACATAGGTTGCGATTTCATATTATTTTCTGTTTTTAAAAACACCATTTTTTACGCATTTAGGCTGCATTGGGTTAAATGCACAGCGCATCCTTTGAACAGATGCTGCAGCAATACACACGGGTCTGTTTAGTATTTTATTGGTATACATTCTGAGATTTATTGCATGTGTACACCTGCATTTTACCTCACAAATATGCACTTTATCTCAGCTTAGATTATGGACCATTGTCATTGCCATTTTTCTGTGTCGGCGTTGAGGCTTATTGCACAAAGGGGTCTTTACGCCGCGTCAAACTGTTGTCATTTTGAATGCTGATAGATGTTGAAATGGCCACAACACAGCACACAAAACAACCTTTCATAATAACATGGTGTAACACACGCTTAAGTTGTTTACTCTCACCGATTCCTTCTGCCACCCTCCCTTCTCTTCCACCTTGTGTTGTGGTCTTAATAGCACGTCTCAGATGATGCGGAAAAATGACTAAGGGGGGGGATTCATTTGGAAACATATGTCAGCCACTAACCCCAGGTATGTCTTCTAATCCATCTGGCTGTTATGCGATGCCAAACGGCGCCATCCAAAAAAAAAAAAAAAACCCTGCAAGCTTTTAATGCCAGCCGAGCTATGCCCGGAAAGGCTTTAATTTCCTCGTCATTTGCTAAATCGTATCTCGCCGATTCTTCTGACGAGCAGATTGATGGGGCTGCGGTAGGTGCCACAGGGAGGCAAAGGAAATGAATCATTTAGGCTGTTTTAGGCCGCGGAAAACGAGCTTTAGCATGCACATACCGAGCGCGCTCATTTGTGCAGGAAATATAAGTCTAATTCTCTCTTTCATCACCTCACTTTAGCTCTTCGTTTTGATGGATCCAGAGGCCAAGTACTGTATGTGCAATTTAAGTCCAAGCACAGCTTGTGCTTTCGAGTTGACTGGTTAGACTGCTTCGTTGCCCACCCCCCCACCCCCCTCCCCCCTTCCTCGTTTCCTCAAAGCCTCCTCTCGTTTTGATTAGAGCTCAAACACATCATCCTAATCCTGACCTGAGTCGAATATGAGTTACGCCTCGAGACGGAGATCTCGTAATTCTTTGCGACAATGCATCAAAATGGAGAGCGCACACACACACACATACACATACACACACTCACACACACACAACATAACACCCCCCCCCCCCCCCCCCCCCCCCCCCCACACACACACACACCTCCGCCCCCGAAAAGAGCCGCGCACTTGTGCACATCAATTTTGGTCTTAATTATTTTCTCTCTCCGTGTGTTTTATTTTAATTAGATACCGGGGCCCCAATAAATTTAAATCACGCCATCAAAATGTTTGAAGAGCCCACCCACGGGCACGGCGAGAGGCGACGAATCCAATTACTTTCAAGGGACTGTGTCGCTTGATGATCTCCCTCTGAAACGGGAGGAGAGAGGGGGGATTTATCCGCCGGGAGATGGATATCATCCGTATTGAAATGACCCTTCTGACTCCTCGGGAATCGTCATCTTTGCTTTCTTCCCTCCCCGCCGCATCCATCTGTCCATCTCTCCTGCTTATCCACCTGTCCATCCATCCATCCATCCATCTGTTCATCTATCCATCTCTCCTAATCCACCTGTTCATTCGTTCATCCAATCATCTGTCCACCTATCCACCTCCTCCTTCTATCCACCCGTCCATCCATCTGTCTATCTATCCCTCCATCCATCCATCTGTTCATCTATCCAGCTCTCCTAATCCACCTG
This sequence comes from Sardina pilchardus, assembly GCF_963854185.1. Taxonomy (NCBI): domain Eukaryota; kingdom Metazoa; phylum Chordata; class Actinopteri; order Clupeiformes; family Clupeidae; genus Sardina; species Sardina pilchardus. Next base: position 34,066,621 of record NC_084994.1, on the reverse strand, counting down.
TTCATTCGTTCATCCATTCATCTGTCCACCTATCCACCTCCTCCTTCTATCCACCTGTCCATCCACCCGTCCATCCATCTGTCTATCTATCCATCTGTTCATCTATCCAGCTCTCCTAATCCACCTGTTCATTCGTTCATCCAATCATCTGTCCACCTATCCACCTCCTCCTTCTATCAACCCGTCCATCCATCTGTCTATCCGTCCATCCATCCATTCATCTGTCCACCTATCCACCTCCTCCTTCTATCAACCCGTCCATCCATCTGTCTATCCGTCCATCCATCCAATCATCTGTCCACCTCTCCACCTCCTCCTTCTATCAACCCCTCCATCTATCCGTCCATCCATCCATCCATCCATCCATCTGTCCGTCTCGTCTTGGTGTCTTTGTCTCACCTGTCTCCAGGTGTTGCCCGCGTCAGAGGTGATGAACATGCTCACGTTACTGCTGCTCAGCTCAGCACCGATAGAGCCTGGGAGAGAGAGAGAGAGAGAGAGAGAGAGAGAGAGAGAGAGAGAGAGAGAGAGAGAGAGAGAGAGAGAAAATTAGAATTTTCTAAATACTTTTATTACAAAAAAATCAACATAAAATCGTTCATGAGCGTGAACAATTCACACTGGATTAAAAAACACACTGTACGTGTGAAAATGCTAGTTCATCATTTACAACTGAACATAAAACTCCATTTACACACCAAATACTTTCAAACATTGGTACATTTTCAGAGAGAGAGAGAGAGAGAGAGAGATCAAAAGAGAGAACGAGACAGATTTATTTCAATGAATGTAGCGAGAAATATTTTAAATACTTCAATGTTATCTCACAAATTAATGTCATGTTTTTTTTTGTCCTTAATGTCATGCTTGGCAACACTGTATCTCAACCGTCATGCCAATGAAGCAACAATGAATTTAATTGAATTTAAAGAGAGAGAGCGAGAGAGAGAGAGTGAGAGAGAGAGAGAGAGAAAAGAGAGAAAGAGAAGGAGATTATGCAGATCCAGCGAAGCAAAGTCAAACAACATCCTAGCGTGTGCGAAAGGGACACCTTCCGTGATGAATTAAACACACACATGGGCTCTTCCGCCAGACATGATTACAGACGAGCCTATAGGAGCCTATAGGAGTTGTTTTGGTATGCGTGTGGGCAACACCTAATCTCCGCACACTATAGGCCTCACACTGCTGCCCATTCACACGGCAAGTGGAGAAATGTAATGAGTGCGCTTTGGTTGCTAAGATAAGGAGAAATGGGTCTCCCTTGAGAACGTACAGCAGCGCTATTCAATATGTAGAACACGACATCAAAAAACATTACCTGATCATGTACTGCCACTGATAATGAGGTGTATTATGGACTGTGGAGTAACGATATTCACGACACGGCAGCACATCCGGCACTAAAGCTCTCTGTCACGCTGGCTTTGGCATCGAGTGGTCGGTCGTTCACATTTCCCTGTCGCAAGAGTTTAGTGGGGTGGGATTAAGTGGTCAGAGGAAGTCAATTATTTAACCTACCCAAGGTAGAGCATGTTGCATGATTTTATGAACGTGTGTGATGTATTGCGACATTGAAGCAAGTCAAACTTGTAGTTTTTTAGGTCTCATTTCACCGGACTACAGGTACGCTACCCGATCTGGTAAAGTTACATGGTGGTGCGGTTATAGCCGATAGAGGGCCGCAAAGTGAAAGCAGAAGTGTCGTTCACCCTGTTACAAGTTGATGAACCGCTGATCACATTTTGGAAACATTATGCAACGGTACAAAAAACTCTTTAGTGTTCCTTTAGTTATGTTTCATACCATGTTAAAGGGCTATTTCTCCTGAATACAATGGTGGGTACCTCTGTTATGTAGCATAACCACACAATGCCTTTCTGTGCCACAAGGGAATCAAGTATAGACAAATTGACTATTCTGTCAGGGCATTATATGACCACACCTTTTTAGGAGACAGGAACTAGATTGATTTATTGATTTACTCAATAGTTCACAATGATGACATATATTTTGTTAGATTTCTTTTTTTCTGCAGTGAATATGTAGGCTGTATTGTGCTTCTCAGATGTAGTGGGATAATCTCATGAGATTTCAATCCAGAGCATTCTGTATGTCTCTCTTCCTCCATCACTCCCTCCTCCCTCCCTCCTTCCTCCCTCCCTCCTCACTCCTGCGGACTCTTTGAAATTCCTCTGTCTTTACACACCAGCACCGCTTTTGTATCGAGAGTGTATTCTAACGTGGGTGTGACTTTATGGATTACAAAACTACCCAGGGCCACTTCTCTGTGGGCGTGTTTCGGTTGTCGGAGAACACACTCTTCAACTGGCTCCGTTCAGAATGAGTGAACCAGCCTACGTTTCCACCATTTTTGAACAGAAACCAACGGTGTTTCATCAATGATTGGTGTCGTATACAAAACCACAGTTAATAAGATGCATAAACTGGAGAACATATGAAGAGTTCAGATGCAAAAGCCTCTAAATCCACTTTTGTCAAAAATTAGATAATGATGGTGAGTGAATGCTCTTCACATATAGTGTAAGTTACTTCAATAATTTAGCTTCAAAACTCACTAAATACCATTTTCTTCCTGGTCTGAAATATTGAATTGTAGGCGAAACCCTATAGGAGCCTGATACAAAATGCTCATTTAAAAGAAAAGTGGTCAGACGGATTTAGAGGCTTTTGCAAAAAAAAGCAGAATGTACTGTAGCTGTATATACGTAAATGCTAGTTAACATCTGCAGTGTAGTGCTAGTTGACTAGTGGGGCTCACTCATGGCAGTAATATGGACGGAAAACTCATGCTTCTAACTTTCTCCCCTCTCTGAACGGTATGGCCACTCCGGTTCACAGGAAAAACGAACAACTCTCTGGTTCAAGCTCCGAGCCAACATGTTGTGTTCCGGACCGTTTTCTATTTGTTTGTTTGTTTGTTTGTTTGCTTCGTCAAAATGCTCCGAATGGTTAGCCTGACCAGCCAGACCCACATCAAGATGTAGAGGCATTCAGATACCTAGGCTACCGAATGGTTCCTTTTTTCCGCAAACGGTAACAGAACCGGTTCTCTGTTGGGGTAAAAAGGCTGTGTGTGACGGCACTGGTTGCAGAGAGTGCCATCTCCAGCGTACACCTCCTGATTACATTATGCATTAGAGCCGGGTCTGCTGAACTCTCTCTTTCACTACAACCACGTCAGGGGTTGGGGAGGGTTTTTTTTGCCGCAAAGAAAAGCAGAGAACTTTTTGGTGAGGTTTCCGTCTCCCCGTGGAAATCATCCTCCGAATGATCAAATCAAGTGGGAGGCCCCCCAGGAATTTGGTGGCAAAAGAATCTAAGGGGATAAACCGTTAAAGCGTCTACATTTCATCTGTGTTCATTTGGAAGCAATCTGGAATTTAAATGTCCTCTAGACACACACAAATGCACAGACACACGCGCACACATATGCACACACACAAGCACACAAGCACACACACACACACACACACACACACACACACACACACACACACACACACACACACACACACACACACACACACACACACACACACACACACACACACACACACACACACACACACACACACACACACACACACACACACACACACACACACACTCACACACACTCACACACACACACACACACACACACCTATGCATTTTTCTTCT
>NC_084994.1:34047937-34052937 GCF_963854185.1 Sardina pilchardus | reverse complement strand
GTGTGTGTGTGTTCTGGTGGTCGGAGAGAGACGTGCCACAGAGCAGGCAGTCACTCAGGGCCGACAGATGCGGATACTAATGAGGGCTTGGTGGCAGTTGCACTGCGAGATGGGACCACAGTGGATACAGGGAGTGTGTATGTGTGTGTGTGTAAGTGCATGTGTGTGCATGTGTGTGTGTGCGCGCGCATGTGTGTGTGTGTATGTATGTGTGTATCAGTGTGTGCAAATGTCCTTTGGTGGCTTCAAGCCTGTCAGGGAGCAAATGCAAGTCTATACAAGCCAGAACACAGATGCTGTTTGTGTGCATGGCCATGTGAGTGTGTATGACTGTGTGTGTGTGTGTGTGTGTGTGTGTGTGTGTGTGTGCACAGCGAGGGCGAGAGCGAGCGATCGGCGCTACCTTGGGCAGAGTGTATTTCGGGAGCCTCATCGGGGTGAAGACGTCCCGCTGCGATGACACGTAGTAGATGGTCCTCCCACCCGTGGTGACCTGTGATAACGGCACACACACACACACACACACACACACACACACACACACACACACACACACACACACACAGGGGGGGAAGAGGAGCCGCCTCTCAATCTGCATGTTTTACATTGTGATTGCGCTAACCATTAAATACCACCACCGTCACCATCACAACAGCAACAACAACAACGACAATAACAACAACAGCAAAAACAACAACGACGACGGCGACCAAACTTTCAGTCAGCGTGGGCTCAAGAGATCCTGATTAAGCTCAGCTAATCAGAGATGATGTATGTCAGACAGGCTAATCAAGCATTATTAACATTTGGAAGAGACATTAAGATACACAGCCCTGGGGTCCCACTGTCTTGCACTTGTGCTGAATAAACAAGTAAGCTATGAATAAAGTGCCTGGATAGACTATTTCATTAGATAGATAGATAGATAGATAGATAGATAGATAGATAAACATACTGTAGATACTGTAGATAGACAGATAGATAGATAGATGGACAGACAGACAGATAGATAGATAGATAGATAGATAGATAGATGGACAGACAGATAGATAAATAGATAGATAGATAGATACAGTAGATAGATAGATATATAGATGAATAGATAGATAGATACAGTAAATACAGTAGACAGATGGATAGATATATAGATACAGTAGATAGATACAGTAGATATAGTAGACAGATGGATAGATAGATAGATACAATAGATAGATACAGTAGATACAGTGGACAGATAGATAGATAGATACAGTAGATACAGTAGATACAGTACAGATGGATAGTTCCACATACCTGCACGAACACGTACTCGTCCTGCACCACCAGGGAGTTGGGGTCGATGTAGCCGGGGAACGGCTTCCCCTTGTTGCCGTCGGTGCAGTTCTGCAGCTTACAGGTGACGTACAGGGCCTCTGTGGGACCAGGGCCACAATAACAGCAACAGAGGAAGAGAGGACAATTAAAAAAAAAAGGGACAGAGAAAGTGTGTGCGTGTGTGTGTGTGTGTGTGTGTGTGTGTGTGTGTGTGTGTGTGTGTGTGTGTGTGTGTGTGTGTGTGTGTGTGTGTGTGTGTGTGTGTGTGTTGGGGGGGCACAGGGGAGAGGTATAAGTCGGGCAAGTGAGCAAACAGAGACAGTAGTGTTTGCAGCGGTCGGGAATCGAACCGGCGTCATCATCTGCTTCCGATGTAGCACACAGCAGAGCAATAATAACAGCAACAGAGGAAGAGTAAACAATTTTAAAAAAACGAGAGAGAAGTGAGAAAGAAAGAAAGAAAGAGGGGGAGGACAAATGGCCACAGGGGAGAGATAGAAGTCGAGCCAGTGAGCAGACCGGAGACACTCTCGTCTGCAGCGGTCGGGAATCGAACCGGCGGCGGCGGCGGCGGTGGCGCACAGCCATAAGCGAGGGGGGATAATTGAAGCCAGGGCTATCAGTGAGGGACACTTTCTCTTCTGCAGATCTGAGTGCTCACAGCACTGGGCTCTATGAAGGGGCTCCATTACGGCCAGTGGGACGGGGTCTTACGAGGGCTGTGGTGTATACGTGTGACAATGGAGGAGGAGGACTGGAGGGGCCGACGGGCCTTTCTTTTCCCCCCAGCAGGAGACGAGACGGAGGAGGAGGATGAGGGGGGTAGGATGCCTCAGGAGCTCGCCTCTGTTCTCTGTGTGTTTGTGTTGCGAGTGTCTTTTGTGAGCGTGTGGGTATGTGTGTGTATGTGTGTGTGTGTGTGTGTGTGTGTGAGAGAGAGAGAGAGAGAGATTTAAAAAGAGAAATAGAGAGGGAGAGAGATTATATGTTTGAGTTTGTTTGTGAGTATGACTGTGTGTGTGTGTGTGTGTGTGTGTGTGTGTGTGTGTGTGTGAGAGAGAGAGAGTGTGTGTGTCTATGTTTGATCAATAGTATGAGATGCCACTGACAGGCCTAGCTTCTCTCCCTCTCCCCACTGTTTGCTGCTGCTGATGCTGGGGGCCTTTTCTGTATGTGTGACTTTGTATGGTTGCCAAGCAGCTTGTGCGTGTGTGTGTGTGTGTGTGTGTGTGTGTGTGTGTGTGTGTGTGTGTGTGTGTGTGTGCCAGAGAGAGGGACAGAGAGAAAGAGCGAACTGCCTGAATACGGTATTGTGCTCACATCTCTTTCTCTCTTTCTCTTCCTCCTCACCCTCTTTCTGTCTCCCTCCATCCCTTTTCTCTGTGCCTCTCTGACTCACACACTTTCATTCTGTCTCTCTTTGTTCCCTCTCTCTCTCTCTCTCTCTCTCTCTCTCTCTCTCTCTACCTTGGCTTCCTCCTCTGTGTCTGGGCTCTCTTCCACTCATTCAGTTCTCCCTTCATTCCAAATCTGTCTCCTGTCCAGAACACTCTCTCTCTCCTTTCCTCGTCGGCCATCTTTGTTTCCGTTGCTGTCATTGTGTGCCTCTCATTAGACTGATGATTATCGCTGTCGTTATTGTTGTCTTCCCTCGTCTTTAGATGCTTTAGGAAAACATATGGGGTTGTAAGAATAACAGCGATATCCTGCCTGCCACAAAAGGTTGGGACTGATGTTTTTGGCTCAGCTCTTTCTCCTTGCTGTAGACTATCTCTCTCTCTCTCTCTCTCTCTCTCTCTCTCTCTCTCTCTCTCTCTCTCTCTCTCTCTCTCTCTCTCTGGGACTGATGCTTTTGGCTCTCTTACAGTACTCTTTAGACTGTATTTCTCTATCCCTCTCTCTCTCTCCCCTCTCTCTCTCTACTGTCTCATTGGTATGACATTGTCATTGTTTTCTTGTCTCTTTCTCTTTCTCTCCCTCTCTCTTTCATATATTTTCATTTTTTCTCTCGCTTCTTTCTGTCTTTGTTTTTTTGTCTGACCCTCACTCCCTTCCCTTCTTTCTTTTTGTCTCTTCCTCTCTTTCTCTCTCAATCAGTCTTACATTCTCTCTGCTTTCGTATTATCTCATGAGTGTTTAAAACACAAGCACACACACACACACACACACACACACACACACACACACACACACACACACACACACACACACACACACACACACACACACACACACACACACACACACTTGGAGGCTAGTTTTTTGCTGTAGCCCTCACATGGTGCAGTTAACATAGCTCACCGCTAATTCAGTTGTTAAGTCCTACGTCACAGGCCCATCAACTTTTTGTCTAAAATTATTTGCTAGTACAGCCAGACGGCTTTCACCACTTGTAAAACCATGACACCATCACCTCCGTTTTAGAGAGGGGGGGAAACAAATCACTTAGCCTCATAATAACAGAGTAATAAGCCTACTGCAGCTGTGCAGCTCAGATGACTCAGATAGCCTAATCAAGGGCAACATCCAGGCCTCCACGAAACAACTATTTAATTTGGGTTGAGGCAGCCAGAGTAGCAGAATGATATTTTGCTCTTCAGGTAATTTTTTGTGTCTCATTTTCCACTATGGCTAGACCGTGGTCACTCAGCCTGTGCTCGATTGTTTCTGTATATCATGATTGAATAATGTGCCAATAATTCACTTTTCTGAATAGCGGAAAACAAAACAGCTTCTTTTTCTGTCTATGGAGAAAAACTAGCAGCTCTGAGAGCAGTTGGACCCGGAAAGAGATTCAATATCGGCACGTTATTCCATGACCTGACAAACGGATAAACCGGTGTTGGAATCCTCTCCCAGAATTGGTACGGTTCTCCTGCTTCTCAAGTGTTGATGTTGTATGGTCTCTTTGGGGCAGATACTTACAGAAGGACCCTACAGAGACTATATCCTTTGCTCTTTAGGTCACTTTTTTTGTGTCTCCTTTTCTCTATTCATGGGTTTCATTAGGTCCCTTGCCACAGGTGTGTTAATCAAGCACCATGCAGTCTGCATTGATAATCAAGGTGCTTGATTTGATACACCTGTGGAAAGGGACCTGATGAGACCCATGAAGAGCATGTGGTCACTCAGCCTGTGCTTGGGAGGATCTGTCTCAGCTTTATATCTCCAACAGTGTTGAGATATAAGAGAGGAGTATATATATATACTCACTTATACAGTACTTATATAGACACCCCCGCCATATTACATGACCAAATGGCATTTCTACATATCTGTTGCATTTTGGTTTCATTTTGTTTTTTTTTGTTCTTTTTATTGCTAATTTAATTAACTTGCGTTTGATTGGGAAGCAGTGCTGCTCTGGCCATAATCTGTGTCAGGGGGTTAGTGAATTACTCCGTTTCTACTGAGACCATCTGAGATAGTTGAATGGACTTGGGGCTGAGTTCTTGGATTTAACTGCTTTAGAATGTATTGAATTTTTTGGGGGGGGCTTAAACTTTAGATGAATAGTAAATTTTCCTCGTTGAAAGAGTATTCTCTCTCTCTCTCTCTCTTTCTCCAACTCTCTCTATCCCTCGCTCTGTTCCACTGCATTCTCTCCTTCTCCCTCCTCCACTGTCCCCGTATGCCCTTGTTCCCTCTGCACTTTCACATTCCTGATCTGACAAATAATGAATCTC
>NC_084994.1:34019476-34040237 GCF_963854185.1 Sardina pilchardus | reverse complement strand
ATACCTTAGCAGTAAAGTAAACAAACAAGGCAATACTATAAGGCATGTTATCTCTCTGATATTAGACATGAAAATAATACTTTTTTTAATACTATTTGAAGATGATGCCGGTGGCCATTTTGGATTGGGACCTCTACCCAACAAAATGCAGACATTTTTGTGAGGGACATTTTTAATAGAGGTCAAATCAGTCTTCAAAATATATTAGCCAGAGAGTGGTCACAGAATTGAGGTTTATGACCCAACTAATATACTGCAAGTTAAGTGAAAATATAAGATAACTAGAAAATGTAATTCCATGGAAGGAATTACCATTGCATGTAAATGTAAAAAGGTTGCTGTGTAAAACATTGTATTAGTTAAAAAGACAACATACTGTATGACACAATAAGAATAGATGAATAACAATAACCCAATTACAGTTCCACTGAAATTACTTGGAAACCCACATTTTAAAAGTGATTCATGAAAATGCATTAAAATTGTGGATAGTATTTTGGAAAATAACTCTTCATTTATTAAAATAATAGATTGAAATAAAGTTGCCAACTTCAAACGAGTTGCAAGCGCTGACACTTTGTTTAGTAGGCCTACTGAAGTTCACCTACAGTGAAACGAATGATGCTATGCAGCAACAGGCTGAGGAAATGATATAGCAAATATAACGGTAGCTAGCTTGCTAACAACAAACATGATGGCAATGATGAGAATGATAACAATGTAGCTTGTACTGTAGCCTACAAACGACTGAGAAGAAGGCTTAAACCTAAATGGTATAACTGGCATGTCTATCAGGTTGGACGCTGAGTTAAGACTGGCGTGGCTAGAAGCTAACCTTACATTTGATTGTCGTTAGCTAAATATATTACGTTAGAGTTTGATTGTCTAAACTGGTCTAACTATTAGGTGTTCCCACACAACGTCACCTAGAGCTAACCAGTTACTGTAACGAAGCAAGATAGGAGTGGGCTACTGCAGGAGAGAAGACGAATACGATAACGTTCCGTGGCATGGTATCAACGTTAGATTGCTTCTTCTAGTCACTAGTGTTTTACTGTGTTTACAGCCAGAGAGGGTTAAAGCGGAGCAGATGGCTAATGAAGGATTCTTTGCTACAGCTGTAGCTTAATGAGCACTACGTAACAATCCATTTCTGCCGCCAAAACGTCTCAACGTTAAGTCTATGGGATTTTTTGTATCTCTTTTATCGTAAATATCTCAAAAAGTATAAAGTTCACAAATGTGAAAAATACATTTTACAAATCTCCGTTTCAAGACCTTTGCAGGAGTGCTTGAATTACGTCAAACGGTTCAGTGGTTTTAGAGCCTTTGATCGTTGATTTTGGTCGGAAGAAGAATAACTATATTAAGAAGAACAGTGATAACAGTACATTGCATTGACATGCAATGTAATTAGTATCACATAGGCTTACAAAGAATTAACATAACAAAATGTCACTTTTGACCTGAGGCTTACTTGTAATAAGACTTGCTAGAGGTGTGTAGAGTAGACATAGCATAATAATAATAATAATAATAATAATAATAATAATAATAATAATAAAAACCTCACGGTTGAGGAAGAATGTTTCCATGGCAGCTGCTTCTCATAATATCAATTTATCTATCTATACTAACAAAGTTGTAGACTGACAGCTGCAGTTTGGAATACAGTAGAGAGACTGGCATAACAATGTCAGGCACCATCAGAGACTAATCAGAGACAGGAGAAAATGAATGATTATTGCGGCTCGCCTAGGCTAGCGCAAGTGTCTGCCAAGTGTATGGATGACTTCGGTGAAGTTGGAAAGAAATGGACAGATTTGAACAAAGTAGGCTATGGGGAACACGTCAAGTTGAAACTCAAGGTGCAGTCGATCAGCTCCAGTATCCGAACAGTGTGATTATAATGGGGTTTTCCATATTTAACAATCTTGTGACACTGTAATGGGAAAAATATAAAGCTCTCATCATATTAAGCACCAATTTGATGTTGCAATGTTTATTTGTAACATTTTGTGCAACCTACCTGTATTTCAAATTATATGATTATACAGACGTGCACAGCTGGAAAGATGCTTAGGTTGGTAGCAGAATGTACCCAGACTGAAAAGTGCTTAGTTGAACATGTTTTTTTTTTTTTTCTTTTACTTTTTACTTTTACACACATGGGAGAATTTGCCCCATAGCTAATTGCAAAGGCTGCCATTAATCAAGATTCTTGTAACTCTGTTCCAATGGTTAATCTTGCAATCTATGGTATCATTCTCTCTGTGTGACAGACAGCAAAGCTCACCAACAGGAATTGTGTCTCTCATTCACCACCAATCAGAAGTGGCCCAACTTAAAGTGACATTCACAATGTTGAGCTCAAGCTTGACTATGCATCCAGACGGATAACTTTTTGAGTTATCTTGCAAACAAACAGACAGACAAACAAATCAACAAACAAACCAACAAACCCTGATGAAAACATAACCTCCTTGCCAGAGGTAATAATATAGATGTACAGTACTTTAGGACTGCACAGTTGCAAGTCTGTCAAGAAACTACACTGCACAGTCACTCCATCACTTACAGATGTGAAGGCAAACAGAATATTATGTTAATACCCAAAAGGTATGATAAAGTGCTAACAAACTTCTTTTTTTTTTTTTTTGCCTGAAATGTCCCGAGCACCTAACTATGAGTTATGACAAAGTCGTCTGTGCAGTCTGTGTACCCAAAGAGTCACCTCCCAATTCAAATTCGGCGGGAGTGGGTGGGTGTGTGTGTGTGTGTGGGGGGGGGGTTGTCTGGAGGAACCGGCGACCATTTTAATTCGGCCGACTTCTCCCGTGGAACAGCATTACCGAGCGACTCGTGGCCCGAGCAGCACTGCCCAGCTCCGCTCGGCGAGGACCATTCGTCAAATGCACACATGGTAATATTAACGGTCGTGGGCAGTGCCTGCCTCGCGGAGTTCATCAATCTTTGGCGAACGTGACCTACATTCTGACCAAACAAAGTCGTAAAAAAAATGGTCTCGCATGGTGCACACACGCACGCACACACACACACACACACACACACACACACACACACACACACACACACACACACACACACACACACATACACACAGACACTTAGGGAGTTATTTTTTAGCATTTTTAGATCATTATTTTTGGCGTTCCTTTTTGTTTTTTTTTTACTTTTCGTTCCATTAGTCACTATAGGGATGGGGATTCTCCGGTGGGTTCTTTGCTAGCGCAGTCGTTTTCTGCGTCAGCCGTCAGGTGACGGCGGCTACCTCAGCCTGCATGCCCTTCTCATTTGATTTGATAAGTACACAGGAACAGCTGCTCCGGGTGATGTCGGGCAATAGAAAAACCATGCATCACCGCACCGCAGTAGGAAAATGGGTTATTGGGAGATTTCTCGGTGAGCTGATGATGACTTACCCTCGTGTTTGATTAGTTATGCCTTGACCTTCTCTCAAGTGGAAACTCAGGTGAGGAGGAAGAGAGGAAGACGGGCCAATCAATGCACCCTGCAGGCTTTTTTTCTTCCTTAAGAACTAGAACTATTGGTAAGTGTATCCTGGGTGCATGGAATAGGAAACCTCTTGAAAGGATAAACTCGTCTTGACCTGGAACAGTCCATGGATTGCTGTTCTGGGGGGGTTAAGCATAGGTGACGACCTACTGACTGATGCAAACAGACATAATCATCCCTTACTGCTGATTGGTTTAATTGATCCTATTATTGACCAATCAAAATCTTGGCACTCTAACTGACACCCGTGCTAAAGTGGCTCTTAAACATGGCTATGCCTCAGTCTAATGGCCACTGTGAATTTCGGGTGCTTAATTACAACGTGCTACTGAGTTCATGATTTTAGTTTATTCCTTACCGCACCCTTTCTCTTTCTTCCCCAAACCCTCTCTCTCTTCCTCCCCCCCCCTCTCCCTCTCTCTCTCTCTCTCTCTCTCTCTCTCTCTCTCTCTCTCTCTCTCTCTCTCTCTCTCTCTCTCTCTCTCTCTCTCTCTTTCTTCCAGTCTCTGAGTGGGCAATGTGTGGAATGAGTCACAGTTCTTTGTAAATTACGGGGCCATGGCAGTTCAAAATGACAAAGGTTAATGAAGCCATTGCTCTCCACTGAGAAGACCGGCGGGTTTCTTTTCTCTTTCTTTTTTTTGAGGAGAGAGGTTCACGAATGCTCAAGTCTCCCACTTGGCCCAGCAGTAAATAGCCTCTGATAGAAATGTAATGGAATTAGATGCATGTTTCCTTCCTCGACCCTCTCTCCCCCCTCTCTCTCTCTCCCTTCGCCCCCAAACCCCCCCACCCTTACCCCCCAAACTAATTGGATTGCGCCACTTCACTGTAAGCCCGTGTCTAATATGCCTTCACGGTGGCAGTGTTGATATGACTGCCTCTCTTTTTCTGCTAGCTGTTTCGTTTTTTTTTTTCCTCTTTCTTTCTTTTTGGCTTCTTGTGAGTGTGTGTATGGAGGGGGAAAATAAATGGGAGAAAGTGCGTGTCTGCATTGTGCTGTAATTCTAACTCCACTTCAAGCCCCTCTGGTGTGCTTTAGCACTGAAATAATTAGCCTTGGATTTACATTTAGAGTTCATTAGCAACCATTTAGGCCTGTTATTTAAAAAGCACCACCAGAGGGGGAAGTGTTGTTGTGTATAACTTAAGAACTCGCAGAATAGCTGGGTCGGCACTAAAACGGCGCCAGTACCATCTGTGAGGCGACCTTGGTAAAAAGACTGTCAAGGTCAAGCTGACCTTGTCGGGGTTGAGCGAGGTGGAAGGGGTGTCGCAGTGTAAGCTGAAACTGTTCTTGAGCGCTTGCTTTTTGTTATGCTTCTTCAACGTTCTGCCTTGTTTTGTTCTTAATGGTTTTCAATAACAATATCCATCTGTGTGCCACTAAACACGGCACATAACAAGGCCGCCCATCTGTGAGGCGTCCTTAGAAAAGACTGTCACGGTCACACTGACCTTGTCGACTAAGACGGAAGAGATTCCTGGGTGTCCCAGCAGTCTATTCTGCCAGCAACACATCAGCTGCAGTAATATCCCTTGTACAGTACATAGCATAAGATGCTACATTCCTTGTGCTAGCAGTTAGGGATATTGCATTGCTAAAAGGGCTCTTAATGTTTCAAACAAGAACGTAACTACAACTGAACAATATCAAATGTGCTATGGTGGTACACCTGGGTACAAAACAACCACTACATTAACACCAGTACTAGCCTCAAATAACTTATCTCTATGTGCATGTTATTTAGTTTAAATTTCAAATGGGCTACACTGGGATTTTGAACCTCCATGTACTGTACAGTTCTCAAGTTCTCAAAACTGACACCATCAGTTTTTGACATTCACCCAAGCTCTGGAATCTGGCCCTGAACTCCAGTCAGTTTTCCTTACATTACCATGCCTGCTAACCATATCACCTGCGTGCATATGCAGTCAGCTTCCAACTCTGTGTGAATTGTTGTGACAGCAGCTACTGCTGCCATGAAAACAAACGTGTTTGTGTACAACATGGCATGGCACAACGTGGCATGTTGATGACAATGTTGATAATCATTCTCCATACCATAAAAAGGCATCAGCACAACGCAATAAACAAAAGTGAGTACTTTATGTATGGAGAAATGGTGAGGTAAGCTTGTTGCACCATGTCTGGACTACACAACCTCTAAGTTCTAACCTCCCTCCTGTTCTGAATTCACAATAGAGACAGCTCTGGTCATACTTGTGGTAAGATAAAGCAGCAGTTATGCTAAACAGGCTCTCTTAGCTAAGCTTGGCCTGTGCCTTGTTCCCCACACCCAAAATACACAAGCGCACACACACACACACACACACACACACACACACACACACACACACACACACACACACACACACACACACACACACAGACACACACACACACACACACACACACACACACATACATACACACACACACACACACAGGCACAGACACACACAGGCACAGACACTCTTAAGGTTAGCATTAGCAATGCTGTATGGGCAAAATGCTACGTGTTGATTTATTAACCAAGGTTGCCCTGCGCTTGTAGAGGCCAGCCTAATTAGCCCCGGCCCCCGAGACCAACGCTAGGTCCAAGTGTCTGGCTCAGGGAGGTGGTATAAACATGCAATTGCTTGACTGTTTTTATTTTGCAGAAGAGCTTGAGGGACAACCAAAGACATCGAAATGACCTGAACGCCTTAGTGTAACATGTGTTAGCCCAGTTGCTATCCCCGTGCAATTTATCAACAATAAGCCCCCACCACCTAACAGTCTCAATCCTCATGAGTTGGCCTTTTTGCCTCGCAGGCATCATTTTCGGAGTAAAAGTGAAATGGCACCAATTAGATTGTGTTTTCTTTTCCAAAAGGTGCATTATGTCAAAGGGCTTTGCTGTGTGATTCCCGAATGAGTCACCTCATAATTATTGAACTGCTGTCTCATATTTTCTCTTCAGGTATTCTCTTCTAGTATTTTTTTTTTTTTACATGCATATCTGAGAGGTCTGGCTGTAATGTGAATGAAATCCTTGACTAACAACTCAAGGGACTTTGTCCTCTCATCCTGTGCATAAGTTTTGCAATCTTGTTGGATTTTCTAGTGGTTTGCATTGTGTTTTAGTTCTAATGTCTAATGCCTAAATTGAGGATTCAGAAGGTCAATGAAGCTTGATGGCTGGACGCCTACAGCCAAAAACTTTTTTCCAGTCTGTGGAAAAGGCCCATAACATGTCCGACATTACTAAGGTAAATGGATTACATCTGCGAAAAACAGCCATTGTAGAAAAGATTAGAGATGAAGCTCCTGCTTGCGTCACATCAAGAGTGTTGGTCAGCGCTCTACTGCCCTGCTCATGGGTCACTTTTTTCCGAAAACAATGCCAAAGTGACGTAAGTCAGGTGATGCGCGTGTGTCCAGAGTGGATAAAGCGTCGCCATACTGTAAGTCAGACTACAGTCAGACTGCGTGCCTACGTCACATCTATGTCCCCTGAGGACGTGCAGAGAAACGAGAAGCCCGTCAGGAAAACGGTTGAAATTCGCTTTGCTCGTCTCTGCTGACGTCTGTGTGATGACTCTGTCCATATCTTTTTACTGTCTATGGGTTGAATAGAATAGAATAGAGAGGGAGCTCTTCAGCGAAAGAGGACTGGTAGCTCTTGGTTGAAAAGTGTAGATTATATCCACGTATCGGGTGCTCTTGGACAATGGGATCAGTTCATGATGAGGAGAAAAATCCAGGCACTCTAGGAATGGTGATGGAGGAGGGTATAATTAAAACGTCTTTATTGTATCTGGCTAATTCATAGAGAAAAAAAACGGCAACATGTTTCGACCACACTTGGTCTTCATCAGGGCATCAGAGAGGAGAGGAAGCTCCTGGTTACATCACATCAAGAGTGTCGGTCAGCGCTCTACTGCCCTGTTCACACGGGTCACTGCGTCTGTCCAGCAGTGAGCGCGAGGTCTGTCCCACCTGCCCCGGAGCTCAGGCTGTGACAGAGAGGGCAGCTCAGAGTGGGCAGCTCAGAGAGGGCAGATCAGAGGGGGCAGATCAGCGTCCAGCGGGGGCTCTCCCAGCGAGCAGAGGTGGTTGCAGCCCGAGGGACCGGCCTGTTCTCAAGAGCCACCTGCCATCTAGTGGCAGACATAGGAATCACACACACACACACACACACACACACACATACACACACACACACAGACAGACAGACAGACAGACAGACAGACAGACAGACAGACACACACACACACACACACAGAGAGAGACAAACACACACACCCACACCCTCCATCTCTCTAAAAGATGGTGCTATTGACCATGCATTATTCATACTATTTGCCAGTGGTAGTTATAGACTGACTGCTGCGTTTGACTATAAATGAAGTGATTCTCCAGGCCCATGTTTTTTAAGATTCCAAAATAACCGCCTGATGTTGAGTTGAGACTCTCATCAAGCCTCACACGCTTTTAAGTAATCACAATGCAACAGCAAATCACCGTGGCCATCCAAGGCCATCGGCTGATCAAGTTCATGCATACATACATACACATACTCCTTCTATCATTCAGATGAAATAACATAGACAAACAAACACACAAACACACACACACACACACACATTTACAGCCTAACAAACATCCTCTCACACACACGTCACCACTTCCATGCATGCCACCCTGCGTCACAAACAGTTTTTTATCCAACACAGATCCTTGGCGGATTCGGCCAAGGATCCACCACCGCCACTCTCACCGCCCGGCGATATTCCCACCGCCGCTTCCCCCAGCACGATCGGAGATTCTTGGAGCGACGACGAGGAGCGAGAGGACGGGGAAGCGGAAAACGACACGGGAGGAACGTCTGGTGGCGACGTGGGGGGGAGCGGAGCACCCATGGGCGCAACGACAACCCCCCCCCCCCCCCCACACACACACACACACACCCCCCGCATCCACCCAACACACGACGCCTGCCGTGCTCGTAGGGAAAAGTGCATGTGTGCACCTCCTCCCCCTGATGACAGACGTTGAGGGGAAGCCATGGTGACAGGCCAGTGGATAAGCCATTCAGCCACACAGCTCGTCACTGCTAATTGCCAGAGTCAGTATGCCATAGTAGCTGGTAAAAGGGTGGAGGCTGGGGAGGGGGGAGAGGAGAGGAGAGGAGAGGAGAGGAGAGGAGAGGAGGCGACTGGGTGGTTCATTTTTCTTTTTTCGCGTGACTCCCTCATTGCACTGTGTGTGTGTGTGTGTGTGTGTGTGTGTGTGTGTGTGTGTGTGTGTGTGTGTGTGTGTGTGTGTGTGTGTGCATGGTTTGTGTCTCCTTTGAATACCTCCTCTCTCTCGCGCTCCATCTCTACCTCTCTCTCTCTCTCCCTCACACATACACATACACACACCACACACTCTCCTTTTTTTCTTTTCTTTGGCTCTCTCCTCCCTCTTGTTCTCTCTCTCTCCCCTCTCTCTATCTCTCTCTCCTTCGCTCCGCTCTTTTTCAGATGCTGACAGAGAAGGCTCGGCAGAAGAGGAACGTAAATGTTTTATGATAAAGCCTGGAGCTTAGACAGATCATTTTGCCCTAATGTGCTGTGCGTCTCATCGACTATTCTCTTTGTGGCCCTCTACCCCCATCCTCCCCCCACCCCCCCATCCCTATTCATTTAATACGGAGGATAAGAAAAACATGCGCTCAACCTAAAGATCAACCTCTGGTATCGGGCAATTACCAGCGAAACTGCAGCCTCGGATACACGATGCTCCCTGCCGTAGCACCCTGTCAGCAGTACACGGAGGGCCCAGAATGTCCCCTCAAGTAAAAAAAGGGAGAGAAGGATTTGTCGGATTACACTGTGAATCGGCAGGTGGGCGAACCAACACAAAAAAAAAGAGAGGGAGAGAGAAAATGGAAGACAAAAACAGGAGGGCAGAAAAAATGGTGCGCTTTAATTGAGGCGGCGATGGAAAGGTCAGTGGCGGCGGGAGGTGGAGGAAGCGGCCAGAGGGGTGGGGAGTGGAGGCTCCGCACAGGGGGGAAGGAGGAAGAGGAAGAGGAGAGGAGAGAAGTCTTCCTCGGGGCCTAATTGAATGTCAGCAGTCGAGCAAAAGGTCTCACCCCTATACCCATACCAACACCCTCCACCTCCACCACCACCACCCTTCCACCAACCACCCCGCACCCCCTACCGACTACCAACATGCCACACAGCACGGGCAAACGAGACAGGGAAACCGAACGGATCCAACTTACCCAACAACACCCGTTGGATCGAGCACGTCAAAACACTGATATTTTCTTCACCGTCAGCGACGACAGAGGGACACGCCTCTCCCACACACACACACACAAACACATGCTGTGCATGGTGTAATACCATACTAATTACCCAACTCAGACCTACTTCACGCACACTTAACAACAAAAAAAAATCAGAAAGGAAAAAAAGAAAAAAAACCTCCTTCTCGACATAACAGTAACTAGCCGTTTTCAAAAATAAACACACAACGTAAACAATAACAAGCGCTGCTGCTGCTGCTGCTCACGGGGGTTTTCCACGGTGTGCGTGAGCGTAGCAGACTTTCTAAAACTGCAGCGCTTTCGTTGTTCGTAGTTCACTCGTTTGTGTTTCCCTTGTTATTTCCCCCCCCCGGCTGGCAGTGCGGGGCTAGCAAGACCCATTAAGGCCACTGCTGTACAGAGCTAGGCCTGCCGTATAAGGCCACCTAATGAACATGTGAAGCCCCCGACAAGAGTGGCAGACATTTCCATCTTCTCTCCTGTCTCTCACTTACTCACACTCTTTCTTCTCTCTCCCGCTCTCTCTCTCTCTCTGTTTCTCTCCTTAACTCTCTCTCTCTCTCTCTCTCTCTCGGCCCTTCCAATAAGACTCGGCGCCGACACTTGATCCTGGCGAAGCATTTGAAGTTGCGGCTAATTGACTGCTCCAAGACATCCTGCCGGGCTCGCAGGCCTGACCCGACAAGCCGGACTTAATAAATAGCAACACATTTGATTCCCACCACTGGTAATTGGACTGCCAGTTTGACACTAGTGAAAAAAAAGAGAGAAAGGGTAAAAAAAAAGTTAAACAAATTAGGCCAGGCTGGGGGAACTGAGTTTTGCTATTCGGTGAGATAGCAGCTTACGTATTGACATCCAGCCATGAATATCAGAGTTTGTGTTATGCTTCTTCGACGTCTCTCCTTGCTTTGTTCCTAATGGTTTTCAATAACAATATCCATCTACATGGGAGGGAGGAGACTAACTATATATAAAACTGTCGGCGCAGTTCCTTTTTTTTTCAAGCTAAGTACCTGAATGTAGGGAAACAATGGAGCAGTTCTCTCCGTGCAAGGCTGCAATCCCCTTGATTGCTGGAACCCTTCCTTTTTGGCTGCTGTGCTCAACCGTACGGCAGACATTTTGGGATTATGCCTACGGCCTGACAGATGTTCCTTGTTTTTTTTTTCCTGTCGTTTTTTTTTCCATTCTTCTACTGGCCGCTGCCGGACCGCTTACTTCCGTCGCCCAAATTCAGAGCACATCAAGAATCTGACACGTCCTAGAACCTCTTCTCCCGACTGCTCTCGATCGTCACAGTGAAAGTTAAGTCGTGTAGCACAGTCCCAGCATCGCACAGACCTTGTCCTCACTCTCACGGCAATGATAGCTCTGCATTGCCCTTTTAAAACATACTGTCGATGGAGTCCAGCCTTGTGCCAGAAACCCACTACCTACTTCCTGATCCAGCCGACGGAATAGTCAGAATATTGATAGAACCTTATTGGCTGACACTTCTGTGCTCATATCTCTGATGTCTAAAAAGCTATGATTCTGCACCTGATTTGAATGACTTCCATTCCAAAGCCTGCCAGCCCAGTTTCTATTCCACCTCCATCTTGTTCACTTCACTATATTTAAAACAATGGGACCGTGTCCATGAAATTAGAAGAATCTTGAGAGAAAATGGGACTGTGGGAGCATAATGGCTGTGGGAACATAGGGCTGACTCCAGAATGTTGATAGAACGTAATGACGCGTCTGCTTATATCTCCCATGTCTAAAAAGCTATAATCTAATGAGTCCGTGCCTGATCTTAATGACTTACGTTCAAGACCTGCCTAGTTTCTATTCCACCTCCATCTTGTCCACTTCACTAATATTCAAAAGACTACAGCAGAGCTCATGACTTCCGACTGATTTCCGATAGTTCGCACCTATCGTACCTAAGCCCTAACTTGCCATTATTCTTTGCACTATAGATAGATCATCAAATTGAAATTGAGAACACTAATGTGTTCTCATAACCAGTGACTTGGAAAAACCCGGTTAACATAATAACCGGCTAATCTACAGTTGTTGGGTTTTTTTTCAGCGGCAGCGTTCCTTACCGGCCCCCTGCTCCAGTTAAAACCGAGCACGTTTCCTGTTTTCCAGCCCCTTCTCCAGTTAAAACCGAGCACGTTCCCTGTTTTCCTGGGCAATCTGTCGCAGCCCCATCTGATCTATAAAGCTGGTGACACGCGCGGCATACTTTTGGGCAGTGTAATTTGGTTCGCCCTTCCGAGGTCACGCCTGGGTTTTCACCCTTGGCGCACTCATTTTTAAAAAGTGTTTGGACGGGGGGGAGGAAAGTCTGTTGCCTGTTAAATATTAATTTTGTTAGCTTTTTTCCATCTCTCTCTCTCTCTCTCTCTCTCTCTCTTTCTCTCTCACTCACTCTCTTCCTTTTTTTTATAAAAAGCGAGCTTTCGATGGCGTCTATGACAACGACGAGGATGGCGGCGACTGAAGGCCTTTGAACATGAAAGCGGGAGCCATTTCATCTGATTCGCATTCCTATTCCGCCCACCTGCACTTATTGCAATCTCGCTCTCGTACGCAGCCCTCAAATTGTTTTCGAGCGGCGCGGAGCACGCTCGCATCTGCCTGAGCACGACCACACAGCATTAAAAAACAAATCAGACGCTGATCACCCACTGATAGCATCAACATTCAGCATGGTGTCAATCTCGATCTCTCTCTCTATCTCTCTCTCTCTCTCTCTCTCTCTCATCCCTCTGTTTCCTTTTTTTATTTCTATTTTAAGCGAAGAGAAAAAGGGTGGAAAAAATAGTGTTTGTGTCTTCTCAGCACTCCACCTTGAAAAAGCCATGCGGGAGAGTAGCAACACCAGTGTCGAGAAACTCATTTTCCTGCGGCTGCTTTTTGCTGCACTTTTATTGTTTCATTCAAACGGGGGTCGCGGCAACAAAGCCAAAACGGTGCCGTAAACAACGGCATTAATACATCCAAGCATACAAAACAATCATATCAGAACATTTTGTCCAAATGGCATGGAAATACTGGAGGATCTTTATCGGTGGGATATTACTCATTAACAGGTGGAGGAGAGGGTGGGAGCTGTGTAGTGTGTGTGTGTGTGTGTGTGTGTGTGAGAGGGAGAGAGAGAGAGTGTGTGTCTCTCTCTGTGTGTATGTGTGTGTGTGTGTGTGAGTGTGTGTGTGTGTGTGTGTGTGTGTGTGTGTGTGTGTGTGTGTGCGCGTTTGTTGGGGGTGGGAATGGTAGTTCTGATTATACCTTGAAGGCAGAATCAGACACTGGAAAAAACGCTGCAAGAATAGATAGATTCTGAACAGTACAGTACACAGCTGAAGAGATTCCACCCCTGCCATCTGGCTATCACCGTATGCCTCCTTCACCCCAGATGCATAGCATGCGCATCTGAAGCCACTGTTACCGTGTTAACAGGTTAGAGCTTTCACACGGCTCTCACAGTTCTCAGACGTGGCCCATAGTACCGCGCTGCAAACACAAGCTCTCAAAGAAATGCAATTCCGAGGAATTACACGAGGGGGAATGCTACCTGCTGAGTAGACTTTTATTTTGACACACAGGACACACTTCAACAGGATGTGCAGTTCAGGGAGAGCCAGATTGTCTGTCTACTGTAGAAACGGTGGCCTATTTTTCACTCAAGAGGCAAGTGTGTCTGAAGAGGTCCTGAGAAAAGAAGCAGCGGCCAAGAGTAGCAACTCCTCAACAGCCAGATATGCAGTGAGAGATGCAAGTGCATTTCCATGGTAACATTATATCTTAACTCATTGAGTGCCAACAACGTAATATTGCATTTTTAGCTCCCATGCGTAGAGTGCCAACAACGCAATATTGCGTTTTTCGCTTTTTTTTTTTAATTACGAAACTAGACACTCTAACTCACCTTCTGTGTGATTTTTGGAAGTCTATCATGAACTGAAGTAGATGACGATTAAAAACTCATGAAATCCTACAATCCGGAAATGTACGTCTGTCTTAAGTGGCTTATATCTCCGTTTCTAGAGGAACAACGGGGATTTTGATGAAAACTAGCCACTGTTTAGCTTGCGATTTCTCAGGAATGGAGACACGTAGAGATAAACGGTTTTCACCCACTGAGAGCTCAGAGTCTTACCTTTCAAATGAGCCATAGTATATGTCCATAACTATAACATAGAATACGCTGTGGCTCTACAAAAATAGTCAACAACGATCTAGCTTGCTGGCACTCTGGGACATAGCTTCCAAAAACAATGCGGCATTCAATGAGTTAAGGACGTGTTGTTGTGATGGAAATAAATTGCACATTACAGGTTAGAGCCTTCACAGGCGTGGCCCATACCATACCGCGAGCCACACGGGCCAGCTATACTGTAGAAACGGCGCCTATTTTTTCACTCAAGAGGCAAGCGTGTCTGAAGAGGTCCTGTGAAAAGACAGCGGACGAGAGTGGAGACTCCTCACATCAGAGATGCAGCGAGAGATGTTCCAGATGACGGAACACACACACACAACACGCTTCTGGTGTGAACGAGGCGTTAGCCTCTTCCAGCGTATACTTGAACGCACACTTGGCAAGACAGCGTTCGGCATAGAGACAAAGAACAGCGCTCTGGCGACCATGTTGAACTTTCAAACAAACTGCAAGACTCGAAAACACACACAGAAAGTTGGATAACATGGGCCACGAGAAAAAAATATTCATATTCATCATATGAAACATAACCGGCGTCACGCTATCCAACAATATTCTCTTCGGTCACTATTAGTCTTCGATTTAAAGTGTGCGTTGACTTGCATTCAGTCCTACTCATGTATATCCTATAGCTCACAATGTTAATATATGATTCCAAATGTAAAGACCTACACACCAAGAATAAACCAAATCTATGGAACTGGATTTCAATAGAAACAACTTCATATTATTTCCCCTATGCGAAGATACTATTGTAGTGACCTGCTGTGACTGAGGTTTTAGGCAGAGCTATAATTGGGGGAGAACTACCTGTCCATAGCTGGCATGCTGCCAATCATTGAGATGTCCATGTTCTATCACTCCGAGCCTGCTCGTATTTGGCAGATCTCATTGGGACAGCCAACCATCGAGTCTCTGAGTGATAACTCACAGCGTGTCAGCTATGGACAGGTAGTTGGACAGGTAGTTCCATTACAGCTCTACCCCAACGCGCAATTAAAGTGTGCCATTTCGTGTAATGCCTAAATTATACGCTCCATCAGAAATGTTGTAGATCTACGTATTTCTTCAGGCTGTAACACAATGTCTTGTGATGGAAGTAAATGACACATTCATGAGTAGACATTTGTTGTGGTTTGGCAGACATCATTAGCAAGCACTTGCAGTGGTAACTAGCATGCTAGTCATCAAACTCAGTAGCCACAACAGTAGCCAACTAAACAGCTCGACAACATGAATTACATAGCCTACGGAAATACACTGATGAATCGGCAACTTTTCATGATCAGACATTAAAGAGACCCTATGCAACTTTTTCATAAAATCGCTTAGAAATCGTTGTTTTGCTTGACTGACCAGTTTGATCGAAAAGAGTAATATTTCCTCCCGCCCCCCCACCTACTATGCCAACTAGTGGTGAGCGTTTAGTGATGCTACCAAACGTACTTACTTCATGCTATTCCAGGCGTCGTGACTCAACTCAGGCTATGGAAGAAGTTTCATTCGCCCGGTTAAGAGTTGATGTACCATAATAATGATTTTGGACATTTTATTTTTATGTAAAGCTCCTTAAAGCTGTTTTAAGAGGATTTCAAGCAATATATATATATAAAAAAAATGCTTAAAAAAATGATCTTCTCCCCAACCTCTAATTCAGACTTGAAAATACCTTGTTTTTCCAGCATGGATAGCTGGATAGCTGGATAGCCTCAGCGCCTGAAGCATATGGGAGCAAAAGCAAATATAAAAGCATATGGATTGCATCAGTGATTTCCCCCCATTCCTCCTCCTCCTCCTCCTCTTCCTCCTCCCTCCTCCTTCCTCTCCTCTCATCATGCCGTTCCTTAGTGGACTGTGTCAAGCCCTTCATACTCTCACAGAAAGCCAGGGCTACTGAGCACAAGCTACTGAGGACTTGTCCACATTTCTGCCATGCCTTCACACAAGCATCACTCACTCCCCCCCTCTCTCTCTCCCTCCCTCCCTCTTTCTCTCTCCCTCTCTTTTTTTTACAGCTTCCAAAACTGATCTGAGAACTGAGATCAGTGGCAGGGAGTGAGAGTCAACATGACCTCCCACTGCAATCCCCCCCTCCCCACACACACAAACACACACACACACACACACTCCGCTCCGCTCCCCCTCCATCCCTCCTTTCTGAAGCCCATCGTCTGTTTCCCCTTCCCGCCCCCCCATGTGGTACACCAAGGCTGGCCACGCATGAGCAAGAGATATTAGTGCCCTGCGAGTTGTTTGTGCAAGATGTCCACTGAATACCATCACCGTTGGCCATTTTATGTGTGTGTGTGTGTGTGTGTGTGTGTGTGCGTGTGTGACAGGGTGTGAGAGAGAGGGAGAGAGAGATATTTGTAGAGTATGTTTGTTGTGTGAGTGAGGCTACTTTTTTCTGCTTGTGCCTACTGGCATGTCACTGTGAGTGGTTCTTTCATAGTTTAGTCAGTTGATGTGTGGAGATGTGTGTGTGATTGTATGTGTGTTTGTACATACAGTGCATGATTGACTGGTTTTTGGTTACGCTGGCGTGTGAGCATTTGCATGTGACCATTACGTAGTTCTGTGCAAGTCTTTGTGTGTGTGTGTGTGTGTGTGTGTGTGTGTGTGTGTGTGTGTGTGTGTGTGCGTGCGTGTGCTTGTGTGGTGTGTGTGAGCGTGTCCACATGCATATTAGTTGTGTGATTGTGCATTTCCAAGTATGTGGCTGTTTTGGTATCTATCTATCTCTCTCTCTCTCTCTCTCTCTCTCTCTCTCTCTCTCTCTCTCTCTCTCTCTCTCTCTCTCTCTCTCTCTGTGTGTGTGTGTGTGTGTGTGTGTGTGTGTGTGCATGTATGCCTCCCTTGTTCTGCCTTCCAACCTACTACCACCTACTTACTTTACTCATGAAAGCCCTTTTGTTTCTTAACATGTGTCCTGTTGTGCAGTCTACACGCCTCTCATCTAAGATGGAATAGAACAACACACACTTTGCTTCTCCAATACTGTAGCCTGGAGGCCACCGCCGCAGACAGCATTTGACGTCCGGAAGGTCAGTCTTGACCTGTTCCGCTGTGGAGCCACTATGGCCGAACCAGAGCTGTTCGGACCACTCTAATTTGGCTTTGTACGATAACGGACAGATAAACAATGGTGCCTCATCGATCACGTTATCTGAGCAGGCTTCGGTTGATTTTGTTTGCAACAAAAACGATGTCAATCAAAGCTAGACAGAAGCCTTGTAAGACCCCATTTAAATGTAGGAAAGACACATATATATCCATGTGGTTTGGCTTTTCATTTACACAAAAACAGAGAGGTTTTATCGCTGAAAACAATGATTTCTGAAAACTCCTGCCAAAGTGGATATTTGGGGAAACTCTGGTTTTAATTTGCTTGTAATCAAGATGGAATGTTGTTTTTGCACTATGACTTATTTTTACCTCGTTTGTGTGGGATCTCTGATTGGCCACCTGTTTGTTCAAGGGGTTTGCGACACCCTTCTCCAGCTGTTTTAAGCATCAGTGTGAACAGAATTATTTGTAAAAACGAAGGGAACTACCCGAATAGCCTTCCCTGCTACGTATTTCATGGTCTTAGATTTTGCTATCAGGTGTTGTAGAAGATATTGACAACTCAATAGCATTAAAAAGTGACCAGAAAACGATGTTAAGGCATTTGTGAAGAAGAAGAATTGTTCGGGTGTTCTTCCTACAGCTCACGGTAAGCTATGTTGTACCTCCCATTGCTCAGGTCTATCCAAATGAGTGCAGAGAAATGTATCCCCCTGTATCGGTTGAAACACGCCCCATATTCACATCTTAATGGAGCAGTATCAGACTCAAATTCTGACTAGAATTGACTATGATGACGTCAGGATACCGATACAGGGAAGAATGAGAACATGGGCACAGTTCTACATGGGTTCTACAGTACGTGGGCACTGTTCTACAGTACATGGGCACAGTTCTACATGGGCACTGTTCTACAGTAGCCTACATGGGCACTGTTCTACATGGGCACAGTTCTACAGTACAAGGGCACTGCTCGCGTTCTACCCTAACAACACTGGCAGCGTATGCACCACTTCATCATCAGTAACACTGAGGCTAAAAGCACCTTGAAAGACCCTGGCATGGAACATATTGTTTTTTGACAGGAGACTGGCGTTGTTTCTCTCTCTCTCTCTCTCTCTCTCTCTCTCTCTCTCTCTCTCTCTCTCTCTCTCTCTCTCTCTCTCTCTCTCTCTCTCTCTCTCTCTCTCGCTCTCTCGCTCTCTCAATCTCTGTCTCTCTCAGAACTCATCATTCACAGCAATTTCAGATGTTCCATAGCTGACAGCCGATAAGACCGGCGCTGTGTCAGGAAGCTTATGTTCCTGTTTGTGGTTCTGTCCTAAGTGCAATCTAACTACACACACGCACTCACAGTGAAAATCTGTTGCTTGTGGTAACGAAAGAACAAGTGCTGTATGTCCTTCGTTCATTGTTTGTGTCACTTGTTACACAAGGAAAGATAGCATAATCACTAACGAAGGTCTATGCAGTGCCACTTTTCATGGCAACAACTGCTTTTTCCTTCGATTGCATTATACCAATATAAACATTCCCTCTCTCTTGCAAGTCAGAGTAATGTGCGAGTCTAAATTTAAACTTAGCCCAACCGCCGGAGGCAAAATTTAGCATAATGAAACTCTCATTCGTAATATGCATGCATGTACAGCATAACGCTTACAAGGCACGGCTCCGTGCTGGTGTGGAGAGGGAAAGAATGGAGAATCTGCAGACTATCAGTAGTCAAGACGCATTTAATCTTCATTAAATGGCGATAATTAACCAAGAGAAAATGGGCCCCTGTCTGATTGCAGTGTTGTGTGGAGAAAAAGGAAAGGGGTAAAAAAAAAAAAAGAAGGTGGAGGCTGAGGAGAAGTTTCTGGAAGGCTCGGGCTTGAGAGTGTAGGGTGTGCCGGGGCGCTAATGATTTGCACTGTCACTTTCCTCCCGTCGGGGGTGCCGGACAGCTTCGCTCGTAAATACGAACCCCTCTTATCTAACTTTGATTAAAACACTCAGAATTTATGAACGCCCGACTCCGAAGCGCTTCATAATTCATGTTGCTTCGGCCAGGGGAGAGAGAGAGAGTAAGCGAGCGAGAAAAAAAGAAAGCAAAAGGCATTAATATTGATTATTAAAGCATTTTTTGCCAAATTCCTGTAAATCTTATCTGCTTTTATCCCTGATCTGTAGTAACTCTTCTCTTTTGTAAGCTATACACCCTGTGAAATATAAATCAGAGAACACTGTAGAGGGAGAGCGAGTGGAAAACACTCCAGCTGTATACCGGACCCGACTGCAGAGGCAACAGACAACTCAGACAAAGGTTGAGGCAGAAACATAGCGAAAACAGCTCACTTGACGACATGGATAATATATGGAGGGAAATGCATGCATTATTATAGTGTGTGTGTGTGTGTGTGTGTGTGTGTGTGTGTGTGTGTGTGTGTGTGTGTGTGTGTGTGTGTGAGTGAGAGAGAGAGAGAAAGATGGAGAGAATGATAGACATAGAGAGAGAGTTCAATATATCTCTCTTACCTTGCGCCTGATTGCCTGATTGTGTGTGTGTGTGTGTGTGTGTGTGTCTGTGTCTGTGTCTGTGTGTCTGTGTTTCTACGTATGTGTGTCTATGTATGTATGTATGTATATGAATTAAAGAGAGAGAAGATAGTGAGAGGGAGATAGAGAGAGAGAGAGAGAGAGAGAGAGAGAGAGAGAGAGAGAGAGAGAGAGAGAGAGAGAGAGAGAGAGAGCTCAACACATCTCCCTACCTTGCGCTTGTTGTTGGGACTGACGTACAAGTAGCTGAGGATCGTCTTCACCCCCACCTTCTCGTTTAGCTTCTCGTAAGTGGTCCCGTAGTCAGTTGACCTGAAATTTAATAAGAGAGCCTTGATGAGCCTTTGATGAATTAGTTGTTGCAATTAGACCCCCCCTCCTCCCCCACTAACACGCCCCCACCCCCCCTCCGCTGCCCCTACCGCCGCTCCATCAATGAATCTTTCTCAGAGTCAGGAACATGCATAAAATTCAATCACTCTGGTTATTCCTATTAGATGGGTGAGTCGAGGGTATCCAGTGGTAGCCAGAATGAAACACCCAGAGGAATTATCACAGATAAAAAAAAAAGGGCTGCAAGTAGAATGGGAAATTAGGAGATTGTCAATTTGCGTGAAGATCATGTTCGGTTTAACATCACTATACCGGCGCTGGTCCTCAGTATTCATGTCTATTTGATGAAGAGAAGCTGTTAGTTTGGAACGTTCCTCTCATAGTGAAGTCCTGCTTTGTTGGACACTGATGGTAAAGCATACATGTCACATCTTAAAGGAGACGTCGCTTAAATTGCTGACTAGCTTCCGGTTGCATGATGGCGCCAGTGTGCTCGGCCTGCCGTCCGCTCCGTGAGCTCTTACCTGTCCGTCTGAAGTTTTTTCTATTATATTTCTGTATTTGTCTTGCTTACTTTCTCTGTGCTTGATTTTATATTTTGCTTGTTCTGATTTTCTTTATTTTTCTTTTATTCTCTATTTTCAGCCATATTCTATGTACAGCACTTTGGTCTGTGGAAACTGTTTTAAATGTGCTCTATAAATTAAATTTACTTACTTACTTTACTTACATTGGCACTATTACTCTCAGCAGACCAACAGAC
>NC_084994.1:34011976-34014476 GCF_963854185.1 Sardina pilchardus | reverse complement strand
TCTCATTTAATCATTACAATGAAGGTGATGACTGGCGAAATTATTCAAACGACGTTTCAATGAACCATTGTTGAAATGAATGAAAATGGTTATAGAAAATCGCCTACAGCCTAACGCCGACACAGCTGATTCTTTGATTGATTCTAAGCTGTTTTGATGTAGGGGATGGGTAAACTGGCGCGCTACAAACATGCTACCAATCAAATGTAATATTAGTAGGACTAAGCCTACTTAGACACTTTAGTCATAGGCAACGTTGCCATGTTAATTTGGGCTAGAAGTGCTTGCTTGTGGTGGCGCTCCTGTCCGCTGCTTCTCCCGAATTGTGTGGCAAATTTGTCAGCAATCAGCTTAAATGTCAAATCATATTTATTTCTCTTTGTCGTCATGGTATTGGGGGAAACGCGGAGGAAAGAGATGGTCAGTCCTCGTATTTTTTCTTCGCGTTTCGTTATAAGAAATATATAAGTAATAATTAGTCTTCTTCCGTATTGAACAGATAGCCTACGGGACGCTCTCGGAAATGCTTGCTAATTTGATGTGTTTAAACATAGAGCCATACAATTAGGTGTGTCTGTTATTATGATAATTTTCGAGCATAACTGCTTGTCCATAGCTCAGTGACAGGTGTTAATAGCCTTGCCATAAGCACTGCTGCAGGTGCTTCTTTTATTATGCGGTTAGAGCATGAGCGCTTACTCATATAGACTATAACTCAGGGACAGGTGCAAAACCACCAACTGGGATGGATCGAAGGGCAAGCAAGCACTGCCACACAACGTGAAGGCCTTTGTGTTGTCAACACTAAACAGAAAGTTTCCTACGATGGGGAGAAGTGGCCGCAAGGACTGCATCGATAAGATCAACGAATACAGTAATGTTTTACAACCCAGCTGGTATCCGCTGTTCATTCCGACATATCCCCACTCGGCGGTAGGCCTAGGCCTATTTAACTTTTTTTTTCAAACAACGTGCCATTCCGACATGAGGTCATTAATAGGCTATTAATGTCATAACGATTAGGCTATCATTAGGCTTACTATGCATGGCTGTAGGCCACTGAGATCTGGACCTCACGCCATACTTTTCTCATCTCTCACGCTACAAAGTGGAAGTGAGAAATGTTTTTTATTTTTTTTGCCAGTGGTTTACATGTGGCATTTTAGTTTGGATGGTTTTATGCTCTCATGTGCACCCCCCACACAGGGGTTTCTGTCTTATTTTGTCCTCAATTTACTTCAAGCATTTGCAGCCAACTTGTTTAACATGATACCTTAAAATGATGCATACTTTTATAAAATTTGCTCCCTAAAATTACGTATATCTAACATGACCTGTCACATAAACATTGTCTATGTCCATGCCATGGCAATGACTGACAACCCTAACCCTAACCCTGGCATTTTAAATTGGCAATTTTTAATTTCTTTTTAGCCACAAGCTCCGTGACCCATCACTCAGATCAGTACCACAACCCACTTTTGGGTTTCGACCCACCAGTTAAGAAACACTGGCCTAAGCTATGTAAACTTTCCACAGTGTCAATATTACATTAGGGCAATAGACTATTCATGATACAACATATACTCAGTGTTGGCTGAGGTAGAATTGGTAGATATAAAAATGTGCCTACATGACGTGATTCCACAGTCGCAATACTGGGTTTTGTGTGTGTGTGATAAGATACTGTATAAATGCCAAAAGGGTACTGGCAGATTCGATAGGTAAATACTGTATATGTTTGCGTGTTAGTGCAAGCAGGCCTATTGTAAGCTCACATGCTAAAAACAATAAGCCATGTAGCCTATAACTGCAAGCATGTTTGCTAGATTGCTTATATTTCTGAACCCTGATATTTCAAACTAGTGCGCTGCAAGTGCATCAAGAATGGTCTCGCCTTTGACTGTTAATGGCGAATAGTAGACTAGGATTTTGGGGTGGCACCTGGGGTGGCCAATTGAATCTCAAGGGTGGCCTGTGCCACCCGGAGCCACCCCTCTGGCTACGCCCCTGCTAATATAGGATGAACAAAGTCTATGCTATATTAAATCCAGTAGCCTAATAATTCTATGTGCCACGTCCGATTTCGCAAGTGATGTAGTAGGCTACGTTTAAACATCGACAAACGTCTGTGAGACTACCCATTTCATGAAGAGCAATTGTCTTGTGCGATCATTCCCCCTCCCCCACACTTGCCTAACCAGTTCACTAGACATTATAGCCTACCTATTGAGGACGATTGCCTCCCTTCCCCCTCTCTCTCGACAGACACTCCCTGACACTAGGGCTCGGGATCATGACATCAAAACTTCGCGGGCACAGCCACATTGGCAGCTTCACTCCTTAGTTTACTATGGATTACTATGGATTTACTCCCGCCTTTTAGTGTGTTCCTGTTACTTAGTTTTTGCCTTCTTGGTAGTATGTTGCTGTTTAGTGGGGTGTAACAGTGCAACCCACGATCGCAAGAGGAAAAGAATAAATCGCTACTATATTTCTG
>NC_084994.1:34001976-34006976 GCF_963854185.1 Sardina pilchardus | reverse complement strand
AGGCGACACTTTTGGATGACATTCAACCCGTGGTGCAAAAAGGGGGTGTGCAACATAAGCAGCGCATGGGGGCGCTTCACCAGGGGGGGCGCCAAAGTCACGAGGGAAATCCCATTTAAGGTATATGGAGATGAGCATTTGCTGTCATTGGCCGCGTTTCCCAAATTCATTAAGAAAGTGCTAAGAACTTCTTCTGAGTGTTTTTACAACGTTCTTAGAGCGCTCCTATAAGAAGTTCTTAGCACTTAAGAGCTTCTTAACGAATCTGGGAAACCCGGCCATTAGCTGTTCCTGTGTGTTTAAAACATGCTCCATTAGCATTATTCACTCTTTTCAGACCACTAAAGCAGGCTACTGTTGTAAGGTCAACGATAACAGGGGGCCCTGTGAGTTATCTGTCGAACAGTGCACTGCGAGCACAGTGTCAAAAGTGCAGTTGGATAACATGCGAGGATAATACCTCCTGGGTCTTCTCAATCTCCACAAAGCTCTACCCTGAACTGCACTATGTGTCATTAGGAACGCAACTTCAAAAGAGACATAGAGATATAGAGGCACCAGCTGGCTTGTCATAGTTGCCATCTCCTATTTAATAAGACATTTTTAAAAGGAAATTACATATTCAACAAAGACTGGGAGGCTTAAAGAGGTGACGGAGTTATCAAGTTCTCACCATTTATGAGCTCAGGCTGGTGAGAGAGCTCTTTAACACTGGCTGTCTTCGCCGATTTGTAACATGGCAAAGAATATAAAGAATACTACTTTGCCTCTGAAGAATTCAGTTGGCGAGTCTTCAATCATTTGTTTTCTAAGCTACAGTAAGCATTGTCACGAAGCATAAAGATGCCGACTGAAAGGCAGCCTATTCTATTCAGATAGCTAGGTGGTGACCAGACTCATAATGCATTTTTAATTGCAAAGAGAAATGTCAAGCTAGCAACATCTCATTACACTTTTCCATAGCCTAACCATGAAGGCTGCTTGTAACAACTTAATAGTGTGCTGTAAATGTGACAGAAACAAAACGAGGCTAGAGTTGGATCAGCCTCATCCTTTAGACTCAGCGGGCCTTGAAGTGACAATGCACCAATTATCAAAACTTGATCAAGTTAAAAATACACACTTACAGTATAGTGTGTATCATAAACAAGCCTTTATAAATAATTATGTAAACAAGCATTCTGGTTTACTTAAGTTGTTTGTGTTAAGATTTTTTTATAGGCCTAACATTTAAATGTTTTCATAAAATGTAAGATTAATCACAATCATAACCAACATATATTAGTTATGATTATTGCATAACATATTATTGCATACCCCTCAGAAAATTGTATAACAGAAATGGTAGTTCCACCCCTGCCCTCAACTCTCAAAGAATTTGATGCACAGGGCAGAGTTGAACAAGGTGAACAAAACTTCAGTCAGCTCCTTCAGATAGTTCAAAGCACCTAACATGACCCATCACCTTCCTCTCTCCCTCCCTCTCTCTTTCTCTCTCTGATGCCTCTTTGCTACTCTGATCTTAATGTGCAGAAGTCTGCTTCAATAAGTCAGTGATGTTAGCACACTTTGCAGCGTCAGCCTGCGAAGCCCTAGTCTTTCTCCACTGCTTCCTGTCGGTACAGTCGTACACGGTTGTTCTCTTTTCCCTCCACAACAAAGCCTGAGGGTTTGATACTTTGCTGTAGTGAGGCTGTTGTAATGGCAAAAAAGCCGTTACAACTGGGAGCACTGTTGGAGAGTGCGCTGGTGTGTGAGCGTGGGAGTGTCCTTATTCTTGTGTGTGTGTCTGGATTCTTGTATGGTACTTGCGCTTTATTGTTTTTCATTTCGTTTGTCATCACTGTAAGGACCCTCTGGAAAAAGAGATGTTACATCTCAAGGGGCTATCCTTAAAATAATGAATTAAAGAAAGAAAGAAAGAAAGAACAAGCTACACTGGCTGTGTCACCATGGATGATGCACAGCTATATTGCGTATGCTATGTCCAAGGGCTTTTTGGAACTGGGGAACAAAACAAACAAACAAACAAACAAAATAATAATAAAATAAAAATAAAAAACACTGGAGCACTTACCGCCACAGGGAGCTCTCAGTCACGCTGCCCAGATTGAAGTCGTAGAACTTCGTCAGCATCAGGATCACCTGCAGACACAAGACGACGGCACTCATTAGATCAGCGCCCCACACACACACACACACACACACACACACACACACACACACACACACACACACACACACACACACACACACACACACACACACACACACACACACACACACACAGAGAGTGGGAGGAGATCCCGAATCACACGCTTGACATACCGTGCGTCATTACAGCGAGCGTCTAATGGACAAACACATCTCGAGTTTATCATCATGATCGTAATGTCCATTAATTGCCCATTCACGCCTGTCTGACTACACACTTTTCACAGAGCCACTGACCATAAAGCATGGCTAAGCCCCACACAGGGAGGAGGGTGGTGGTGGTGGTGGTGATGGGGGGGGGGGGGGGGGGGGGCTGGAGGGGATTTACAGTGTACTGTGAACATGAGGACACTTGTAGTGGAGGATCAGCCTCCTTTATCTTCTCCTGGTCAAGAGTATCTCCCCCATACGAGACTTCACCGCTCATTTGTTGGACATTTTCTTTTTCCCTCCTAGTTTGAGCATCTGCTGAGAAGTAGGAGTAGATGAAACAGTTACTAAGCGAGTGGAGATGGAGTTTATTCCCTGCATTGGCACGTCGTTTTTTATTTTTTTTTGGTCTTCTACTTTTTTTTTTTTTTTGCCTGCGCACTGCTGAAAGATACATCAGCCTCCCTGTGCGAGTGGTTAATTATTTCCCCCCTCTCATTATTTAATCATAGCAGACTGAAACTAAACACCGCACAGTAAATACTCCACCGTATACACCCCAAAGGTGCGCGAGATTCCTAAAGTGGGTCAGCTCCCGTCTAGAGGGAAAATGGAAGAAGGGAGAGAGAGAGGGAGAGAAAAGAAGAAGGAGAAAAAAAAACGAGCTCCGAATCTGCTGGAGGCTGGAAAAGTGTGTGAGACAGTGAACGAGTGTTTATTGGAGAACCCCAGCGGTTCCGTTGGGTAGTGCTGAGGGAGAATCGTTTTCGAACTGTTGCTTCGGAACCGGGGTTCTAATTGTGGCCCCCCCTACTCCCGATCGGGCATCGGCCACCGCTCCGAAAAGCTAAAACGGTCGACGTGCCTCCCTGTCGTCTCTCCATCTTCGGTCTCCTGTCGATACAGACGAGACCGACTGGTGGTGTCTAGAAGCAGGGGAGGGGGGAGGGGGGAGGGGGGTGCGTATAATGATGTCATTTGCATTCTGAAGACATTTGAAGCCAGCGGGTCAGCATCCACCGAATGGATTCGCTTCTACTTCACAGGCGAAACCGGCCGCGGATCAATACTCCGCATATTTTTTCCGCATGTAATACGGGGCCTTGGAACGCCGCCAAGTGCACATACACAGTCGGTCGTCGGTCTTTCCCCCCACCCCCCCCACACCCCCCTCACTCCATCCTCCCGCAGTCTTCTTCGCTTTTTTTACGGCGGACTCTAATTCAATTGTCTGTCACAGATGAGGAAACAGTCGGCGGCAATTTACAGTTAGCGCGGAGGTCAAGACGGAGCCATACGGCTAAGCACCGATAAAGCCGCAGACGGCGTCCATAACGCCGATGCAAAATAGCCGACCCCACAAATTGCTTTTCGGATATGAGAGCCGTTAAAACAGTCGCGGTGTGTGCCTCCGATGGGCCACGGGGACGCGTTTAGAGGTGCAAGGGTCAAAACAACAAAACCTGCGCAGAGTCACATCACGGGACTCTAAAAAACCCACACTGTGGCAATATCATACTACGTCGAGCCCCGTCTGTCGATCCGTAACGGGGAAACTGATTACATCTCGGCAAATGAGTCTTGTGTTTACTTTATGGAGCCGAGGGAACGTGTCCCCATCTAACACTTACAAGCGCTAAACTCGCACTAAATGAGCCGAGCCCGACGCACACGCACACGTACGTCCTTTCGTTTATGTTATTTTTTTTTGCCCTTTTCTGTTTTTCGTCTCCGACATCGAGTTAAAAAGTGGATAAAGTAGAAAGAGAGGCAGGATCAAATAAGTCCCTCTCACCACCCCCCGACCACTGGCCCTTTCATGTGATATCTGACAACTTTCGGGGTGGGGGGCTTCCCAAGCTTGGCGCTGTTGCTGCGGTATATTTTGGCATATTTCGTTTTATTTATGTCCCGTTTGCTATTCATACAGTGCGCTCCCGTCCGTCCGTGGCTCTTGGATGATGCAAAGGCGCTGAAGCTGGCAACGCTGCCGCCGCCGCCGCCGAAAACGCACTGGCCGAAGAGTTGTATATCGAATGAAGCTGCCGAGGTGAGAGAGGAGAGTGACCTCGTTAAATTAAGAGTTTACTCGGAAAGTGGAAGTGTGTGTGTGTGTGTGTGTGGGAGTGAGTGAGAGAGAGAGAGAGAGAGAGTGTGAGCGTCTGTGCATGTGTGAATTAGTGTTAGAAAGTGTGTGTAGGTGTGTGTGTGTGTGTGTGTGTGTGTGTGTGTGTGTGTGTGTGTGTGTGTGTGTGTGTGTGTGTGTGTGTGTGTGTATGCATGCATGTGTGTGTGGGTGTGTGTGTGTGTGTGTGTGTGTGTGTGTGTGTCTGAGGGAGCGTGACTGTGCACATATGTCTGAAAGAGCCTGAGTTAGTGTGTGTGAGTGTGTGTGTGTGTATGTGTGTGTGTGTGTGTGTGTGGGTGTGCGTGCTTGTGTGTGTGTGTGGGAGTGAGTGAGAGAGAGAGAGAGTGTGAGAGTCTGTGCATGTGTGAATTAGTGTTAGAAAGTGTGTGTAGGTGTGTGTGTGTGTGTGTGTGTGTGTGTGTGTGTGTGTGTGTGTGTATGCATGCATGTGTGTGTGTGTGTGTGTGTGTGTGTGTGTGTGTGTGTGTGTGTGTGTGTGTGTGTGTGT
>NC_084994.1:33974476-33981976 GCF_963854185.1 Sardina pilchardus | reverse complement strand
GGTTTGAGGGGCTGTATAAGCAGACTTGAGGGAGATGGTTTTGTAATGTTCCTCCATGTGAGCCCTCAGCCATTCTCCATCAATACAGGGTTTAGATTGCTGCTCCGTGCGGGACTCCAGTGAAAAGAACTATTCAGAGGCCTATTCAAAGGCCTCTCTGTCTCTTCAGGTGAGACGACACGCTTTTTTTTTCTTTTTTTTTTTTTTTCGCCCAAGCAAAGACGGATGCAATTAGAGTCCTCTCTCTGCCAGGGAATCAAAATGTGGCGAATGGCTTTGTCCCCCGTGCTGACTGCCAGCGATATCAGTCTAAATCCACGCATAATGCGTTTTCAAACCAAAAAAATAAAGAAAGAAATAAAAAAAACGGGCAGATTGGCTGTTGGTTGTGCAGACCAGACAGAAAAAAAAGAGATGCCCTTGGCCCTCGGCGAAGATAAGAGCGGATCCGTCCGTAATCGGAACATCATACGAGAGACATGCTCCTCTGGCCTCCTCCTGAGCAGAGAGAACTGTTTGGCAGATCGAGCAAAAAACAAAAATGGAGAGCGAATCTCTGCCTCATTTCACTCTTTCTTGTATGCCTCCCCCGCCCCCCCTCCCAGCTCCTCTCCTCTCCTACTCCCACCCACTCATCTCCCCAACACACACACACACTCACAGACACCACTCACACACTCCTCACTGGCAAGCCGTGGCAGATTTCTCTATTTTCTGGTACGGCCGCTGCTGATGGTTGCTATCGAGGGTCACTGGTCCACTAAACCCCCAATTGTCTGCCCCCCCCCCCCCCCCCCCCCACACACACACACACACACACACACACACACACACACACACACACACACACCTCCCATCCTCGTCCTAGTCTTTTTCCGCCTCTGTTGGGGGAATATGGGTGTTCTGATGGCGGAGCAGAATCTCATTACCCCGAGATTCCGGGCCTAAAACAGAAGGCCAGCGCTTAGCAGATGCACCTCGCAGAGCCGTGCGCGGCTCCATTTGGATGCAATTTCCACCCCATAACCCCCGAACGAACACACACCTTCATTCCCATCGACCCCCCCACCCCCACCCACCCCTCAACTCCTCCTCGTGGATTATAGTGTTCGTGTAGCTCATCGATGCCACAGCCACCCACACCTGCTGCAGTCTTCACAGATCTCGTTCCTGCCTCATTCTCACCCCCCCCCCCCATCTTGCCTATTCAAAGTGTTATGGTCACTCTGTGCTCTAAGGAGCCATTAGTGATCGCTATCCAGCTTCAATCTTTTTTAACTCTCACATTTTTGCCAATGACACATTATGACAGCAGTCATAAACATCAATAATGTGTCATTGGCAAAAAATGTGATAGTTAGAAAACATTCCAAAAACCGAATGACAGATTATGACAACAGTCATAAATATCTAATGTGTCATTAATTAATGTGCATTAAGTCATTCTTATGACGGTTACATGTCACCCATATGTTAGACCCCTTCAAATAAAGTATTACCGAAAATCATTGAAGCAACACATGTAAAGTAAATAGGTAAGCACGTATGTATGACAAAAGAGAAACATTGCAGAACAGAAAGACAAGAAAGCCTTACTGAACGACTTCAGCTGAGATTATATTTTTATAAATATCATCAGAAGACTGTAGGGTAAACTAAGGACATCTGACGTCATTTGGAAAGAGAGAGAAAGAGAGAGACAGAGATGGAGAGAGAGAGAGAGATGGAGAGAGTGAGGGAGGGTGGCTGTTTGCACATAAACGATGCTGAACAGATGGCATGTTTACATGGACCCATCTCAGGAGGAACCTAAAAACACTTCTGCCTGAGCTGTAAAAATGCACTGCCCCGGAAAAGCCAAGAGTGCTGTCACTCGAATTTTAGTCTAACCTCCCACCTCCCACACACACACACACACACACACACAGACACAGACACAGACACACACACACACACACACACACACACACACACACACACACACACACACACACACACACACACACACACACACACGCACCCACGCACGCACACACACACACGCACACACACATTTGACATACCAGCCCAAAGATATGTTTGCAATTACCAGTCCTTACGCTTCTGCGATTACCAGAGGAAACTATACATTAACAGAAAAGCGCGAATTTGACAGCTGTGGCAGCCCTTTGCCTGCCGCCTGAATTTAATGGGTGTCAAAGCGGACACCCTATCGATGCCCTGCCTGCGTGCGTGCCCACGAGGTCCGTCCGTGGCACGGGGGCGCCAGATGGGCGATGCGCCTGACAGGTGGCGCACCTGACGCGCGTGGCACCGCTTTAAAGGGAAATCTAAATATCAACCGGGAGAGACACGCTGGGCGCTGCTCCTAATCTCTTCCTCCCTCCACTGTCCGCAGAGTGACGTTGGGCCAACGCCGCTGGGATGTGTGCACCGACAAGACAGCAGGGCGAATCCTGTTTCGACACTTTTCGAACGTTCCCCCGTGTTACTCGGCCTAAAAAGTCGCAAACGTGCTGAACGTGCTATACATTTAGCTTTGGTCGTTTAACGCATTGCTAACACTGGGGCGTTTCCAAAACGAGCACAGCATCAATCAATGGGAGTCAATCACGTCCGGTCAATGGAGAGTTATTTGTCTGTTCTTTTGTGTGAGTCCCTATGGCACGTCCGGCCATCTGAGACTCCCGTTTCCCAAAGCAATCACGCTGCGTGGGAGGGGGGCGACTAACCGATAGTGTTAATCTCCGAGTTTAGCGAAAGTGATTAGTCAGAGGACCAAATGAAGGACAGAGAGAGAGAGAGAGAGAGAGAGAGAGAGAGAGAGAAAGAGAGAGAGAGCACTGGAGATGGATTGGGACGTTCGCTTATTAGATAACGATACTGTCTCGTGGATGTGTATCCTAATTCAAATCGAGGCAATCGAGTAACTTCCTTTAGTGCAAAAAACGCTTTCATGAAACACAGCTAGCCCTGTATGACCCAAGCCTTGAGTCGTGCGGGTAGTCGTGAACACCATCAAATTAATATACAAAGATAGAAAAGACGTGACGGGGCATAAGTGGATATAAAAATGGCTGACACAAATGGGGGAAGAAAAGGCAATCAGAGGCTGTCAGGTCACTTTTTTTTTTAATTATAAACATTATGGATTGAACACAGCAGGGGGCAGGGATACATTCATTCTCTTGCTGGCAGGAGGGGGGGAGAAGATGTGATCATCCAGGCACTACTTAGGAGTGTCACCTGTGCGCAAACCCAAACAGCTCGAAATTAATTCAACAGGCATACTGTTTTAATACCATGATTAGATTATATCTCAAACGGGTCTCGTAATTGGACGGGGGCCGGTGTCCCTTTGATTCATCAACTGGCCTGTCCTGTCCCCCGCCTGCCAACATTGTCTACATCTCGGGGTCCCGATATAGAAAAAAAAAAAGTGGAGAGTGGAGAGAGAGTGAGTGCTTTTTTTTCTCCCTCTCTCAAGGGGTGTGTGTGTGTGTGTGTGTGTGTGTGTGTGTGTGTGTGTGTGTGTGACAAGAGCAGGAATGGTGCCAAAGCCTTCCAAATGGAGTCAAGGCCCTCAATACGAAGCCTGGTCTCAGCATAAATACCCTGGATAGGTACTTTACATTTTCATTGATTTGGGACTTCACTCTTTTTTGGGGGGAAGGTTCTGCGTGAATAGGGGGGAAATAAGGCCCCATACATACACCCAGGTTGCTGAATCGTTGCCGGTTTTTATTTATTTATTTATTTGGGTTCTTTATTTCTTTATGTCGCTATTTATTTATTTATTTCGTTATTTATTTATTTATTTTTTTTGTCAGTGCATGTCGGGGACTGCCAGGCAGCTGTCAGCAATCTATAAGCGGGCGGCTGGCTGCCTTTGAAAGCTAAGGGGCCTTCTGGGGCTAAGCACATTCACTGGCCCAAGACAAGTGCACAATCAAAAGAGATGGGTGGTCTGGAGCCCACGCTGCTTGAAAGACCTCACTTCTAGAGTGCCTGGAAATGGTGGAGGAGGGTGGGGGTGGCAGCGGAGAGTGTGTGTGTGTGTGTGTGTGTGTGTGTGTGTGTGTGTGTGTGTGTGTGTTTGTGTGTCGGTGTGTTTGTGTGTCGGTGTGTGTGTCAGTGTGTGTGTGTGTGTGTGTGTGTTTTAAGAGGAAAAGGGGTGGCAATTCAATTTAACCCCCCCCACACACACACACTCTCCTGTCCAAGAATAGTTCCTGTCTCTTTTTTTCCTGGTTCAAGTGGAGGCATGTTGCTTTGACATGACAAGACTTTTTGAAAGTGCATTAAAAGATAACACCATTTCATTTTTTTCTAATCAGGTTTAAATTATAGGGGGGGGCAAACATAACAAAAAAGTTAGAGGGAACAAAAAAAAAACAGTGCCAGCACTAGAAATGTAGCGCTTGCGTAGCTGCAGCGTAGTTCTGCCGGGTATACTTAATACGTCATTCATTCATTACCTTCGACCAATCACCAGGCTACATTGGCTTTATTAATGACTCTGCCCAGGCACCTGCCTTGTTGCTTTCAGGTGCCGATTTTCGATGTTCCCACCCTCCCTCCCTAATCACCACCAGGTTGGTCCTCGTCCAGTTGTCCAGGGGGTAGGCTTCGCCCCTGCTTCTCGTTCCGGCAGGATTTGCCAGGGTCCGCACACTCAGTGACCTGGACCTAGGACGGGGCCTACGCCAAAGACTCTCATTGTTGCTAATTTCTATTCTGATTAAAATCTTTGTTAACTTCAGTTATGTCTCTGAGTATTCCTGGCTGAACTATGCCAGCTGTGAAAGACAGTACGCAGAGCACGGTTACTACGGCGATCGGATAAAATGAACTCCACTGTGTTCCACTTTAGTGCATAAATATGGTGTAGTGAAACCCCAGAGTGAAAAAGAAAGGATAAAGAGACAGAGCAAGAGAGAGAC
Organism: Sardina pilchardus; assembly: GCF_963854185.1. Taxonomy (NCBI): domain Eukaryota; kingdom Metazoa; phylum Chordata; class Actinopteri; order Clupeiformes; family Clupeidae; genus Sardina; species Sardina pilchardus. The sequence continues at coordinate 33,977,033 of NC_084994.1, read as the reverse complement.
AGAGAGAGAGAGAGAGAGAGAGAGAGAGAGAGAGAGAGAGAGAGAGAGAGAGAGAAACTGGCTTTTCCGGTGTGCTACTGAGGCACTTAATACAGCGGTAATTTATGCCGGCCATTTTATGGTAAGCAGGGGAACGCTGACCTGCTGGTCTGAAACTGCAGCTGTAAGCACCCACGCCAACTTGGACGCAAACAAGCTGAAGTCAGAGGGGCTGAGGGGCTGTGTTCTACACCACCATGACAGAACAGCCATCACTCCAAAACAGCCAAAGCCCAAGGTGCAACGGGCGCTGTGCCTTGCCGTGCTGTATTGTATTGTGTTGAGTTGTGCTGTGCCTTGCCGTGCTGTGCTGTGTTGAGTTGTGCTGTGTTTTGCTGTGCTGTGTTGTTTTTTGTTGTTTTGTGTTGTGCTGTGTTGCTTTGTGTTGTGTGTTGCGTTGTGTTGTGTCGTGTCAAGTCAAGTCAAGTCAAGTCAAGTCAAGTCAAGTCTATTTATATAGCACATTTCATACACAGAGGTCATTCAATGTGCTTTACATAAACAATTCAATGTGCTTTACATGTTGTGTTGTGTTGTGTTGTGTTGTGTTGTGTTGTGTTGTGTTGTGTTGTGTTGTGCCTTGCCTTGCGTTGAGTTGCATAGCCTTGCTTTGCCTTGCCTTGCCTTGCCTTGCCTTGCCTTGCCTTGCCTTGCCTTGCCTTGCCTTGCCTTGCCTTGCCTTGCCTTGTGTTTTGTTGTGTTGTGTTTTGTGCTGCATTGTGTTGTGCTGTGTTATTTTGTTTTCCAAAGTACCTTGGTAATAATATTCAGTTTGACTTCAAGTCGGAGGGCCATAAAGATGGCTTCAGGCTTCACTGCATGTGTTAACACCTTTTCAACAGTTGAACACGGATAGTGTACACCTACTGGGAACTCTGGGAGCTAACAAGAAGGGGGAGGCAATATCGAAAGTTTTGTCAGAATGTAAGGATTTCAAGATGGATGCCTGGCTTCCAAATAGCTCTGCACAACATTGGAAAATGGTGGATGGAGGATGGTCATTAAATATGCAATTTAGTTTGGGACTGCTACATTTCTGTTCATAAACCAGCCCATTAATTATTTAAAAAATGCGCCACGTCAGCATAGCCAGTTTTACAGACCTCGGGAGTTAAAGCAAGCCTCTTTCATAAACAGTCGTTGGTTTGAAATTAAACGTTTCAATATTTGTGACTTAATGAATAACGACATGTCGCCTGACCGCTCATAGAGATCCGCTCCACCTGTGCTGACGCCGAGCGCTAGATGTATTGCAGTCGTACCGCCATTCATGAATTAAATATCCGAAAAGAGTTTGAAAGCAAATTCATACATTTAAAGGATTATGGTTCGGTCCTGAGCAAGTGATCTCATAAAACAGCCACTTTAGGGGCCGCTGCATCGGCCAAGACACGCCCCCCCCCCCCCTTCCCAGTCGAATCCCCGCTTCTGGGATAAATGCATAATAAAGATTAATGGTTTCCATAAAAACACACACCCATACACAAGCACACACACACACACACACACACACACACACACACACACACACACACACACGCACACACACACACGCACACACACAAATATATGTATTATATATATTTATATATATATATATATATATATATATATATATATAACCACACAGGGGTGTGATGTCTGTTGTGAAATTGCCACATCGGCTAACGACACCGGGAGAGTTTTGATTCCCCCGCCTTGCTGCGGTGTTCTCATGTGAACTGATGACTCGACAAGCAAAGAGGAAATCACCGCTCAGGGGCGGGTGAGACGGACTCCCAGACCCCCGCCGTCTCCACGGGCCTTGCCCACCCCCGATGGGCACTGCCCGCACGCCAACCCATTCTCTTCAAGGGACGTGGCTCCGTCTTATTAAAAACAGAACCATTACAAGTGAAACTAACAGTCTAACACTCGAGCAAGGCATCTGACTTCCTGTATGTGTGGGCAATAAAATATGCAAGAAAAGTATACACAGTAGTATACATACACATCTGTTTATACAGTCACGCACATACACTGTATGTACAGCCTGTGTGTACGGCATTTACACATGTACACATGTGAATTTATATACATACAGTACGTACAGTACATCATGTGTTTTTTATTCATACTGTATGTGTTTCCCATGTTCCATGTTTTAGTAATATATGCTGGTTTTTTTTATTAAAGGGGATTATGAGCTATCAGTTAGAGTGTATACTCTTGGTACCTGGATGAAAAGATGAAGCCTCGCTGCTTAGCATAAAAGTGCATTCAATAAATCCTCCCCTATGTAATCATTTTAAAGGGAAATGTCTTGTAAAGAAAAGGGATAGGGGGGAGAAAAAAACAAGAAAAGCCCCCCCTTTTATCAGACAGGCTGGCAAGGGCACTTGGTGAGAGAGAGAGAGAGAGAGAGAGAGAGAGAGAGAGAGAGAGAGAGAGAGAGAGAGAGAGAGAGAGAGAGAGGGCACAGTTGATGTTTCCCCCATTAACTTTCAACTTATGGATAATGTGGCACTTCTCCAAAGAT
>NC_084994.1:33968401-33971776 GCF_963854185.1 Sardina pilchardus | reverse complement strand
ACCTAGACTGCTTAAAAGAGTGAGGCTAATGCAAGCACTCACAAAAAACAGGAGATGTGTGATTGTGTAAACTACAGTATCAACCCACACACACACACACACACACGCACACACACACACACGCACACACACACCCTAATGCCATTTTGAAACAGGGACACCCTCAGTTAGACATTTGTTCTACTGGTTAATGAAATCACAATCTTCAGTTGGTTTCTTCACACCACCATAAAACTACTCTCAGCCGGGAAGTGATTTTCGTTCAATTTGACTTCTGTGTATCTGTGTAAAAGATTTTACTGTGCAAATTGCTAAAAGATTTGCTGCATAATATTAGTTACGGGCTTAACTAAATACAGGCATTTTCCGTAAACCTGTGTTAACGGCATACCATATTGATGAGGATTTCTGGTTGAAACGGCTGTAGAAATGGACACTGTTCTGTTTTACGCAAGCACTGTGCTTTGTTATGTCACTTTTACTGGTTTACATAGCGTAGCTTGCTCAGAAGTGTAACAGTCTTGGCAGCAGCAACGATCATTGCTGTGCAGTTACATGGAACATTAACTTCTTGTAATGAGACCTACTCCTAAAACATCTACTGAAGTGGCTTTCAGGCACAGGATCATGCCTCCCATAAGGACTCCCTAACACACACACACACACACACACACACACACACACACACACACACACATTGCGGTCAGGAGATATGAAGAAGAGAAAGCAAACTACATTTAAAAGGAACCTAATAAATGAATACATAGCAAAAACAGAAAAAAAGCACTTTGCAGACTCTAATACTGAGATTGACTGGAATTCATGGGGAAGGAACTAAATGTAGGAACGACCACTGAGATATGATTCCTTTTCAAAAAGACATATAAACACACACACACACACACACACACACACAGAGAGAGAGCGAGCGAGAGAGAGAGAGAGAGAGACACACACACACACACAAACACACGCACACACACGCACACACACACACACACACACACCCCAGAGGAACACCAAATCATTGACCAAGGCAGCACAAAGTCATGTGGAGAATGAAAGGCAGTGCTTAAGAGGCATGATGACCCCCCCCCCCCCTCCTCACAGCCACCCCCCACCCGAGGGACAGACTTGAGTCAACCAGGGAACAACACTCCACTGACACCACAGAGAGAGTTATGGCCAACTGGGAGAAAGACCAGAATAGAAACAGCACACTGGCTTGTGTGTGTGTGTGTGTGTGTGTGTGTGTGTGTGTATCTATCTATATATCTGTGCACTAGAGAATCACTGTAGGTCCATTATTTGGCCCAGAGAGCCCGTCCACCTCCTCAGCCTAACCGACCGCTTCCAGACCTCTGTCCAGAACCTCAGTCCAAAACCCCCACAGCCCGACTGTCTCTGAAACCCAACGGGCCATTTGTGTAGGCCACGCACGCACGCACGCACGCACGCACGCACGCACGCACGCACTCATCAGGCACGCTGTCCTCTGCACTGCTGTCTGTGTGTGTGTGTGTGTGTGTGCGTGTGCGTGTGCGTGTGCGTGTGCGTGTGCGTGTGCGTGTGTGTGTGTGTGTGCGTGTGTCTGTGTCTGTCTATCTATCATCTGTCCCGTACGTCCACCTCCTCGTCCTAACAGACGACCGCTCGGACACTCATCAGGCACGCCGTCCTCCCCTCCTCCGCTCTGCTGTCCACTCCTCCGTTTTAGCACTGGCGACACGCGAGGGCAACCCCCATCTCCGAAAAAAGCAAGTGCCGAACGCCCATCTAACAGATAGCACGTCCGCTTCTGTAATTTGGCTCCGCGACGGCAATGATGGCACTGATGCTCCGCCTAATGCACAGTGTGTTTACCGCCTCGGCTCGGAGTTTCAAAAACTCTCTCCCGTGTAAACGCATTACACACCAATTTGCTCTGAAGAATTGAATTGATGCAAAATCCTATATGTAATTAAGTCGCTTAAATGGACCTCCACCACCACCGCCACCACCCACACCACCCCCATTTGTTTTTATTGCCCCCACCCCTCTTGGTTAAGCACTAGAACGCACTGCCACGTGAGTCTGTGATCTACACAAGCGGGTACGCTCCCTGACACTTCCAGCGCGAGCGAAATTGCTAAACAAATTCATTAGCGGGCAGCTCGCGCGCACGACGGCGTGCGGCGGCGGTCAAATGCACTTTCTCTCTCTCGGCCTCATGTTTTATTAATCGCGTTAGAGCACCCAGAAAAAACCCGCTCGCGCTCGAATTTATGATCCCCATTTCCGGCCTTTTTGTTTTTGCCAGCGGTCGTTCACAATGTGGCGTATATACGTCGCGGCACGCAAGTCGAGTCGGGTTGGCGCAGATGTTTCAGACGGACACTGTTGCTGATGATGGTCCGTATGTGTAGTGGATGTTGGTGGTAGTAATGCTGGAAAGTATGGAGTGTGTGTGTGTGTGTGTGTGTGTGTGTGGCGGGGGGGGGGGGGGGGGGGGGTGGATAACACCTGCACTTCTGCCCCCCCTTCACCCGTTCATCCCAGTCTGAGGGGGGGGGGGGGGGGGGGCAGCCAGAGGAAACGGGCAAAATAAACCACAGCTGGCATTAATCTTTGAAATTAACTCTTACATGATTGATGGCTGCGAGGAGACGGCACTCTCTCTCTCTCTCTCTCTCTCTCTCTCTCTCTCTATTCATTAGTGGGGCCCATTAACGGAGTTCAATGTCCTCACACACACACACACACACACACACACACACACACACACACACACACCCACCATACAGACACACAGAAAGAGAGAGACAATTCAGTTATTCTGACAGGTCACGGCAGAAACCGCGGTGATGTCTCCAACACACACACACACACACACACACACACACACACACACACACGCTAATTCTGTTTATCGTGCCTCCCAATCGCTGCCAAGACGGCACGCCGCGGCTGCTGAGCGGTGAGATATGCGGCGCCTCATCCGACTCTCACGCACTGTGTGCGGCTCACTAAAAGGGGCTGTCGCGCCCATGATCCACGGCCATAAAGTGGAATGAGACTTTGGGCGGATAAGGGGAGGGAGGGGAGGGCGGAGTGTGGAATTGAGCCTGTCGAATGATCACACCAAAATAGGGTGCACAAATCGCTAAATGAGATCGGTACAAGGGAAAGGGGGGCGGGGCGGGAGATCACGTTCACGCTTGGCGTGTCTAAACGTCCATTGCACGCTTGATGAAGTGTACCGAAGGAGCGGGTGGAGGAAACGCCCGTGCGAGCGGAATCGCCGAGGTTTCGCCGATCGTGATTCACGTTCCCCCGTTTGCCGTGACACTGACAACATCATTACGGCGGTCGGCCTCCCGAAAACATCAACCCCGC
>NC_084994.1:33938401-33963401 GCF_963854185.1 Sardina pilchardus | reverse complement strand
GAGAAAGGGAGAGAGAGGGAGAGAGAGGGAGGGAGAGAAAGAGAGAGGGAGATGAAAAAAGAAACAGAGAGAAAGAGAGAGTGAGCGAGAGAGAGAGAGGAGCTGGGAGAATTTGATAGGGAAATATCTGCATAGTTGTTTTAAGCTTTGCATTTGAATCCCCTTGGTAACGGCCCATTTTATTTGTATTTTATTTATATCTTATTTTTGTTATTAAAATAGTCGTATCACGAGTCTCCCAGCCTACCTACCGGGTGCCTCTAATATCACAGAGAGTCTAGTTGGACTTAAAAGAAAGAGAAAAAAAAACACATGACTCACACCACACCTAAACGAAACATTACTCACACCTTTTTAACGTCCAGCTCGTTCTAACTCCGGCTCCAGCCGAGGGAAGGGGATGTTGGCACGCGCTTCTGAGTGGTCACCAGTGGTCAGCTAACAGGCCCACGGGGAACCGTCGCTGCCACTCCCCCCGACCACGAGCCCATCTGGCCAGGGGAGAGAGGAGAGAGGGGGGGGCCTGGTCGGCCACTCTGAGGGGGGGCGGGGTGGGGGGGGGGGGGGGGGGGTTGTGGATGCACGGGCACTGGGCACTGGTCTCAGGCCAAACTTGGCACAGATGCACCCTGGCGCTGTGCCAACATGGAGGCTTTTTTTTTTTTTTTTTTTACTTCTTCTTCTTCTTTGGCACCGAGGCCCAGACAGAGTGAAGCAAAGTGAGGCTGGCAGTGCCCGGCTCGGGAGGTGGCGAGAGGCTGCCGCTGCGCTGGACGCTCCTCCACAGGGAGGCTCACCGAGGGCAGAGTAGACACACCGCCCACCCCAACCACCCCCCCCACCCCACCCTCCGTCCAGTATCACTCCCCCCGAGGAGGTAACAGACTGGACACTCGGTGGGGCGTTTGCCCGGACAGTGCATGGCGCGTGCCTGGAATCCTCCGGAAGCCTCGGAGCCGACATGGCCGACGCGGACAACGGGCAACGCATCGAGTATGCGATCTGTGATCGTTAATGTTAATGAATGGCACGCTGAGGATGTGACCCCTGTCGACAGAAGACGCCCCCTAATTAGACTGATCTTTGATTTTTCTTTCTTTCTTTTTTTTTTTGAAGATTATAATTTTAGGCCATATATATTTCTCTTTTATACTTGCATGCATCTCATAGAAAAGTCCATGCATATTCAATGTCATATGGTAATAGGGTCTTGACATATAGAGGATGAGTGATATTGATAACAGACACATTTAGCTGTGTTTAATATTCACAACCCTCTCCTCATCTGTGCTTTTATCTCGTAATGATATATTAATTATCAGGATCGAGACTGAGATGAGGCGGAATATGATTTGTGTTGCATTTTCCTTTTTCTGAAATGTAGCAAAGGTCATTTTTGCTGCAGCGCTGTCCAAGGTCCTGAAACTTCTGAATAGAGTGTCACCTGACACATAAAGGCTTTATGTACTTGGAGTGTTGCCATGGATATCTCCCTAAATGAAGAAGCTCTAGCAGGGTACAGAGTAGGGGAAATAATCTGAATATAATATACCCTTGTAGTCTGTTCCTAGAGGGTTTTTCAGTGTAAACATTCAAACCCAATGAAGATAGGCTACATTAGCTCTGAGACTTAACAGTGGTGCTCCGGAAAATGTCAAATTCAAAACATTTTTCTTTTTTCACTTTTGTTTTCCCCAAGTTACCATTAGCTACCATACATGTATGTTAATGTAGTTGAAATGGTCTATACATTAAGTAATACACACACATATATGGGAGCTTTTATATATACTGGGCTAGGAGAGACAATGTAGTTGCAACATGAACGTCACAGCAGGAAGACTGATTTGCAAAAAAAAAGGCCTAATTAATGTTTGAGTCATCTGATGCAGCCTATGCAGTTGTCATGTACAACATAGTTGGTGTGTGCCCTACAGTAGCTTATCTGGCAACACATTTAGTGTGTGCCTCACAGTAGCCTACCTGGCAACTGCACATCGACAAGAAGCCTAATAGATAACGACGCACGCATTGATATCTGACAGCGGATCTAGTAAGTGGCCTGAATGGCGATCAGCAAAAGCGAGCAGCGCTCTGGTCAAGTAATTTATTCCAGGCATGCCGAAACCCTACTTAGCCTAAAGGTCTTTGTCCTTTCTTCTCCAAATGGTCTAATGCCGGGACTTTGAAGTCTATAAAGGTGACGAGCACATTCATGGGCCACACAGTGGAGGCAGCGTCAGGCGAATGGCAGTTGAGTTTGTTCTTCTATTCTTCTGTTCTAACAGGCCGTCTCCTACTCTTCGACGGGGTGCCAGGTAGCATAGAAATGATAAAGGTCCGCACTCTGATAGCAGCTCCCAGGTTTATTTAGCACAGTTTATTTATTTGGTGCTAAATAAACCTGGGAGCTGCTATCAGTGTGCAGACGTTTATCATTTCTTTTCACGTCTTTTCGGTCCAGCACCTGCACTATTTACTGTAGATGTCGGCGCGTTCTCTTGTTTTTGCCAGGTAGAATAGCAAGGTAGAGGAGCAATATTGTGGCTTGGTCAGAGAGAATTTCTCTGAGCTAGCAATCAGAAAATGGTATGATAATAAAAAGCAGCCCTGGTGGTTCCCCCCACTGCGTATGGGGAGAGATCCCGAGAACGTTTGCACTAGGTGGTCCACAAAGATACACAAAACATATCCAGGTAAGAACATCAGCTACGGAGCCCACTCCCCAAAGGGAATATGGTGTGAATTTATTCTTACTGTGGTGGGCATTTTATTTTATTATTATTTTCTTTTTTTTTTGGTGAGCTCCTGTTGAGTTCCCTTGCAATGGCCTCCCAAGGGCTTTACATTTGCACCAGGTGGTCCAGGTAAGGAGGCCTGCAGTGATCAAACAGTACAATGACAACACAGGTGGCGGAGAACCTATGCGACCACATGCTGAGCTTTTCACCGCATGTCGAACAGGGACCACAAACTGGACATTGTGTGTGATCACTCACTTCTTTTTGATGTTGCCGTCGTAAACTACTTGCTTTCAGGATTATCAGCGCTGAAGGTACAACACGCAAAGGTTGAAATGAAAGAAGGATAAATTAGCATGTCCTTCAACATTAACTGGTTTGGTTTACTCTTAATATCACTCACCAGACATAATCTGTCTTCTGTCTATCTTTTAACCCTTATAAGCTCTTCGGGTCTGTGGGACCCGTTTTCAGTTTTCATCTTAAGAAAAGTGATACAAATAATAATTTTTTCAAACTGAGATTCATTGGCCTTGGCTCATTTTGTGTGAGGAACATAATTCAGAAAAAAAAAAATTGAACCCCCCCTGCACATTTCTATTACATGCAGGGTCTTAGCGGGTCTACTGGACCCGGGGCTATAATGTGTGGAAATCATAGGTCCTGTGTTATCTCATTTCCCCTTTTAGGTTTCTGGGCCTGTGTACAGTATGTGTGTGTGTGTGTGTGTGTGTGTGAGAGAGATAGAGAGTGAGTGAGGGAGGGAGAGAGAGAAAGAAAGAAAGAGAGAGAGGGAGAGAGAGAGTAAAGCAGGTAAATGGGCCCTTAGTGTGAGCCACCAGTGCAGTTCCCGCACAAGGTTGCAACATAGTTACAAAATTGGAGCACCCAACCCTAACCCAACCCCTAACCCAACAATATCTGCACCCATATTCCCACACATTTTACCATCTGTCCTGCGGGAATGAATACCACACAAGATGGCAAAGCGATTCTCAGTTCAGACTGCCTTAGAATTGATACTGGAAGAGACAGGGGGACTTGAAGATGATGCAGAGGAAGAGGTTTCAGAATCTGAGGATCATGGCAGATGTAGTAAGAAAGTTCAATTTCTAATAAATAATTCACTATAGTTCTGGAAAAATATCCTTCATTTGTACATTAGTTGATCATTGTCCAGTTATGGCTGTTTTAGGATGCATTTCCTAAGTTTGTTGCATTTGTGCAACAAAAACGAGTAGCACTTCTGTGTATAACCATGTGATTTAACAAAGGTAAAGGCAACAAATGTAACAAATGTTGTTTATATGACTTGCAAATAGGTTGAAGTAAACATCTGCTGAGAATTTTAACAAAAAAAGGTTTCAATATGTTGGGTTAAAGACCCCAAAATGCCATGGGTCTACCAGACCCGGCAGGACCCCCTGTGTAACCAAAAAACGAAGATCCTATGAGGGTTAAGCTGGCTATTTTTTCATACTGAAATGGTCAGTTTGTTTACTACAGTGGGCATATTGTAAAGTTGTTGGGTTTTTTTTTTTTTTTTTTTTTTACCCAAAATAGATGGGTAAATTCAGGAGAAAATGTAAACTAGTTTGCCTACCATCCCATCATACAGTACTTCTCACTATGACCCTGAAGACATACTGCAGCTCTAAAACATTCACCAAAATGAGCACGGAGCTCTGGCGCGTTAAGAAAAGGACTGAAAGTCAAGTGACAGTGCGATAAAATGCTGAACCATTTAAGTTTTAGCGTTTCATAGCATTTTGGAGTTTGAAGCACAAAAGTACACATCCAGCCTTTTGTGAAGTCAGCTTCACGAAGTGAAGTCAGCTTCACGCATGACAGGTTGTAGAGTAAATGGTGCTAATACTGCTTCTTGTTTCGTGTCAAAAGACCATTGTTCAAACAGCACCGCTCACTCAGAGCAACAGTGTGTTCTACCCATGCCTACTGTGACCTAATTAGTCTTTTAAAAGATGCATCTTTTTTCACATGCAGCCACGTAGTCCTATCTCTACTTTAACGTCTAATTACCCTGCGTAAAAATAGATACTCAAATTGGTTTGAATCTTTTTGTTCATTTTAAAGAAGGAATATTCATCCTTTTTTTTTTGATCAATTCCATCAGCACTATCCAGAGATATGTGAAACCTTCAGTTTGAACAAGTGTGTAGTTCATTCAGCACTACACCTCATTAGCCTTTTCAAAGATGTAACTTTTCTAACATTTATAAGAGTAGCGCTGTCATTACTTTCCCTTAATTGCCTTGTCCAAAAATACATACTCTAGGTTCACTAATTACTATGAGGCCATGTGCTGTGTACAAGCGTACATCGTGTGCACATTAGTTAAGATAGAAGGGAGTGATGTTCTATATATCTGGTTTCTTTTTCAGGATACCTACAACTAATGCTAATGACTTCATGTACTTCCGTCTAATTCAAAGGAAGGCTATGTCTTCAGCGTATATGATACTGTGTGATCTGATGTGATCGATAGTCCATCCGTAACTAGGCATGCATATCGCCATATGTGAAGTGGAAGCGGTAGAAGTTATCACACACTCCATAGACGTTGAATTCTTGAATTTCCCCTTGGGGATCAATAAAGTATCTATCTATCTAGTTATCACACACTCCAATTTGTTGGGCTTGCAAACGTGAGAATACAGACAAGAGTCAAAAATATGGCTCCTATCATTTCTACCTGCTGTTGCCTCAGACCTGCACTCTCCTGGACTTGAACCCCCAAACAGCAACTCAGGGGCACGGTTCCCAAAACCATAGTTGCTAACTAAATTAGCAACTAAGTTAGCAACTCTATCTAAGAGTCTCTATCTTAGGCAATCTCTAACTAAGTTAGCAAAGTTGTTGGTTGCAATGCAATATCCCATTGCCAGCTAACTAAATTGCTAACAGTAAGCAAATGGTTTTGGGAAACGTGCCCCAGATCGGCATTTGAACGCACTATAACAATCGAGCTAAAAGCCCAGGCCGCTAGCTCTCTGACTAGCACGTCCCGTAAGGCGTCAAGGAGGGAGGTTTACACAACTGCAGAGCTACAGTAGGGACCAGCTGACTACTGTCACACTGGTTCACAGATTAATGTCAAGACTCAAAAGAAAAAGTGAGGTTGTAACATATTCACTTGAGCACACTCAGGAAGGTGCTAAGTAGAATGTGTAATTAACACTTTTGTATGCAAAAGGCAGCCTTTTTTGTTCTTTGATGCAACATTAACAAGTTTTCTCTAAGACTCAAAAGAAAACACATGGTATTCCAGTTAGCAGAAGGACATGTTATTGCAACGACCTGATAATTGTAACATTGTATCAATACTTTTTCTATTATCAAAATTATTATTCTCTACAGGTATTTCTGTAATTGTTAAGTTTAGTTACCAGACACACTGTATGTGTACTTATTTTTACATTATTTATGGTTTTATGTAAGTGCACATTGTGCTCAATAGAATTATTAATCACACCAAACGTCAACATTGATTTCAATTCATTTTTCCAGTTATGTAAGTGCTAGCTTCTGACTCTAGTTATCTTCTGGATGCTGTTTCAACACTGTGTCCCAGTGAACGGAGAGACAGAGAGAGAGAGAGAGAGTATGAGTATGGCCCCTCTCTTTTTAAACATGCAGCTGATTTAAATATCAAAAGCACCACCTGGTTTAATAAATGATGAATGAGTAATTAATCAATTAATAATGCAGCCACCGTGCCCAACAAAAAGTCAGCTGGCAAATCCAAAGTGCGGAAACTACAGAGGGCCCAACAGCAGGACACAACCTACACACAGGACACTATCTATACACACACACACACACACACACACACACACACACACACACACACACACACACCATGGAAATAAACATGTCCAGTCTCTCCATACCTGTACTGAAACATCAAACAAACAGGTTTATTTTCTATCTATACAACCACCCCCATAACACAACAACCCCCATGATAATATAAAGCCAGTGTAGTCACACACACACGCACACGCACACGCACACGCACACGCACACGCACACGCACACGCACACACACACACACACACACACACCTGTTTCCCTGGTCCACTGTTCCCAGCCCTTAGTCTCTTAAAGAGAAGGTTCTTCTGGCTACTCCACCCTAGTCCTGGTGGTTTCCTCAGATGTGTTGAGAGGTATGAGAACTCTAATACGTGGAGACAGAACTCAATTGACCATGACCAGCACTTGTGTTTTTTTATCTGTCCCGGTCCCCATCTTTTACTATTTTTTTTTTCTGTTCCCTTTTTTTTCTCCTCTCCTTTATCTTTTGTGTGGCGGATTCCATTTTGCTCTGAACTTCTTTATTAGACTTGGGGTCCGGCCCCCCCGAGGATGATCTGGTTGCTGAGTGGATGAATTAATCAGCGAGCATCCGGACCAGCCAATCGCAGAGGCTCGCAGCCTAATGAGCTACTGCTGTTAGAATCAAACGCTTATCCAATCTATCATTCCAGCCCCTGGACTTCCTCCTGCTATTTTACATATAAATTACACACACACACACACACACACACACACACACACACACACACACACACACACACACACCGATACACACACACACACACACACACACACACACACACACACACACTCACACACACACACACAAAGCGCCAGTTAATGCAATCTATATTCCAGACGCATTTAATACACACACAGACTTTCAGATGCGGAAAATCAAACCTGATGGATAAGGCGAGCGGCAGAAACAGATAGCCATGATCACTCACTGGGAGTCTGAAGACAGTCAAACAGCACGAATAAACAAATCAATGGATGAAGTGGATGCGCCGGTGATGGAGGGAACAAATGTGTCTAAATGGACACACGGCAGCTGAGCAAGTCGATACGCTGCCACATGTGTCAAATCAAAGCGCCAAATACACACACATGCACGCACACAGACCCAGACACACACACACACACACACACACACACATACACACACACACACAGAGAGAGACACAGGCACACACATGCACAGGTGCAAACCTTCATTCTCTCCAACACTAAACACAACTACACCTCCTCAACCAAATGCCAGCTCACACAAAAAAAACCTCCAACAACAACACACCACATCTTCTTCTATTACTAAACAACAATCAGCCTTCAAACACACACATACACACACATGACACATGCACACACACACACACACACACACACACACACACAGAGACATATTCTCACTCGATCCTATTGCATAAGGCCCAGAGACAGATCCACTAAAGTTACGCCTGACACCAAAACAGGCCCGCACTGGGCTGCCAAGCTGGTGATGCCTGCGATAGGTGACACAACCGGAGAGGGTGGGGGGGAGGGTTGCGGGGGGGGGGGGGGGGGGTGCGGGGGGTGAGAGCCGGTGATCAAAGTGTCAGCGCGCAGGAGCGGCGTCAGCTCTCGGCGCTGCCTGGGTGGATTGAGGTAAACACGTTTGGACGCGGGCAGATGTGGCAGGTTAGAGCCAGATGTCTTCATCTGCCACCCAACAGGCTTTTCAAAGGGCTTTCAGCGCTGTGCAGACAGACAAGGCCCAGCCAACAGGTCACATACAGTATGCCATTAGCATGGAAACGACCTGGGGTGTATATAAATAGCGCTTCTTCCTGGTAGCCGTTTGATGTGTATGCATTTGCCGGCGTGTTGTCGCAATGTTATATATGAAAATACAGTAACTATATAACGTTTTCGCAATGTTATATATGAAAATACAGTAACTATTTAACGTTTTCGCAATGTTATATATGAAAATACAGTATCTATATAACGTTGAATATAAATATAAAACGATGTTATACATCTGATCCCGGGAAGCAAATAAATAACTGCTTTGAGTTGGCATGGCAGGTTGGAAGGAAGTGTTGGGTCCTTGGAAATTAAGTGACTCTTTTTTTTGTTTTTGTATGGAAGGTGATCAAATGAGGTCTTGATGAGGAATGTTGGCCAACAAACTACTGAGATCAGGGCAGTCAAAGTGTTCCGATTGTGAATGTCATGAATAACAGGAAAGGAGAAGTGTGTGGCCATCACTAGTTGTGAACACATAATCACAACAAAACAACAACATTTGTTTTTCAAAAGGTACAACACATGCATTTCTGCTTGAAACTTCATTCAAGACATGAAAGGATAAACATTATACTGGAAAATTATGACAAAATGGACAATTCAATCATTTTAGCACACACATCCTACATCATTATATATCGTGAAACAGCAACTTGTGACTGTGAACTGAAGCGCAAAAAACAAAGTATGGAATTTCTCATGATGGTACCAAAAGAGAGGGTGTTCTGAGACATGAAAGACAGATCTCTTATTTGACTTTTAACGGTCGTTTGCTAATGTGCTTTTGCTATGTGTGTGTGTGTGTGTGTGTGTGTGTGTGTGTGTGTGTGTGTGTGTGTGTGTGTGTGCGTGTGTGTGTGTGTGTGTGCGTGTGCATGCATGTGGGCCAGCCTTTGTGTGCTCCGGAGAGGAGTAGAGTGAAAACGAGGGCTTTAGGACATGATTTATTTAACGTATTAATTCACACCTGCCTCTGATGTGCCATGCCTTCACAAAGAAGGAGACGGGGTGTGTGTGTGTGTGTGTGTGTGTGTGTGTGTGTGTGTGTGTGTGTGTGTGTGTGTGTGTGTGTGTATGTGTGTGTGTGTGTGTGTAGGGGGGGGGGGGTCCTTCTATCTCGGCTGCATCTGTTTGATGTTGCTTTCCAGGGATGCACTTGTCTTTTTTTTTTTTTTTACTTCCCTCATAAATCCTCATCTAATATTAATGATGCTTTATTCAATCTGTTAATAGACTAATGTTCATCTGACTTGAATTCTAAAAACACCGTCCAAGATTTTGGTGTACTCCCTTGAGAAAGGCACTTAGAAAAAAAAAAGAAAAAAAAAAACGAATGTCTTTTTTTTTTTGGTGAGCCAATTACTGTAAATCTAACAAATCTGAAAGTGAAAGCATACTGTACACAAAGCAACAACACTCACTGCTGACTTGTCCTGATTTAGAAAGTCTGTTGGAAGAACAAAACACAATAACAACAACAACATCAACAACAAGCTTTATAAGTTGGATTGAAACCCATTTGGGTTGAGCCAGCAAAGCGGTACACCCATTTCCCAGTTGTTTCATGCTGTCAGGTGCATTCTACGAGCTAAGGCAAGCGTTTGGTTCGGGCCAGGGAAAGAGAAGTGCAATGCATGTTTAATAACATCTAGGGGGAATGTCAATTACATGTGTAAGATTGATTGGTCTTTTCTTGGCAATCCTCTGAGAACTGTCTCCTACTCACTCTCTGCACTGTTCTCTCAATTCTTTTCTCTCTCTCTCTCTCTTTGTCTCTCCCTCTCTCTCTCTCTCTCTTACACCTCTCTCTCTCCATCGCTTGAGTGTGTGGCAGTGCTCTCTCCCTGTCTCTCTCCTTCACTTGTTTTCCTTTGTCCGTTCTCTTGCTAGAGTTACTGCAGGCTTTGTGCAAAAAAGTAAAGGCCAGATCATGGGAAATATTGGATTTGTTTAATAGCCATTAACTAGAGAGAGACACACACACACACACACACAGAGAGATCAGATCAGGGTTGCATTTCTAGAAATGGTTGTTGGTTAACCTCTGTCACTCTTTCACAATCTGTGGAGGTAGAACCGTCATTGTCACTCTTTCACAATCTGTGGAGGTAGAATCGCCATTCTTGGATTCAGTGCTTCTTGAAAGGGTCGTTCTAACTCTCAATTGCAAACATGGGTGGAAAGTTTGGTGCTTGGAACGACAGGTAGAGGGTAGCCATTGAAGCCTCATTCATGGATATTTTGCGGTTGTCAACCTTTAATTGACGTTAGTTTGACCCTCTACATTCATACTTGAACACCCTCCAACAGACTATTCCACTTATCATAAAACTTTACATTTAGATTCATTCATCTTTGAGTGCAGGGTCGGAGCTCGACGGAACAACAGAGGTGGCAACAGTGATCAGACACAAGTGTGTCCACAACACCCACTCTTTGGTTGTCTTTGTACTAATGCTCGACCAAATGACAATAAAGTTGAATCTAGTCTAATCTAAACAATGTATGTGTTTAATGAAGTACTGTATTTAAAAATGTTCACCATCGACTTATAGCCTGACGTCATCAACTGCAGTGTTTTGAACAACGGAACAATGACCGAACAACACCGCTTTCTAGACACAGGAGTTACACAATCGCTGGTCGAGCGAAAGCTGTGTCGCACCGCGGTGGTTTTGCAACGTCGAAGCTAACGTTTCGTCGAAACCCAGATCTGGACCGAAGGTGGCGTTTTTTTTGCTCTTCTCCTTCTCGTGGTGTGTCCGCAGTGCATGGTGGCTTAAGCCCCACTTGACAACCCTTTCAGAAATCCACGACGCTCGCCAGCCACTAATGTGCTTACGGCTTTGCATACTGTAATTCAGTTATGCTTACCCAGGGTTAATGGTTGCAAAGCCCTCTCTCTCGGTCGCATATAAGCTCCCCCCGCTATTCATGGTCCAATGATGAGGGCCACTCCTATTTTCTTTTTAAATCATAATGGGTCACATCACTGCCATTTTCTTCAATCAGCAAAACCTCCCCCTCAAGCTAGACCAGATCGGCTTAAATGGCTTATAGTTTTACTTTAAACGTCAATTATAGGTCGGTTTTGTTTTCGTATCCCTTTTTTTTTTGTCTCGACGGACTACAATAAAACGCTATCCACCATCTGAGTGAGCCTCCGTGGTCTTCCTTCCAGCCTGCTCGTGGGACTAGCATGACTGCCTTCAGTCATATTATTGTTTTTCCAAAGGCTTGCAGATTGCCTGGGATTCAATTTGTTTCGGAGCAATGCCTCCCGCAATTCTGCACCTGATCAGCAGTACGATGGCAGAGTCTCTCTCTCTCTCCCTCTTCCTCTCTCTCTTCCTCTCTCTCTCTCTCTCTCTCTCTCTCTCTCTCTCTCTCTCTCTCTCTCTCTCTCTCTCTCTCTCTCTCTCTCTCTCTCTCTCTCTCTCTCTCTCTCCCTCCCTCCCTCTCTCTCTCCCCCCTTCATCTTCTGTTTACATGTTGCGATATATTTATCTGTTTATTTAAAGACGCGGCAAGTGGGTGGAAAAAGTCTCCTGTCGAAAACGCGGCGCCTCGTCTGTCTTGTCAGTCATGATGGCAACAGTTGTGTCGTCGTGTCAGCGTAAAGACACCACCCCTCAGGGGGGGTTAAGCGGACGTGCGGGGCGCGAGGCAGATGCCGTCGCTGTGAAGCCGGTCTGGAGTCGAGGGTGGAGTCGAGCTCTGAGTCGCATTTTTCATCCGTCGTGTCTCTGAAAGTCGCAGTCGCATGTTGGAGGAGTTGACTTCGCTCCCAGGGGCACCACAAGTGGGGGGTCTTTCAGCTACCACCACCCCGCGACGACACTTACACGCCAGAAGACAACTCGCCATGTTGTCGATGACAGACGACTGATCTCAAAGTCTCTTCTCTCCCATGGCCACTAATCCTCATACAGTATACACGCACGCACACACGCACGCACGCGCACACACACACACACACACACACACACACACACACACACACACACACACACACACACACACACACACACACACACACACACACACACACACACACACACACACACACACACACACACACACACACACACACCTGGGTTATCTTAAACCGAAACAAACATTACAAACACAACCAGGGAAAAGAAAGCTGGCAGATCGTTTTTTTTTCTTTTTCATAAACCTTTGCGATGGCACCATTCTTTTGTTTATTGTGCATCCCGAAAGTACCACTCTGAGACCGACTTGGCCCTCGGCGACGCAGCGAGACACAAGAAGCAGAGGAGACTTTGTTGTGTGAGGAGGAGAGGAGACTTTCAGACTGTCAAAACCCTCTGCAGCTGATCTCTCTCTGCCGATACATCCGAGGAGTCATTCCCAGAGTAATTCACAACTTTGCACGCAGACAGATAACAGAGGCCCAGAAGTTTCTGGCTGAAGGGAATGGGTTGCGACGGCTCCAACCAGCGATCTAAGGGAGTCGATCCTGGGACATGGACCAAAAAAAGATGCATGAGGCATTTTTTATCGAAGGGCCTATTGTTTGTTTTTACTTATTTATTTATTTATTTTGTTGTTGTAATGATTCTAATCACTCTCTCCCCCAGCCAATTAATCAGGAGACTGAGAGGGAAATCGATTCTTCAGCTCTCAAAATAAAGAACAGACGGTGCAAATAGTCTGTCTGGCATCATTTTTTTTATCCTTTTAACAGGCTTACGTGTTTGTTTATACTCTTGCGTGTGTGTGTGTGTGTGTGTGTGTGTGTGTGTGTGTGTGGGTGTGTGTGTGTGTGTGTGTGTGTGTGTGTGTGTGTGTGTGTGTGTGTGTTCAGCCGGGTTCGGGGTACGTCACCATCATAGCTATAGAGCTCTTTCTAATTATGCTCATCTTCCATGATAAACAATGGGCTCTACTGAACGATGTGCTCCTATGACAAGCGTATTTACATAATGACATTACCCCGTTGCCAAATTAGGCTCTTTTTCTGGAATGCCATGTTGTTATTTTATAATCGATAACAAGCGAGTAGCGATAAAGACACTAATGACTGTTCCTCTCGAAATTATAAAATAAACATCTGACGTGCCGTCTGAGAGCCTTGCAGCACAGTTCAGATACGCCTCTCCCCTTTCCCCAACACGGGCACACACACACACACACACACACACACACACACACACGCACAGGCACACACACACACACACACACACACACACACACACACACACACACACACACAGAAACACACAGAAACACACACACATACACACACGCGCACACACACACACACACACACACACACACACACACACACACACACACACACACACACACACACACACACACACACCCCACCCCCACATCCACCTCCAGTGGACCTCGCCCCGTCTCCCGTGCCCTTCGCTCCTCTCCCAAGCGGCAAATTTCCTCAATCACCATCCCATCACCATCATGTCCACCGCCGCCACCGCTCACCGTCTCTCTCTCTCTCTCTCTCTCTCTCTCTCTCTCTCTCTCTCTCTCTCTCTCTCTCTCTCTCTCTCTCTCTCTCTCTCTCTCTCTCTCTCTCTCTCTCTCTCTCTCTCTCTCTCTCTCCCTCTCCCTCTCTCTCTCTCTCTCTCTCCAGGCCGCGCTGTGCCACACCAGGCCGCGCCACGCCGTAACAGAGGGGGGGAATAATAGCCCTGTTCAGCCGAAAGGGCCGCGGGCCCGTGGGAGGCAGATTCCTGAGATCCAACTCTCCGCCCGGGGGTCACGGGGGAAACGACAGCGGGGAGAATAAACGGTCCCTCTGTGTGCCAGCGCGAGATTACGAGGCGTCGGGAAAACAGGGAGAGCGGTTGTGTTTGGAGGTTTTTGTGTGTCGCAGAAACAGGCGACTGGTAGGCCTTCAGGGGTTTATTTATTTGTTTCCTTTGTCGTTTATTTTTTATTTTTTCTCTCTTTCTCGCCTTTCCCCAGGAGCTGTGCAAAAGGGAGGCTTTTAAAAGAGGAAAAGCTCTCGGCGGACGAGACATATGCTCTTCGCGGACCGCTGTTCTCACCTGTCAGCCGGCGTTAGCGTTAGCCTCCGCGTCGGCGCAAAAAAGCTGGCAGTCGGCAACGGAGGAACGTGGGAGAGCGAATCCTCCAGTGGAGGAACTAAAGACCTTTGCCACGCCGGCCTTGGATTTGTTTCGCTTCACCTTTCTCTCTCTCTCTCACTCTTTCCTTTTCTCTCTCTCTCTCTCCCTCTCTCTCTCTCTATCTCTCTCTCTTACCCTCCGCCCGATTCAATTCGCACCTCAAAGTCGCCAATCCTGGGCAATCTTGTCGAAGACTTTCACCTTTGACCCCAACGCCGGCGTCCCGTTTCCATGGCCGTGGCCCCAGTAATGGCTTTCGAGGACTGGCGTCATAAAAAAAGAATATGTTACTGCCTCTTGCTTGTCACTTAGACTGCTGTCAAAATATTGGATGAGAATGACCTCAATAAACACGTGGCAGGGGAGCAGGAAGTTCACATCATTAAATGAATGTACAGGTTGCGCTTGAAAGATTAAAATGCTTCGGGGGAGGGAGGGGAAAAAAAGAGAGGGCTTTTTTAATTTCACTCACAGTGTTAAGAGTTATGAAAATGTTCCACACTTCCTCAAACCCTGGGGTGAAATTGCCAGATCTCTGCTCTTCTGAGCAGCTAACTGAACTCTCTCTCTCTCTCTCTCTCTCTCTCTCTCTTGAGGCACTCAAGTCTTGTTGCCATATGAACTGCACGCACACACACACACACACACACACACACACACACACACATGCACGCACACACACACGCACGTACGCATGCACGCACGCACGCACGCACGCACATGCACACACTCTTCAACTTTCCTTCTATTAACTAGGTAAAAACATGGCAGCCCCTGTGTGCATTAACAGGAGAAATAGATTAAGGCTCAAACACATTTGCTGGAATGAGGTACGGGCACCTGGGCCTCTCTCTCATCGAATTAAAGCTCAACTGCACTCTTCTTTTTTTTTCGTCTCCTCTCTCGTAGAACCTCCTGCTCAAACGTACCAACCCCCCCCCCCCCCCCCCCCCCAGTACCACCACCACCACCACCCCACAAACACACACACACACACACACACACGCTGGAAGCTCCAGTTGATTCCTCTTCATTATTTACAGATTACTGTACATTCCTCCGCAGCAGGCGCGTGGGAGAAACTGAGGCATCTGCTCGGGTTTACTGGCAAGCGGGGCGACGTTTTCACCCGGGATAAGCGTGCGGTGACTGTGCCACACAACCGATCGCTTCTCTGCCGCGGCACAATCCACAACGTGGATTGACAACACCTAAAGCCACCGGCAAGAAAAAAGGGGTGGGGGGCACCATTTTACCTCCGGCTAAAAGGAATCTGCTAGATCCCAGCACGGGCGTACCCCAGGAATTGAGCATTTCCAACCAAGTCTCTACTCAACACTATCTACACTCTTAAAATGAAAGTGTTGGAAACAACACAAACCGTGCTGTCCCTATATCTGGACACAGAGATGTGTTAAGAAAAACTAAAAAAAACTACTCAAGTTGTGCTATTTTCAACACATATTGTGTAACAAATAACAAAAGCAACGTATTGGAAGCAACACAAACTGTGCTGTCCCTATTTGGACACAAGTTGTGTTGTTTTCAACACATTTGTTTTAAGAGTGTCCTGGGTTTGCTTGATTCTAGGTGTTTCCGTGGAGTTAATAAAGCGGAAACCACATGTCACTTTCATGTACGATTACAGCATGTGTCGCTACATGTGCAAATAACGTGTCATGTTCGGTGAAATATGTTTTCAATGCAAGTGACATGCCACAGCAATAAATTAGGGAGCCTATTAATTTATTACCTTTTTTCCTGTCAAGAGGAAATTATTTATGCTGAAACACTGCCACCACTTTCGTTAAATGCGACTTTGACAAATACATACGATCTATATGTTGATCAGACACAAAATCAGACCACTTACATAATACATACATCCAGGTCCACATGCAAGGCCTGGCAGAGGACAGATGTTATGGTCAACAATTGACAACAATGGTCAATAAAAGGGAACATTTCATGCAATACAACAAATGAGCGAGATACTTCAATCTCAAGCCTTAACTATGTTAGGATTTGCATAAAACCAGTTACATGGGTGCCACGCCAAACTGTCTTGTGAATTAGAATGCCGTTGCCACGGCACCAACTCAGTCAATGTGCCAAAAAGCTCAAGGCACACGGAGGGGAAATGATGACTCAAAATGCATCAAGTTACAGCGGCTTCACGAGGGGCGCCCATAACCGAGTTTGAAATTTTTGTCAGAATTAGGTGGAATATTTTTTTTACTGGCGGTGGAGATAGGGGAAGAAATGAGGAGGCTTTTTTTTATGTGCAGCAGGAAGCCTCGAAATAGACTTCAACACATAGCAGTATGAGACTACAGTTGGTGACAGCTGGCGGGACTGTGTTTTTCACAGCCCGTACGAGGGACTTTGTGTGATAAACTCCACACTAATTGGCAGTCCAAAAAAAAAGGGATTGATTTTTTCTTCTCTCCCACTCCGCAAATGAAGCCCCTCAAAGCGGGCGTGTTTTTTTTTTTCTTTTTTTTTTTTTTTTTGGACAGGTTTTTGTCTTCCTAAGGTCCTTGATCGCCTCATTCAAAGGGACATCTTTGCTCTTTTTAAGCCTGAATTTGTAACATGTCTTTTGAAGACAACCCTGTATCTGGGTGTCTGAATTAAGTGAATTAATTAATTAATTCGTTAATAGAATAGCACCGTGTACTGATTTAGCTCTGCTAGCTAGTGCCACACACTTGACCATAATGCACTGGGGCAGATGGCTGACTCATGTTACGTCCATGTTAGCCTCCACTGAAGCCCTGGAGGGGTATTCCAAGTACATGGTTTAGTGACAAGCCTGTGAAATTAACTCAAGAGTAAAGTGGTAAATCTCTTAATAGAAGAGCTGTACGGTTTTATTCTCCAAGCAAACATAATGCCGTTGGGCTCTTGTTGTAGGCGGTTTACCACATACTCTAAGTTAACTTTGTCAATAAACCACATACTTGGAACACACCTCTGGTCTACGGAGAGCCTTCTAGATGACTAGAGTGCTTCCTTGGTCATATTGTTTTATTTGTTGTCAGCTGAATAGCTTACTTCTGTATTATCTTCCAGACATAATAATAACTGATAGAGTGGTCCTGGCAGAAGACTGTCGGTTAAACATTTGTTTCATAGCAATTCTCGCAAACTCCTCCTAATCTATCCACCTGACTCTCTTTCCTAATCTCCTGTGCTTCCGCTCCATCTCTCTTTCTTTCTTTCTTTCTTTCTGTTTATTCTATCGTTCTCCCAGGCTTGGATATTTACCCGCAAAGCTGAGCTCTGCATCTGCTGGCTTACTAAAGGGTTCTCATTTTCTTCTGTGCTACCATTGGTGCCACATGCTCAGTCTTGGGGCTATGTAAACAACAACAAGAACAACAATAATAACAACAACAACAAAAACAACACTCTCCGATATAACCGATATAACATCAACAACTCCATTTGGAAATGGACTCACTGCGAGGGCGCAAATACTAGTTAGGCCGTCTGAACGAGAACATCAGAGACACAGTCTGACATCATCAGCATGGGACGTGAGATCAAGCAAATGTCTGGCTGTGCTGAATGCATAGATAGATAGGCTTTAGGGAGACATTAGGGGTTGAGGGTTGGATTTCTGTTGAAAACTGGGTTTCAGAAGGGCCCCGTAAGATCTCCTGTTTTTTTTCCCCCTCTCTCTCTGTTTTTGTTTGACGGCTTTACCGGGAGGGAAAGCAACAGATGCAAGTATACCTAATGTGCCACAGATGGAGCTGCAATGCACACACACACACACACACACACACACACACACACACACACACACACACACACACACACACACAGAGAGAGAGAGAGAGAGGTACTGTAGAGAGAGAGTGAGAGAGAGGAGGGGAGGGAGAGAGAGTGTGGGTGAGTAAATAACTATCTAAACCCCCTATGAATGCGAACAGAAATTTGCACAAGCCAAAAACCATTCATCATCTCAGCTCTGAGAGACAAAAAATCATACAGCCACGTATTTTGCATACAGAATGTCCCTCCATATTTCATAGAGCGTATAGTATATCTTTCTGCCTCTCTCTCACTCTCTCTCTCTCTCTCACACACACACACACTCTCTCTCTCTCTCTATCATGCTTTCTTTTCCTTTTTTTTGGAGACGAACCGTTCAACGGTGGAGAACAAAGTTTCTGTGCTTTTGTCATGACTCGGAGACCCAACGCAAATGTATTCCGAGCCATCAGCCTGTGGATCCCATTGAAGTGGAGGCATAGCGCAGAGAAATTCAATTAAGGTCCTGATAATGGCCACGGGGACCGCAGAGACAGAGGCAGAGGCAGCTTTACCTGGGACTGAGCCCAGAACAACACAAAAAAACACCCCAACGGTTCCGACTCCACGCCCTCCAAGCCCTAGTGTTCTCTTCAGCACGGCCGGTTCTCACCTCCGCCGTATGGGTTCTAAGGACACTTTGATGCTGTTATTTTTGTTTATGTTTATGATGATTATGACCGTATGGGTTCTACGGACACTTTTATGTTGTTGTATTGTTTATGATATTTACAGTGGCAGACATTTTTTTGTCCAAAGCCATTTACAGCGTGTGGAATCTACATTAAGTAAAAAAACAATAGTTTCAAATAAAGCTAGAGGCATTAATGGCCATGATAATACTAACAACAACATCAAATAGCAACAATTCAAATAATGAGTTTTCAAACAAAACCAAAAGACACATAAACCTACTGTACAAACCATAACGCTGTAAGAGAATGCATTCATTAAGTGCAAGGTAAAAAGAGGAGTCCTTTATGGTTTACCATTCTTTTTAAGATACTGGGTAACTACTGTAAAACATACTCTAGCCTTTGCTGTTTTCCATCTACATTCTCTGCCTTGAACACTTTTTTTCACGTGTTCAACTCCATGTTCAGGGGCACTTTTTGTGTTTGTTTGTTTGTTTGTTTGTTTGTTTGAGGTAGTGTGTCACTGGTGTAGTAATGAAATGAAAAACAAGGGCCACACTCTCTGTTCTGTGTGTGTTCGCTCGCTGCACCCCCCCCCCCCCCCCAGGTCGTCTCGGTCTTTCCTGTTCACCTCACAGCTCTTATAACCCACTTTTCAAAAACCCCGTTGCTGTAGCTACTCAAACTCAATAACAACTGACAGATAGATTTCTTTTCTTCTAAAGGCACTTACTGTGGCGTTGTGTTGTGTTGTGTTGTGTGTGTGTGTGTGTGTGTGTGTGTGTGTGTGTGTGTGTGTGTGTGTGTGTGTGTGTGTGTGTGTGTGTGTGTGTGTGTGTGTGTGTGTGTGTGTGTGTGTGTGTGTGTGTGTGTCTGTGTGTGTCTGTGTGTGTGTGTGTGTGTGTGTGTGTGTGTGCGCGAGAGTGTGTTAAGGAACTGGGTTCCTCCAGTAATAATGAAATAAAAGAGGAGGAGGAGGAGGAGGAAGAGGAGGTGGTGCAGGAGGCTACTCGATGATCAGAGGGGCAGAGGAGGCCACGAAACCTCATTCTGCCAGGGGCTCTGGCAGGTGAAAAGGCAATGTTCAAAACAGTCACCTTGCTAGACAGATAGACCAAACACTGCACAACCGAAGGGGTGCTGTAAAGAGTTTCTGGAAGATTCTTTACTTCCTCTGAGTTCTATGGAACACTCTTTTGGAATGTGACAGAGAGAAAGGGAAGGAGAGAGAGAAAGAGAGAGAGAGAAAGAGAGAGAGAGAGAGAGAAAGAGAGAGAGAGAGGGAGAGATAATCGAGGGGATGCTGTAAAGAGTGTCTGAAAGATTCTTGTCTTATGGAACACTTTGGAATGTGACAGAGAGAGAGAGAGAGACAGAGAGAAAGAGAAGAAGAGAGAGAGAAAGGGAAAGGGAGAGAGAGAGAAAAGGAGGGGGAGATAACTGACAGCACATTCCTCTAAACAACAAAGCAGTGGCGAACAGAAGTAACACAAACAGCAAAGCCATTATCCACATGTTCCTTCCAGTACGGCGAGGGGCCCTGGAGCAAACGCACCTGTGCACGAAGAGAGGAGGAGAGACAATAATGTTGTGCCACCACACTTCTCCTGCTGCCGTACAACAGAACTGAGAGACAATAATGTTGTGCCACCACACTTCTCCTGCTGCCGTACAACAGAACTGAGAGACAATAATGTTGTGCCACCACACTTCTCCTGCCGTACAACAGAACTAGTCACGGAACAGATGGCCGAAGCACACTGCCAAGCGCGTACGAGCAAAACACGACGCGAACACCCCCCCCTCTCCCCCCCCCCTCCAGAGTTATTAGATGTAATAAAACACGTTTATAGGTGACATTGTAAGACACAATCATGTGGCCTTTGTAGGACACATTCATGTGGCCTTTGTAGGACACATTCATGTGGCCTTTGTGAGGCCACCTCAGCTTCACCCATGGAAGCTTGGCAACCCAACGCATTGACTTACAGTGCAGTGTTGGTCAGGAGTGTTGGAGCTCATTGTGAAAACCTCTGCTTTGGCTTGTATCGATTCAAATGGGGAATTTGAGACTGACACTGCTTCAAGGTGTACTTTTTGAGTGATGGGCATGTTGTTTTGGACAATATATTAGGAACTTGGTGATGACAGTTTTGTGTTTCAGACAAGCATTTTAAAGGGCTGGACGTTTTCCTGTTAGGGGCATGTTCTGACATGATTGCCTAATTGCAGGTGCAAGACGTTTGGATGCACATCACCGCCAACGTGACAGTCCTGCCACAAAATGAACTGTTGCTCAGCAAAATGTAAATGTAGTCTAAATAAGCACGTCTTCGACTGACACACACATACACGTCAATGAAGAGTTAGGACACGATACATGTTGATAGTATGGTACTGATACCATGTTGCACCGACAGCATATTGTTATTATGTGGAAAGACCAGCAGCAGCATACGAAGTAAGCGCAGCAGCTACGGACGCTATAGGCTACGTGAGATCGATCACATACAGCCCCAAATGCCAGCTCATTCACCCTTCGCTCACCACAAAGCAGACCCCGCTCATACATACACACAGCACAACAGATAGCAAGTGAAATCGCAACACAATCATGTCAGTGTTTGTGCTTGTAACGCATTTTCAGTGGGTGTGTTTGTTAACAAAAGTGTCAGTGTGACTTACACTGCTGTTCTGGCCTGACCAGTGCACCATGGCTTGGTTGTGGGCAGAGTCTCCGGTCAATGCGAAGGTTGAGCTGGTAAGTTTCAGCTCGTCCTGCCTCGAATTGGCCATTCTCCGTTCCTCCCCTCTCCATCGCGACTCGGAGCGTCGGAGCCGGCGCGCAGCCTGCACGGCAGTGCCCCCGCGCTGGACGCTGTCCGCGCGCGGCTCCTCCTTGTCAAAAAACGAAGCAGGTGACTTTTCAGGAATGTGTCTGATCTCCTTTCCCCGGGTGCTCCTACGAAACCTGCTTGTGTATAATTTCTCGGGGGCAGTGGGAGTTGTGTTGGTGTGTGCTCTCCCGAAAGATGCTGCTACCTTGCGACCGTTAAACTGGGGCCGTGCAACTTTATTCTGGCGTTTGTCAGATTCTCCCCCTTCATTCGCAACGCTTCCGTGGACGTATTTCTTCTGCAAATAGTGCCTGTCAATATTCCGCTTTCGCCTGGCATGAGAGTATTTCCCTTGACCCGTGCCGCATTTAGATGACTTCGCTGCGCAATCAGACTGGCGAGTTTCACCACTCTCGGAATTAAAACCTGCTGCCCCGTCTCCATATTCGACAACTTCCCCTCCGGACCCTGTTGCGAATTCGAGCGTGTCCAGTTTCAGCAGTAATTCCCGCGAATTCGCCTTGTCCAGGGGCTGGCATGATCTGCAAGTTATCTCCGTTTTGGCCAACGGAACGAAAAAGCACAGAATCAAAGGCAGGAAACAAGCCGCGCGGCGCCAATTTGGGCTGAATCTGATTCCCCTCTCCATCTCTGATGATAGCCCCGGAAAAGATGCTGTGGGTAACCGTCAGTCCTTTTTCCCTCCTCGCCTCGCTCTTTCCCTTTTAACGTTTCGGTTATTGATGTGCGGCAACGGAACTCCTCGCAAGTTGTGGCTGTACTGTAGCCTACACAGTTGTTTCTGTATCCAAAAAAAAGTGCTATTCAGCGAAGCGGTCTAAGTTGAAGGATTTGATCAAATGAAGCTCCGCACGGGGGAGGAGCTCGCGACTAAACAGAAGATAGGGGAGAATTCTTGCTCCTTCGCTTTTTTTTTTTTTTTTTGCCCCTCTCGCGTTGCATTCATCTTTACATCACGAAGACCACACACCCATATTTCTCAGGATGCAAAGACGTTTCATTAATATCTTATAACATATTAGCGTGTCAGAGGGAAATATAGGCGGGTAGGCTATATATTTTAAATCGTGGAAGCCTTTCGGGTTTTATCTTGCTTTCTGTTCATATTAACAGTAGTCCAATATGTTTTATCTCTCTTTTAAAACCCTGGGCGATGTGACATTCCCTTAAAAAGTTGATTATGTAACAAGCCGTACGATATATTGTTTTTCACATGAGGAGAAAATGGAATTTCGATAACTCCATTCAGAGCCGCTCCTCATATTTTAGGATTAACACCTCTTTAAGTGGCTCAAGCTATTTCTCTCTATTAAACTCGCCCAGCTTGGGCGTTTCATCATCCATCTCCTGAGTGAGCCACCTCACGCAACACAATCTCAGTTCTCTCTTTCTCTCTCTCTTCCTCTCACTCTCTCTTTCGTTCTCTCTGTCGCTCTCTCTCTGCCTCTCTCTCTATCTCTCTCTCTCTTTGTGTCTGTCTCTCTCTCTCTCTCACGGACAGTTTAATCTTTATTGCAGAACTATTAATTTCCTCCGATCCCCATTGTGATTGCGCTCATGATTCAAAATTATGTTTGTCTCCTCCGGTCCAACACTTTGCTCTAGCCAGGAGTGGAGCAAAGGAAACCTGTCACATGAGGCTGACCGTAGGCCATCCCAATACCAAGCCATTACAGATGCAACGGAGAGAGACCACCCTCCCCTACACACACACACACACACACACACACACACACACACACACACACACACACCCTGGATAGCCTAGGAAAGTGCTAGTCATTGGGTCCAATTTTAATTCCACAGATTTTAGTCAGTAAACTCTTACCCATTGATTTCAAAGCTGTTTCAGACAGGGATGAATTTTAATATGTGAAATAACCGTGACTCAATTAGAATAAGGCACGTTCTTCTCTTTGTACCTTTGATACACATTAATTTACATTTGAAAGCAAGTCTACCCAAGGGACTATCTAAAGAGTTGATGCCATAACCGGAAGATGTGATACATTCACATCTGTTCATATTTTACATTTAAATAACATGCTATTTTTCCTCATAATTGCATCACTGAAAATGTACAATCTTGGCCGGAAGTGAACATTAATTATTAGTACTTCACAGACATGGTTAAAAATAAAATACAGCGCAGCGCACCAAAGACTAATAACTTAGATTTCTCTGTCAACTGAAAGTCATTATAACTTTTCACTTGGAACTTGAAAAGTCACGGCAGAAAGTTTGGGATTTCATTTTCCAGGTTTAAGGGGTGAATTCTGATATTAATTCCTCGCTTGTTCCTTCTTTATGTTTTAAAAATTCTGCAAAGTTGCCCAGGCCCTTAATTAGGGGATGACCTGCAGGTGTGGAGAGGAATGAGTAGCCTGGCATTAAATGAATAGCAATGATAACACACATTAGAATACAGTAGCCTATTATCATATTGGTGGAGAGAAATTAGCTGAGGAGCCGGGCTGCTGGCTTTCTCTGTGTCTATCATTCTGCCCCCCCCCCCCCCCCCCCCACACACACACACACACACACACTCCTCCTTACTCATCTCACCTTCTCCTCTCTCTCTCTCTCTCTCTCTCTCTCTCTCTCTCTCTCTCTCTCTCTCTCTCTCTCTATCAGATTCAGATTTAGATTCAAGGTGCTTTATTGGCATGACAAAGGATATTCATATTGCCAAAGCTATCTCTCTCTATCTTTCTTTCTCGCTCTCTCTCACTCTTCTCTCTCTCTTTCTGTTGAACAGCCTCCCTAATGTCTTCTTGCAGCATGCCCCCATCCCCCTCAGCTCCTCCTCTCAGCTCCTGTCTTTCTCCTCAACTGTCCTTCTGCCTCCACCCACCGCCCCCCCCTCCTATCGCCCCCCACCCCCCCCCCCCCCCCCCCCACCCCCATCTCCATCTCTGCCCCCCCGCCCCTATCCCATGATGCCCCTGTGTGGTTGCCGTGAGTTAAACCCCCGGCCGTGTCACGCGCGGGACATTAAGAATGATTAGCGCGGTCCTCCTCCCCAGACGCACTGCATTAAACGGACATCAGAGGGGGCCGGGATGGATGGGCCCCGCGCCGGACAGCCACCCCACGCCGCGGAACACACTCATCACCCCGAGAGAGAGGACCGCGAAAAACCGATTGGTCACTGCCACCGGTCATTCCATACCTGGCTCGCTCGTGCGCTC
>NC_084994.1:33885901-33935901 GCF_963854185.1 Sardina pilchardus | reverse complement strand
AACAGGGACAGGAAACCAGCCCCAAAAGATGGGGAGGAGTAGGAGGAAGTGGGTGCTGGGATGTGTGACTGCTGTAAAGAAATATATAAATAAACAAATCAGCCAGTACAACAACCAGAATAGCCAGGGTTTGACCTCAGCCAAAACTCCACTGACTGTGAAAGGAGCGTCCAAAAGACCAGAAAAGGACTCAATAAAAGCCATGGGCCGAGTAGAAAAACAGTAACGGCTTAAAGAAAAGAAGCCAAACAAAAATATATATTTTTCTAAAAAGGCTTTTCTCTTTTTGTGTGTGAAGAAACGCGTATAGTAAGGCCAAGAACCAAACAAACAAAAGGTAGACATCACACGTTTGCGTCTAAAAGGCTTCATAACAATCTTGATAGGGTTGTGTGCATTGAATCACCCATTCTACTTTCTATTTTTTCCCCTTCTCCTTGCGTCGTTTTTTTTCCCTTTTCTTTCTATTTCCCTGGAACGCGTTCTTCTTCTCTTTCTGACTAGTGCGGTGTCCTGCGTTATTGTATAAGCTTTATTGGTATTCTCCCTCTGTAGGGATCGCTTCAGGGTCAGGAGCAATCAGTTTGCCTGGGCCCCCATTCAAAACAGTTCCCAAGCAGAGTTCAGCAGCTTTCATTCTCCACCTATCTCCCTTACCGCGCATGGCTCTTCTGTCAGGGCATTAATTGTGCTTCCGTCTGCCCATATCAATCGGCCTTCAGCCTGGAGTCACTCGACCCCGTACTCTCTCTCTCACTCTCTCTCTCTCACTCTCTCTCTTTCTCTCTCTCTTACACTCTCTCTCTCTCTCTCTCTCTCTCTCTCTCTCTCTCTTTCTCTCTCTCTTACACACTCTCTCTCTCACACTCTCTCTCCTCTTCTTTAGGTGTGGCAACAAAGGCTGTCACATAAAAGTTTCGCTTTTCACGTCAAGAAGTGCTGTTGTGCTTTTATTTATTAATTTATTTATTTATTTTTGCCCGTGTGCTACTCAGTTACTTGGATACTGTTATTCACATCACACTCTCTCCAACGGTCAAGGCTACAGAGTAAGAGACTATGAAATGCAATTTAGACGGCTGTGCTCATACCTGCCGTTCAATTGGTTGTGAACCAAATCCACCAGAGAGGGCTACAGCTGGGGCTTGTCATTGAAACATGCCATTCACAACGTGTCAAAAAACGGACTGACAGACTGGTCTATTTTTTTTCGAAGGTATATGCACCGATATCAACATCTAGTGTAGCTGCCGCCATTGATCTTAGTGGAAGCTAACTGTTACGGTAGGCGCAACGCAAACGAGATTTCGGTTACGCGCCCGATGTACTGTAGCTTTCTTGTAAGAATCCAAACAATCCATTGACTGGTCAATATCACAGACTGTAAAGAAGATCATTATCTACTTTTATTATACGGCTCTTCACAATGCAAGTAGAACGCCCCATTGACTTGAATGGGATTTCCCAACGTTCTACCGGTCATTATTTCTTGATAGAGGACCTCTGAAAAAAATAATGACCGCTGTCAATGGCAACAGTCACGTTCTATCTGTGTGGCGAACTATTTATTTTGTTAGCGGAAGGCACGAAACGGTAGCTACAGTGGGTACGGGTTGAGAATGCACCTTCTCCCGCGGGACTCCCGAAGAGATCCCGCAGGCCGTCAAGCCGATTTTTTTCGAGGCTAAGGCAATGTACCCAAACAACCACCAGGTGGCAGAAAGTTTCATCCCGCATTTCAAAATGATGAAGATCGCATATCCGTCAATAGTCGACTCCTTAATCTCATTTAATCATTACAATGAAGGTGATGACTGGCAAAATTATTCAAACGACGTTTCAATGAACCATTGTTGAAATGAATGAAAATGGTTATAGAAAATCGCCTACAGCCTAACGCCGACACAGCTGATTCTTTGATTGATTCTAAGCTGTTTTGATGTAGGGGATGGGTAAACTGGCGCGCTACAAACATGCTACCAATCAAATGTAATATTAGTAGGACTAGCCTACTTAGACACTTTAGTCATAGGCAACGTTGCCATGTTAATTTGGGCTAGAAGTGCTTGCTTGTGGTGGCGCTCCTGTCCGCTGCTTCTCCCGAATTGTGTGGCAAATTTGTCAGCAATCAGCTTAAATGTCAAATCATATTTATTTCTCTTTGTCGCCATGGTATTGGGGGAAACGCGGAGAAACGAGATGGTCAGTGTATTTTTTCTTTGCGTTTCGTTATAAGAAATATATAAGTAATAGTTAGTCTTCTTCCGTATTGAACAGATACGGGACGCTCTTTGTTCCGTATTTTAAGGAACTACTCAATGCACACACACTACAATGAAAAACACACAAAGAAATCACTAAACATATAGCCTACAACCTAATGACACTTTAATGCAGCGTTTCACAAACTATGGGCCGCGAAACGTGGAGACTGCTGCTGGTCCGCGAGACATGGAGTGAAATTAGGTCCGGTGATCTGATAATTTGCTGCGCAATTGACCAAGCGGACCGACAGAAAAAGAAAGCAAACGTTGCTGCGGAAATGCTTGCTAATTTGATGTGTTTAAACATAGAGCCATACAATTAGGTGTGTCTGTTATTATGACAATTTTCGAGCATAACTGCGTGTCCATAGCTCAGTGACAGGTGTTAATAGCCTTGCCATAAGCACTGCTGCAGGTGCTTCTTTTATTATGCGGTTAGAGCATAAGCGCTTACTCATATAGACTATAACTCAGGGACAGGTGCAAAACCACCAACTGGGATGGATCGAAGGGCAAGCAAGCACTGCCACACAACGTGTCAACACTAAACAGAAAGTTTCCTACGATGGGGAGAAGTGGCCGCAAGGACTGCATCGATAAGATCAACGAATAGGCTACGGTAATGTTTGACATATCCCCACTCGGCGGTAGGCCTAGGCCTATTTAACTTTTTTTTTTTTTTCAAACAATGTGCCATTCCGACATGAGGTCATTAATAGGCTATTAATGTCATAACTATAGGCTATCATTAGGCTTACTGTGCATGGCTGTAGGCAGCTATGTTTAGAGCGAACGTTTCAACTATGTTTGCCATGGTCGACAAAAACACTCAAATAAAACAATAGCCTAACAAATAACTGCATGCGTAATGGACACGGCTCTATATCCTAAATAATTTTCGAGGTTCGCCATTTGGTAATATGACCTATCCTTACTGACAATAATTTAGATTGAGCACAACTAAAGTTGCACGAAGGCAAAATACAGTCCTAAAAGCCTATTCTATATAGCCTGGCCAATATTGTAGATGTGCAAAAGCAGCATTTGCGTGCGTGCTTGCCGGTGAGGTGTAGCCTACAAAAATGAGCATAACATCTGATTATTAAAGTATGGCTATAGGATATAGGCTAGAGAAGAGTTAGTTTAAATTTCAAGTGTAGTAAAAACGTTTGTGCACATCCCCGGTCAAGGTGCAGAACAAGACTAGGCTAAATCATAAAAAAATGGAAAAAGGTTCGCACACTTGAAATCCTTCTTTTTTGATTTGATTTTATTTTCTTTATCACAAAGGAATGACGTTTCGACCGTGTGGTCTTCTTCAGATTAAAATTCAAGTACGTGCGCTATTTAAAGGAATACGCCACCCAAAAATGAAATTAAGCTAGTCTCGGTCACCCCCAGAGTTAGAACAGTGAAAAAAACCCGGTTAAAATCCGTCCGGGCATTCTCCTGCTTTGGGAGCAGCGATGTTAGCTTTAGCTTAGAACAGTTGCTGTAGATGAAGGGTGTCAGTGAGCACGTCCTCCAAAAAAGCGACCGAGATTTTTTTTTCTAAATATATCTTGGGAGCCGTGTGTTCAAAACGAGTACAAATCATAATGCAAAATCGAACGAGACTATTACCTGGGCAGATCTTTACTTGGAACTATTTTCAGCCTCATCGCCGACGAAGCACCGCTAGCTAGGCGCAAAGTTAGCAGTCTTGTAAACTCCCAACTAGATTCGACTGGAACTTCACAAGTGGTGCTACGTGAGAACTTTGCGCCTAGCTAGCGGTGCTTCGTCGGCGATGAGGCTGAAAATAGTTCCAAGTAAAGATCTGCCCAGGTAATAGTCTCGTTCGATTTTGCATTATGATTTGTACTCGTTTTGAACACACGGCTCCCAAGATATATTTAGGAAAAAATTTAGACGTCTCGGTCACTTTTTTGGAGGACGTGCTCACTGACACCCTTCATCTACAGCAACTGTTCTAAGCTAAAGCTAACATCGCTGCTCCCAAAGCAGGAGAATGCCCGGACGGATTTTAACCGGGTTTTTTTCACTGTTCTAACTCTGGGGGTGACCGAGACTAGCTTAATTTCATTTTTGGGTGGCGTATTCCTTTAACCCCTCGAGACCGACTGCAGTCTGCTGACACAGCCAGACGACTCTCCCAACCCATTCATTCGTTTTGGCCGATATAACCCATTCATTCGTTTTGTGCGTATATAGATTCCTGCATGCTGCATTACCGTGACCCTTAGCCTACCTTGTGGATGATTTTTTCTCATTGGAATACAGCAGGACAGAATGCCTTTTATCTAACAAACGCAAAAGCTGAGATTGTTGCAAGGACTAGGCTACTCAACAAACTTGTTTTTCGTTTCTGGGAGATCTCGTTATCGTTTTGGATTGTCGGATTTTTATACTAATTGTTTGGACTTATGGACAATGAACTTTGAGGGGTGGTTGTTAGTGCTTTACAAAGCTTTGTGTTAATAAGTGTCGGTCCTCCTATCCTTCAGCTCACTGCGCGATGCAGTTGCGCATAGTGGCCACGAAGTCATTAACTGTTTATGACACAATACATGATATTTGTGTTTTTCGTTTATTAGATTTAATGCATGTTTGAAATGTAAACAGGCCTTCAGTCCGTTAACTTAAGGCCTTCTTTTGCATGGGGTTGCTCGCATGTAACCTAGGCTATTATGTGCGTAGTGGCTGCATACTCTTTATTATAATAAGAGGCAAATTGTTACAGGACAACTTAAACTGACTTCCCCAATGCTTCCCCGCAGCACATTACATTTTAATATAGGCTAATATAGGATGAACAAAGTCTATGCTTGCTATATTAAATCCAGTAGCCTAATAATTCTATGTGCCACGTCTTTTCACGATTTCGCAAGTGATGTAGGCTTTAAACATCGACAAACGTCTGTGAGACTACCCATTTCATGAAGAGCAATTGTCTTGTGCGATCATTCCCCCTCCCCCACACTTGTCTAACCAGTTCACTAGACATTATAGCCTACCTATATGCGGCATTGAGGACGATTGCCCCCCTTCCCCCTCTCTCTAGACAGACACTTCCTGACACTAGGGCTCGGGATCATGACATCAAAACTTCGCGGGCACAGCCACATTGGCAGCTTCACTCCTTAGTTTACTATGGATTACTATGGATTTACTCCCGCCTTTTAGTGTGTTCCTGTTACTTAGTTTTTGCCTTCTTGGTAGTATGTTGCTGTGTAGTTGGGGTGTAACAGTGCAACCCACGATCGCACGAGGAAAAGAATAAATCGCTACTATATTTCTGCTTCTTGTCTTGTGCATCTGAATGAATGGATATTACGTTCAGTGCGCTACCAAATGGCGGCGATATTCCTAGAATGCAAGGCGTGTGCCCGAGTCCTATTATGTAAATGTAAAATGTGTGTGTGTGTGTGTGTGTGTGTGTGTGTGTGTGTGTGTGTGTGTGTGTGTGTGTGTGTGTGTGTGCGCTGAACCACGAATTCACATATTAACTTTTCTTTTCAGCAGACATCGCAATCATAAAAAAATCGCAAAACGTTTTAATAAAATAAAGCCTCTTGTCTTAATGGGTTCCGGAGGTTCGTAGAGTGAGTTTTGAACCCCGGTCGCTGACATATGATTAAGATGCTTCAACCAGTTACGCCACAGTTCGAGTGTCAATCTCTTCGCACTCAGCCAACAAATATAAAGGATTCAGTCAGTCGAGTTCATTTATTCGCGGCATGCACTTGAAACGCCGATCAAAAGTTCTGACATGTTAAACTGACGTTAGTCATTAATTCACCACATGATAAAATGCTGTTATATTGACGCACAGTAGCCCACGGTAGTCTATGTCTATCTCTGAATCAACATGAACATGCATACCGAGATCCATATATTCTAAGTTGCTAGAAACTTCTTTTGCGGAGCTAGGCCTACTAGTCGATGGTTAATGAATCACCCTCACTGCCCTATCGCATATCTGACCATCCATTGTTACAATGTTACAAAATGCGCGATCTTCTCCATGCATGTAGCCTACGGTTATAAGTAAAGTGACATGATAGGCATGTAGGCCTATTAAAGATATTTCTGTTAAATACATTTTATTTTCAGTTGTCAAAAGTGGTGGGGACAAAATCTGTGATAAAGTGCTGGGTAAGCTTAGCCTGGCACGCCCTCCCAGTGACGCAACGCCTTCAGGCTTTGCTGCTGGTCTGGTCAACTGCTCATTGAGAAGGATTTCTGAGTTCCCGAAATCTGCGGAACTGCCCCCTTTGGTCGAGAACCAATTAACTTTGAGCAGCTCCAACGGCTCTGGGTAGAGGCGTGTTCAAGGCAGAGGAAAGAGTGTTGTTATTGGTTTAAACTCGGCAATCCGCTTTCTGACATCTACCAGTAGCAAATCGAGGCATTTAAAGGAGGCGGGTCAACCAGCGCTGGCAAGAAACCCTGATAGCACAGGCTGTTGGTCAGACTAAAGTCTCGCAGAGCCTTTGAAAGTCGATGGTAATCAGGCTAGGGTAAGCTACCCAGCGTCGCCGGTTAAAATGAACATGCCTCCGTTTTAAAATAGCCTATAGGCCTACACATTTCTAAGTATTCCTTGCATAAATGTAGCCTAAATGTCTATCTTGTCCATCTCTTTCGTCTTCGCCTTGACAATAATAGCCTATTCACGGAAATGCGGTCTTGTAACCGTAATGAATTAATGAATTAATCTAAGGTTGCCTATATCGAGTCTTTCAGGTTGAATTGAAGGCTTCTAAAACCATTTTCATTAACTTCAACAATGGTTTATTGAAACGTCGTTTGATTATAATTTCGCCAGTCATCAACTTCATTTTAATGATTAAATGAGACGGATATGCGGAGCATTTCTCTCCCTCTCCATTGACCAAAACGTTGCTCTGGCATCTCTGCTGGACTGACTGAGTTATAGGCTACGTCGAGTGAGAGAGCCAGCTGTGCGGTACGCTGTAAAACATTCGAAAACTCTGAAACTGCAATCTGACATGCCGAGCGTGATGTCTCTGTTCTCCGCTTGTCGCCAGCGCGTTGTCTTCGGGTTTTTCCGTGTTTTCCGGTATGAGCCGAACCTTCATTATATTAAGGCGGTCTTATGTTGCCCCCTTGCGGTTGCAGTTTTAATTAAAGTCCCGATGCTTCGGGAGTCCCGATGTGCGGGAAAGAAAGGAGCATTCTCAACCCGTACCATCTGTAAGTCATTGCTAAAGACACATTGTGGTACGTTTCTTTTTTTTTTTTTAATTTTATCCCACCACCACCCCCCCTCTTCGGGGGACATCTTTTTTTTTTTTTTAGTTACAGCTTTTTTGTTTCAAGGGGGGTTCATACTTCAAATAGGAAACAAAACAAAAAAAACAAAAACAAAACAACAACAGCAACAACAAACTGTTGGACATATGGGACAGGCTGACAAGAGACAGACAAGAGACAAAACACAGCGATAGACAAGAGACAAGACACATTGACAGACGAGAGACAAAGACAGGAGACTAGGGACAAGAAGTGTTTGTGCAGTGCTTGGACAGGGTGGATATGTAATTACTGTTGGTGATGCTGTTGTTAATCAGAAGGGATATACGTGGTTACAGATTATGTTAGTTGGGTTTGGTAAAGGTTATAAATGGTTTCCATATATCTTCAAAGGCTGACATATGCTTCTTTTGATGAGCGTGGTTTCTTTCCATTGAGATGTATTCTGAAATTAAATTAGTCCAGTGTGTGATGTGACATGACTTCCTTGATTTCCAGTTCTGGAGGACTACTTTCTTAGCGACAGCTAGAGAAATCAGCAGAGGGTTTTTGAATTTGGGTGGGAAATGTATATGGGAGGTATCGCCAAGAAGGCATAGTGGTGCTGAAGTTGGAATTCTGCAACTCAGGATAGTGGATAGTGTTTCAGTGACCTTTGTCCAAAGGGAGTGAACCGGCTGACATAACCAAATGGCGTGGAGGTAGTTATCTGTGCTCCCTAAAGTGCATTGTGAACAAATCTCGGTGTCGGCCAATCCCATTTTGAACATCTTGCTTTGAGTGATGTGTGTTCTGTGGATGACTTTATATTGTATAAGCTGTAGGTTGGGATTAGTTGTCATGGTGAAAATGTTTTTGCATACTTGTTCCCATAAGTCAGGGTTGGGAGAGAGCTTGAGATCATTTTCCCACTTATTAGTTGGGAGTGTTATTGTGCTGTTTAAGGTAGATATGATTGTATACAATTTGGAAGTCAGTTTTTTATGGTTGTTAATTTGGGTTAGTTCTTCAATTAGCGGAGATGGCTGTAACGTATTATTGCTTAAACTTGCTTTTTCTTTAATTCTTGCTTTGAGTTGTTGACATTGAAGAAATTGGTCTCTCCCAACCCCGTATGCTTGAATGAGTGTGTTAAATGATATAAATTGGTTGTTCTGAAATAGATGACGGAGGTGTGTAATTCCCTTTTGTTCCCATGTGACAAAGTGAAAGGGTTTGTTTTGTAGGGTGAAAGATGAATTATGCCAAAGTGGGGTAAACTTATTCAGTGCTAGTGGTGATTTAGTGATTTGGTTGGTTTTCCACCAGGCTGTCAGAGTTGTTGAGATAGTGTTTGATTTATAGATGGTAGATTTTTTGATTGACTGTGGAAGAAAAGGAAGGTCAGCTACTGAGATTTTTTTGCATTGATATTGTTCTAGTTCTAACCAGGGATAATTATGATTTTCTTTGTGGGTCCATTTAATCAGATACTGTAATTGATTTGCGATGAAATATTGATGGAAATTTGGTGCTTCGAGGCCACCATGTGACTTTTTATTTTGTAAAGTTGTGAATGAGATTCTGGGTTTTTTATTGTTCCAATAGAATTTTGTTGTTAGTGAATTAAGTGTTCTAAACCAATTATCTGTGGGAGTAGTGGGAATCATAGAGAACAGGTAGTTGACTTGTGGTAGAGTTTTCATTTTCACAGCTGTAATTCTTCCGATGAGTGTAAGTGGGAGTTTTGTCCAGCGTTTATAGTCATCCTCGATTTTGCTGAGGAGGGGAGTGTAATTGAGGTTGAAAAGCTCTGACAGCCTGGGGGAGAAATTAACACCTAGATATTTAATATTGCCAGTGTGAAGGGGGAGGGGGGAATCCTGAGTTGCAGAGTTCCAAACATTTTCAGAGAGAGGCAAAACGATTGATTTATTCCAGTTTATGGTATAGTGGGATATTGCTGAGAACTGATTAATGATATTAAATGTTTCTTTAAGCGATACATCTGGATTTTGTAGGTAGAGTAATAAATCATCTGCATAAAGGCTTATTTTGTGTTGTGTGTCCATGACCTGTATTCCTTGGATTAGGCTGTTTTGTCTTATTGCTGCTGCGAGAGGTTTGATAAAGATGGCAAAAAGTGAAGGCGAGAGTGGACATCCTGCGGTACGTTTCTTCTCGTTTTGGCAAGTAGCCGTATAATAAGCGGGATAATGTATAGAACGGCGGTCATTATCGGAAAATAATTCCCTTCAGGACGAAGCAAAACCCCTCCGCTGCGCGTCGGGGTTCAGTTCATCCTTTCGGGAATTATTTTCCGATAATGACCGGCGTTCTATACATTATCCCTTACTCATTTCATGTACTAATTAGGCAGTAGAGCTTGATGATAAACATATGCCAGGTACCAACATTGGCCACGTTTTTCCAGATTCGTTAAGAAGCTCTTAAGTGCTAAGGTCTTCTTAGGAGCGTTTTCAGAACGTTCTTAGAGCACTCCTAAGAAGATCTTAGCACTTCAGAGCTTCTTAACGAATCTGGGCAACACGGCCATTCATTTTTATTCCATAACAAAGTCTCCATATAATGTGCCGATGGCTGTACCTGTGTGTAATCTGTGATTAGACATGCTCTAGTTCAATGCCCATTGGGCTGAACAGATCTCAATGTCTCTGTGGCTATGTTTCATTGAGGCGTTCACACTCATTCGCCTTGGCATGATTCTCAGGTCTCTTTCTCTCGTTTATCCTAAATATTGTATGAAGCCATCGCATCCTTTCAGATCAACCTTGGGAAAGTCTCACATGAGTCCA
The DNA here is from genome assembly GCF_963854185.1 of Sardina pilchardus. Classification (NCBI taxonomy): domain Eukaryota; kingdom Metazoa; phylum Chordata; class Actinopteri; order Clupeiformes; family Clupeidae; genus Sardina; species Sardina pilchardus. The sequence goes on along the minus strand of NC_084994.1, from coordinate 33,925,562 downwards.
TCAGGGTCTTTCTCTCTCCACAATTGGAGTTTTGGTTCATTCTGTTTCGGTTTGTGTCCGTGTGTGTGTGTGTGTGTGTGTATGTGTGTCAGAGAGAGAGAGAGAGAGAGAGAGAGAGACAGAGATAGAGAGAGAGAGAGTGTGTGTGTGTGTGTGTGTGCTTTTGTCCATATTTATGCAGACCTTCATTAATTCACACCTCATAATGGTACATAACGTACCAGCAGAACTGGCTGCCTTTTATTCTGATTCAGGTTATTCTGTCTGCTGGGACACACACACACACACACACACACACACACACACACAGTGGTGATGAATAGCTATGAGGTTAGGCTCTCGAGTGGCTCACCTGTTGAGTGTAGTGTATGCAAATATCTCGCCTGCTCTTGTCTATGGGAATATGTGGTAGGAATGTTTATTTTTGTATTTCATTTGTTTACTTTTTTGTTTGTTTGTTTGTTTTTTGGGGGGGCTTATTAGAGGAGAATGGTAGGACAAGGGAAAAGATATCATTCCTAATCGACTTGAGGGATTAAAAGTGAGGCTGTTTAGAAAAGATCCTGCTGCAACGCAAATACGTCTCCAAGTTCACTCTGATAACAGCAGCAGAAAGAGGTGAGGGTCTTAACCGACAAATTTCAAATTATTTCCATCACAATCAAAACACACTCTTCTACTCTCTCCGAAAGTGCTGTCTCTCCATCACTCTCTCAGCCAACAGAGTCAAAAAGAACTCCCATCAGCTAAGTCTTGGATTTATTTTTTATTGTTTTGGTTTTGTTTTTACGCTTACCTTCTGCGTTTGACCCGGCTACACTTTAAATGATTTTTCTCTTCACTGTGCCCTTGACAGATAGCCTCTTGTCAAACGCGCTGATTTGTTTCCAATCTCCTTGTCTCACATTCTCTGAATAATGCTGGATAGTTGAATAACACGGGAGAGTTGAATATTCATTTACGTGTGTGGTTGTCTTATTTATTTATATTTCATTCCCCCAGTGTCACATCACAAGTCTTGTGAGTCTCAAACATGGATAGCAAGCAACCCAACTCACCCCCACTCACACATTAACACACACACCCACACTCTTTCTCTCTCTCTCTCTCTCTCTCACACACACACACATGCACACACACACACTCACACACACACACACGCGCGCGCACACACACACACACACACACACACACACACACACACACACACACACACACACACACACACACACTAGCACACACACTAGCGCACTCTTGGAGCCATGGAGGCCTCACCAAAGAATCCTTGGCTAATGACCTCCCAGATGCCTCTGTTTTCTTCCATTCACACAGAACAGAGGAGACTTCTTTCATTCATGCCCTTTGACGGGAAGGCTGTGAGGCAACTGTGTTGGCGCGTCTACTGCACACACACACACACACACACACACACACACACACCTCTGAGGAGCTGCTGCTTGTGGTTGAGGCAACTGTGTCAGCTCGTCTACTGCACAGCACACTGAACCACAGGCACACACACACACACACACACAGGTACACACACACACACACACACCAAGCTCATGCAAAATTCAGAATTTTACAATTGGCCTCCATTCTATTCATGAATTAGACTTTGAATTCAATTGGCCCCGCCCCACAAGAAGTTGAAGTTAAATTTGAATTGGAATGACACGTGTCAATACTGTTGTTGTTGATGATGATGATGATGATGATGATGAGAACTTTTCCGTCTGTGTAGTCTTTGTCCAGACACCAGGTATGGAATGACTTAAGAGAATTGGCACGGCCCTTCATGAGGAATATAGGCACAGTGTTGGGAGTGCCACTCGTCTTGTTCAGCAGACTTATCACCCGGAGTGAGGGATGGAAAGAATGTACTAAAAAAACACAACCGGTGACCCAGTCTCACACAGTACGACGTCTCAAAATCAACAAAGAAATCAGACAGTGGAGCTTTAGCTTGTTTCGAAACACAATTAAAACGGTGATATTTATCCATTTTCCCTCTCCCCTTCTCTGCTTTGCATCATCTGAGCGTCTCAAAATACCAAAGGGGAAAAAAAAGTGTTTTTTTTTTCTTTCTTAATTCGACACAACGTGACACCGGGCCGCCGCCGTGGCGATGGTGATTGCGGACTCCCCGTCATCTCATTTGCATGCTCGCAGAGGGGGAGCGAGAGTGTACCTGTGATTGACCCCCCGTCTTAATTGGACCAGCAGTCGACGAGCAACAATAACGAGCTGCCGAGACATAATGACGTCTTTAAATCCCCCCCGACCTTCTGAGGCATCTCTCTCTCTCTCTCTCTCTCTCTCTCTCTCTCTCTCTCTCTCTCTCTCTCTCTCTCTCTCTCTCTCTCTCTCTCTCTCTCTCTCTCTCTCTCTCTCTCTCTCTCTCTCTCTCTCTCTGACCTATGCAGGAGGCCTGTAAATGAGATATTACTTTTTTGAAGAAGGAAAATGAGAATACGAATATTGAATTGAACAGATAAAATGAAAGTAAACAATTAAATGCAACTTCAAGGATGACGAGGGTGGTGGAGAGCCAGATGTTTCTCCACCATGGCACCATTGTTTTGAATTCAATGCATTTCTCCACACCACACTACACAACACACGAATCACACACTGATTTGTCCAATTTGTGCTCAAATAAGTGCGTCTCAGCAGCAGTCTCTTTGTGTCGTTCTGCTGCACAACACCACAAAGACAAATCACATAAAAGACCCCCTCGTTTCTGCCACTAATAGATACCAAGCACTGAGGCATCTTGTCCTCCATTTGCTGTAGGCAGAGCATCTGAGCATCTGAGCGTCTGAGCGTCTTCAAAAAGACATTTGGGGGAAAAAGTGAGTCATACCTACCTGACGGCAAAGGCCCTGACTTTGGCATTCAGGACCGGGCGCAATTCATTTGCCTAATGAAGGATGTTTCATTTGGGGGGGGGAACGCACTGCACGTTGACATAATCTATGCAAATACCGCGGGCGGTTTGTCACGGCCATTTGTAACCCTCGTGCTTCGTCACTGTTATCTCCGTCGAGCTTGCAGCGCGCATTAAGCGCACCCTCCAAATACTACATCATGTGACAAGTTACCGTCATTAGGGCAACGCTGTAGCGCTCCAGCTCAGAGCTATTTGCATTGACCAGGCACTTAGTATCAGATCTGGTGAGGGGGGGGGGGGGGGGTCGGGGAATGATGAGTTTGTTTTGTATCAACGTTGTCATAGTGGATATGGAATGGTCAATTATAATGCAAAATATAAAAATATAGCAGCAAGCGGCGATGGGAGGCCAGAGCTCTGTCTCTAACTAGCGGTAGCAATAACACACACGCCCATCACATTTGGTTCATTGTCATGAATCTATGTGTCAAGCTTAATAGACAATGTGCTAGGTGGTGCTATAACCAGGCACTTAGAATCAGATTTGGTGCGGGGGAAGGGTAACCTCAAGTGAAGTGACAAGTTTGTTTCATATCAACGTGTCATGGCGGATACGGAATGGTCGATTATAATGCAAATAACATCAGAGTGGCCTCTAGCAAACACGCTTTGAATACATTAGTCGATGTGAATGTGTGTTAGGTCACAGGAACGAATGTTCCGGGTCAGCCTTAAGGGCCGAGAGAGTCGCGGCGGTCGCTTGCCAAAACGGTTTGTAAAAAGCCTTGGCCAGTGTCTCCGCTCCTGCATGGTGCTCGCTTAATTAGGATGCTCGGCCACCTGAAGAAGTGGCCTCGGGTAAACAAATAAATAAACAAATAAACGGAGGCCCTCCTCCTCCTCCTCCGAAAATACATAAATAAATAAATAAATAAAAAATCAGCTGACCGGTCTTTTTCGTTGCCTCCACCTGAGCTAAATAAATAACAGTTTTGCGCAACGGGCAGAGAGTTGCTGAGGCCCGGGGACAGCTGACTGTGCTGAGTAATTGAGGCAGCCATGCATATTTATGGCGAAATAGTCACCCTAGTTGGCTCAGGGATTTATTAGCAAGAAACACGGTTTTGGCTTGGGACGCCGGATCCGCAATCTATGGCTTTATAAAAGGCCTTTGAGTGAAACGGTAAATCACACCTTCCATTTGGGCGATGTGTATATCATTACGCCGGGATTCGGTCGAGCCGGCTGCAGTCATGGCTCCCTCTCGGAAGTGTTTTTATTGGGCGAAGGTGACTTCATAATGCACTCGAGTCAATCATTTGCCATTAGGGATTCACGAGAAAATATCACTTTCGCCCTGAGATTTACGGACAGGGCCCCTTACAACCTACACCCACTATTTTTGAATAACAAAGACGTATTATAGACATTTGGTTGTTGTTTCTTTTATATTTTTACAATAGCTGTCTCTCTTTTTGTCATTTGGAGGGACAGCATAGTGTAGCATAATATTTGGAGTCTAAAAGAGTGCTCTCACTTTCTTTTACGAGTTTTTCCACTGCTATGATGTTTATCACAGAGATTTGTATTCAGGAGAATACATGCTCTCGACCCTGTCAGAATCGGCTTTTGTCACACAAACACAAACAAGATGGCACCTCAGACCCTCCATTCCCAGGCCTCAGCTTGGTTGTCTCATACACTCTAATGCCACACGGGCGGCCATATAACTAATGAAAGCCCCTGAAGAAGAGAACGTATTATATACAGTGGGATAACTTTCAGGCTCCGAATCAATACTATCAAAGTGGAAAGTAATATGGCAACTTATAGCCGTTGTGTCGTTTTTTTCCCCCCTTCGTTCTCTTTTCATTTTTGTCATTTGATTTTGGACTGGTGCGTACGTGCTTGTGTATTCCTCTCATCACTTTAAGTGTCCCACATTGACTTCATCAATGGTGATGGATACGGTGTGTATCAGGGGGGGGCGAATGCAAAAATGACAGATTGCCTTTTTCCCAAACGATCGTTTCCTGGGTAACTTTGCAAACAGAGCCTGTGAGGGTAAATTATGATCATGTATCACACGAATGAGATCCTTCGGGAGAGCCATGCAAAACGGCCCGTATTCAGGTCCGACACACACACCCACCCACACGCACACAGAGAGAGAGAGAGAGAGAGAGAGAGAGAGAGGCAATGAGACTATGTTTGTATTTCCCACTGGAAAGATTGCTTTGGCTCTCTCTCTCTTTCTCTCTCCCGCCCCCAATTGATGTTATCCACGCGTCACCCGTTTAGCATGCAAACCTGGACGTTTTGTGGATTTTTACCATGAAATATTGTCAATTATGGGCAATTTATTCCCCTTATCCATCCACTGTGATATTAAAGTGTGTTTTGGAGTCGGTGTCTGGGGGGAGTAAAGCTTTTAACAGGGCCGCAGAGATGGATGGAGACTCATAACATGCGGCTTCAGCTCATATATTGTGCACAAAATGGCTCGTCATAAAGACTTGTGAATGGGGCATATATCACCCGGGGGGTCATTGTTTGAATGGAATATGCCAGCCATAATATTTCAGGTGTCTTATTATCATAAAAAAGACGAATTAATTAAAACATGTAAATGTGTGCGAGGGAAAGGAGAGAGAGAAAGAGAGCGAGAGCGAGAGAGATCGCTTGGCTAGCAAGGTTGAGGGCGGCTAGGCTACGCTGGCAGACGGCTCCGCATCGCATATCTTAAGGCCCTAGATTATAAAGCCTCGTGAAGAAGATTCAGAGGCGCTTGGATTATGAAGGGGGTACGTGTGGTGTGTGTGTGTGTGTATGTGTGTGTGTGTGTGTATGAGAGTGAGTGACTGTGAGACTGCTTGTTATTGTTTGGGGAGTGCCCGCTGAGCCCCGGGGAGCCAAGGTGCCAAGCTTTGATGAAGACAACAATGTCACAGGTGTTACAGCCGCCGCCGCCGCCGCCGCCGCCGCGCTTCAAACCCAGTCAACAGTGCAGCGCTGTTGGAGAGGGCACCCCATCTACATCCCTTAAGAGAGATGGAGGTTTTTTCCCCCCACCTCAAAAAAACGGACTTAATGACTTTCTCTCAATCTCGCCGTGTGATGTGGCACATGTTCCAATCGAAGACGCGTCCTCCTGTTTTTTCCCCGCACGCAGACAACTTTTTTGCTAATGATCTGGTGTCGGACTAGAGGGAAAATAATGAGATGTCTCATTGTCTGGTCTCGCTCAGCACTCCACTTGCTCAGACTTCAAGCTGACAATGGATCAGTCTGTTAAAAAGGAACTGGAGCTCCTTCGCAGAACAATTGCTGGATTTTTTTTTTTGTTTTTTGTTGTTGTCAGAGCCATGCACTTAATGGGCGGGATTACCTTTCACCATCATAGGCAGACAAAATAAAATAAATCTACTGCCAAGATTGTTTAGGAAGTACCTGAGCTATAGCTGCCTTTACCCTCTCACTGCACCTGAGAGAAAAAAATAACATTTCCAAGAAATGGTCTGGGGATTTGCTAGGCAGAGTAGTGAGCTTAATATTTTGAGTTTTACTTGTCACCGCCAGACTTGCAAATCTATAGATATATAAGATAGATAGATAAGTCAAATAAACACAATCACAGGGCTTTAGTGTAACCGTGGTAACATCTAAGTTCCTGCATGGGAGGAATGTTTAACAACAACAGTTTTCATATTTATGCTGAAGGGACATTTAAAACGACAACACTGCATCTGCTGTGTAATAGACCGTTTGGATGTCCTCTGTCATCAGAGTAAACGATGAACAATAATTCTATTAGAGGATTCATCTCTCTAAGTGCCACGGGGGCCCTTTTTTAAGTAGCACGTCTGAATGCAACCACTGAATGCAACTCGGAAGAAGAAAATACAGGGCGGAATATTGTTGGCATCAACTGTTGTCAAAACACTCGTTTTATTTTATTCACAGTTGTAAATTGTTTGTGTGGTTTGGCCGATAATGTGTGAACACACTTACAACAACATATTGTGGTTTAGTGTGGAGCATGATGGGAATGTATTATTTTTTTATGCTATAAAAAAGTAGCGTTTTTAGGCTACTACAACAGACGTGATACACCTTCAAAATGAGCTTGCTTTCCATGGAAAAACACACCTCAGTTGCATTCCTGGTGCAGCGTGGCTGTTATGCTAAAAGGTGAAGGTTTTCTGTTGAAACAGAAGTCAACAAAAATCTCAAGTTGAGGGTTAGCAAAGATAGCACCAGTATTACAAACCTCAGCAGCTACTGTAACGCTACAATCTGTGTAGCTTGATTTGGTGTGGTTTGATTGTAGTTTCTTTCTTTCTTTCTTCCTTTCATTCTGTTGTGGTTGACACATACATTCACGAAAATTAACCAAATTTGATGGGCATGTGTGTTGCTCATGCACATGCCCAGCAACACGCACATGTTGCTTTGTTAGATTCCGTAATGTCACAGGTTCGCACCGCAGGTGCTCGGGCCCACCATCGCTTGCGGCTATATTTTGTTTCTTTCTTTCTTTCTTTCATTTATTCAGTCATCTCTCCACTCTAGATGCACTGAAGTTTCACAGAAGTTTAATGTCAACTCAACTGTCATCAACTTGCAACCAAGATGTGAGAGAAGCAGTGCTGCATTAGTAGGCTGGTCCTGTCTTCATTTTACAAAACATCACTGTAGGCTTACCCCTCCTCTATTTCAAGGGGAACCATTTCCACCATAGTCCACACACTGAGCATAACAATGGGTTTGTTCCGTAGCCATACATTCGTCAAGTATTGTACTTTGTTCCTAAGTCTAACAAGAGAGGAATAGTATTCACTGTCAATGGAGTCTAATATTTATGTGAAGTGATAGCACTGTATTCAAACGTTGCTTTCATTTAGCTAAAGCCGCAGATTAGAACACGTTCTCTTTTATCCACCTATTCTCCAAAATCCAACTCCTTCTTCAATTAATTTGTTTTCTGCACAAAATGTTTTTTTTTCAAAAGGGGGATAGTCATAATGAAGACATTGAACCATTAACGTTGCGTCTGCTCCAGCCTAATCTCTTCAAATCTAATTAAATTAAAAGTCGCGAGGTCTGTGGAAAATCAAGACCAACAGCAGATGGAGGATCTCGCTATTAAATACGCTTTATTAAACTCTGGTTGGAAGAGTTTCTTGGGAAAAGACAAAGGAACTCACACAAGCCCTCCACTGCCAGACAAGCTGCGAGTGAGTAATATATAGACACACTGCGTGCCAAAACAGAGCCATGATTGGACGATACGGCTAGATATACTGGACTGAGTTTGGCAAGGGAAAAGCTGTGTACCCATCAAAAAAAGAAAAAGAGCTCATTGCTGATTTGAACACCCTCGTCGCAGAAAACACGCTTCCCTTGTCGTCAGCGCCAAGGTCCCCTCCATCAGACACTCTTCAATCAAATGCAAAAACATCCTTGAGGGTGACTGACACACACACACACACACACACACACACACACACACACACACACACACACACACACACACACACACACTTACATATCAAGTCGGGTAAATAACATTCAAGTCTCAAAGGAACCCCCCAGGTTGTTTCCCCAAGTAGACGAGCGATCGAGTCGCCGAGGGAGTCAAAATGAAATTGAAACACAAACAGGTCTGGGGAGGAAGTGTGCTCACACATCTCATGTCGGACATTTGTGTCACGCGTGTGTGTTCGAATCCACCACACTCACTCATCAGCCTCTGATTTGCTGTATCAGCAGCCGTCCAATCAGAACAAAGTAAGCGAAAGCCTGCTAATGTTGTCAAGCACAGGTAATTAACAGTATGGATACAACGTATGGCTTTGACACCTTATTTAAAATTCTAGAAACTCGATAGAGCAAAAGGAACTCGACGGAGTAAAAGAATGATATATCCGTATATATAACGTGTCAGCCAAGGCCTATTTCGAACTGTAAGTGAGCACGGTTTTATGCGTAGAGCTTTATAATTAACTCTGTTGTCTACATGGTCGGTTCAATTTGATGGCAATTGCCACGGTGTGATGTAGCTGCTACTCAGCCCACGAGAAAGGGATCATTACCTTTTTAGCAGATATTCCACATTACGGAGGGCATAAAAACGACAAAGAGAATGAAACTTTTAGTCGGCGCTCCATAAAACCCCCCATACCCCCCCCCCCACCCCTCGTGTTCAGATGAAGAGCTGTGCTTGCTCTGCCTACAGCCTCCCACCTCTGCTGAACGTATGTGGTGCATTAGCCGCCACTGTTAATCTCCACTACCCCAAATGATAGCAAGGTAAAAATAAAAGAGGGAGAGAGAGAGAGAGAATGAGAGAGAGAGAGAATGAGAGAGCTCTCTCCAGGTATTAATGAACTGCGCACTCTCGACGGCAGCTAAAGGCAGGTCAAGGATGTGTCATTTTACACTTGGCGTAGTCGGCAGGAACAATAGACTGCAGCCCACCATACTCATTCCATCACTTGCATTAGTGATCTATTGAAGGCTTAAGTGTGTGTGTGTGTGTGTGTGTGTGTGAGAGATAAAGAGAGAGAGAGAGAGAGAGAGAGAGAGGTAGTGAGAGAATGTGTGCGTGCTGTAATTTCAGACATAAAAATATCATTTTAATTCCTGCCCAAATGCCACCGTCGTGCTGCCCAAATCTGTCCGTGCCCACTGCAGGGCATCGCAGTACCCGGCAGTCACGTTAACGAGGAGTCAAGAGATGGTCTGACACCATTCAGCGCCAATAACGGTTAACACATCTCCTTCTTTCTCTCTCTCTCCGATTCCTTTCGTCTCCTTCGACTGTCGGCGATGATGACGACGACCGCGGCGGCGGCATTGGACGTGATTATGACACAGCCAAACACACAACTCGGAATGCGCACCCGACTGAATTATTCACCCCTCCTCTCTCTCTCCCTGCAATATTCATGCAAAGGCTGATTACATATAGAAGTGCTTCTGCAGGCGAAACCGTCAAAGCTACTGGTGAGAGAGATAGAGAGAGAGAGATGTGGGGAGGCAGGGCCTATGTTTATGTGAAACAAAGAGAGAGCGAGAGAGAGAGAGAGAGAGAGATAGAGAGAGAAAGAGAGAGAGACTGGAGATTTAATATATAAATAAAGAAGACAGAAAGTTCCGGCGGGCTCCGCAGCAGGCCTTTGGGGCCTACACAGACAAAAGAGATTTTCACTCGGAGGTTGTTTTAGTTGGGGTGGTGACCTGCTTTGGCTGCATGCATATAAAGGAAGTGGCCTGTTATAGCTCGCCATGAATTATGCATGACGTATTTTCTTTTTTTTCCCCTTTTTTTCATTTTTAGTCACCGGACAGCGACGGAGCAAATGACAGAGGAGCCGTTTGTCCGACGACTCGACGGCGAGGCCTTCCATTTCACGCTCGTTACGAGGTCGTCGTGTTTACTTTCGCAACGCTATCAACTCGTGTCACAGCGTGACGTACACGCGGGATTACGAAAGGGATACCGAACGAGGTGAATTGGATTTTCGGTCGTGAAGATAAGCCGTTTTTTTTTTTTTGTGGAGTCCATACAGCACTAATGAGAGTGTGCCGCTAACCATTCCGCGAAATGACTGACTTATCTGGAGTCGCTCTGTGATATTTTTTCCTGTCCTCCGCCTCCTCCTCCTCTCTTTTACTCATCTGACCCTTCATTTATTCTCTTCTACATCACTGGAGGCAAAGAGAGAGAGAGAGAAAGAGCGAGAGAGAGAGAGCGAACAGGTTGTTAATTCAAAGCACCTCGTAGGGAAAAAAAAAAAGTGAAACCCTGCCTTCCAATCCACCCATATTTCAAACTGCGGAAGACGTGTGTGTGCGTTCGTGTGCGCGCGTGTGTGTGTGTGTGTGTATGTGTGTGCACACGCACGCGTGTGTATGTGCATGTACTAGAGAGGTGGAAGGGGGGGGAGGGGGGAAGAAAGATTGCATTACTAAAGAGTCCATCAAAAATAAAAGCGGGAGTGTGGGGGGAGAGTCAGAAAAAGCAGTGCAGGTAATGAACACCGCTTAGCATTTAGAAGAATTAAGAAGTGTCAACCTTGCTCCGGCGGGTGGAGGGGGGGAGTCCTTAAATCTCCAGCGCTCGGTCATCCGTCTCTGTCCCCCTCTCCCGGAGCCCCGGACAGAGCGGAAAAGATAGATGCGGCCAATAAACGCGGTCTTGAGGAATTTTGCAGGAAATGATTAAGAGTGATGGATGACGACAGAGGGGCTTTTTTTTTTTTATTTTGCGAGGGTCTGAGTCTTGGAGTGACATCCATTATATCGGGCGGTGTCAGAGACGCACTCCTCCACCCACCTGCATCCGCCAGCTCCACCAGGTCCACCAGCACACCGGGGAAGGTGGAGGGACATATTCCTCAGAGGCTTTTCTTGTGACTGTTGTCGAACTGTGTGTGTGTGTGTGTGTGTGTGTTTGTGTGTGTAGGTGTGTGTGTTTGTGTGTGATAGAAAGATTGTGTGTGTGTGTATGTGTGTGAGAAACTGAACTATCCCGTTCTCACTATACCGGACTGTACAGACTTTACGCTGCAAGCGCAGGAGAGGGAGAGAGAGACTCCGTTCATTTGAACACACGCATACACAAACCCATTCGCACACAGTCACCCGCCACAACTCCCTGGCTTATAAACTGTGTTGTTTGTTTGTTTAGAGTATTGTTTATTGTTGTGTAACATCTGTTTGGTGTACGTTGAACTTAATTGTTGGTGTCGGGAGTTTGCCGCCTGTTTGGCGCTCATTTACGCGTCAGACCGATTGTTTGGTCTTCCGCGATTTATCTTAAGTTTGGCCATAGCGCTAATAACTAAGGACATGTTTTCTTTCTCCACGGCAATGCTAACTAACAGTGTGGTACCCACAATCATTCCCATTTACCATTTGCATTCTCTGTATATCGCTAGTAAACCGGTTAACATTCAGCTCACCTACAACACTTCCTGGTCTTCTGCCTTTCCGTCTGCTGTCCCATTGCGGAAGCGCGCTTCGCGTTGGGACAGCGCTTTTACACCATCCCACAAGGGGAGGGAGTCGGGCATTATGATGCAGGGGTGTTTGCTTCGTCTGTTTGTCCTTTTCGTTATCATTATGTATGTGGAGATATTTTGCACTTGTAATTATTATGTATTTAGATTGTAATATGCACTTTGATCATTCTGTATGTTTTTGCTTTATGTATTTGTTTTCTTGATGTTAATATTAGAGACAGTAATTCCCTATTTGGGTAGTTTGACCCAATCTTTCACTTTGGGCCAATTTGAGGTTATTGGTGGGGTTATTTAAGAGGGGTAGCTCAGTTCCCCTGGAGAACTAGAGAGAGCAGTAATCCTGTTGTGAGGTAGAGCTCTATGTTCTAAGTGAGTACTTTGCGTGGCTGATTGCCTTACTTATTTTGTTTTCTTTTGTTAAAAGTGTTTTGTTTGATAAGTAATAGCCTATTGCTATTCTTGCACATTTTCATTATTTAATAAATCGTTTGACACCATTGGTTGAAACTGGAACTACCTCTCCTGGACATTATTTTCCACCAACATCTCCAAGCTCACATCCCAACTCGTGAGCTGGCCGTTGCGGTCTCTCACATTTGGTGTCAGAAGTGGGATAGTGACGCCGTCGGAGAAACTGGATAAAAGAGGGGGAAAACGAGGACGAGGTGGAAAACGTGGACGTGGTGTCAAGCAGAGCCAAACTTGGCAGAGGATGGCGTTTCGGCGTTTGGTGCGTGATGAGCAGGAGGAAGAGGTGGAGGAAGAGACTCTAGGGTCGGAAGTAGGAGCAACAGTGGCAGCAGAGCTGAAGCCTGGGGGAGAGCCGCCAGCAGGAGCTGACATAGCCGGGGTGTATGATCTGCTGCAGAAAACCCTGAAGACACACGAGCGGGAATCTTTCAAGCAGGAGCAGCGCTGGCGAAGCGTGCAGATCCAGCTAAACCAGCTCCGTGATGACTTCGACGACAGCCGTCAACCACAAGCACCGCCGCTCCAGCCACAAGCGCCGCCGCCCCAGCCACAAGCGCCGCCGCCGCAGCCACAAGCGCCGCCGCTACAGCCACAAGCGCCGCCGCCCCAGCCACAAGCGCCGCTACAGCCACAAGCGCCGCTACAGCCACAAGCGCCGCTACAGCCACAAGCGCCGCTACAGCCACAAGCGCCGCCGCCGCCGCCGCCCCAGCCACAAGCGCCGCTACAGCCACAAGCGCCGCTACAGCCACAAGCGCCGCTACAGCCACAAGCGCCGCCGCCGCCGCTACAGCCACAGGCACCGCCAGCGAATCCAGCCGCTCCAGTGTCATGGTCACGTGCTGCGGTTCCCAAGTTTGTAGAGGGGGAAGACATAGAGCAGTATCTGACTGCATTTGAACGCCTTGCTACAGCTTACCGTTGGCCAAGGGGGGACTGGGCTGTGTATTTAGTGCCATACCTGCGGGGCAAAGCCCGCAATGCTTATGTATCCATGGACATGAATCAGTCAATGGATTACGACAAGGTAAAAGAAGCAATCCTTGAAAAATATGAAATAAATGAGGAAGTCTACCGTCGGAGGTTTCGGGAGCCAGACAACCGGACTGGAGAGTCCCCCAAAGAGCTATACCAGCGTCTGAAGGATTTATTTCGCAAATGGATTAGACCGGAGGACAAGACGGTTGAAGAGGTCGAAGAAGTCATCATCTTGGAACAGTTTTTTCGTACTCTGTCACCTGATATCAGAGTGTGGGTGAAAGAGCACAATCCTCGGACTGGCCAGCAGGCTGCAGAGCTGGTGGAGAACTTCCTTGCTGCACGCCGAGGGCCAAAGAACTTCCGTGAGACTGGTTTCAGGCCCCAGTCCCAGGGTAGGACAAGTGGATATGGTAGTGGGGGTGGGCCTAGACCTAATGAGCGAGGTAGGATTAGTGACAAAGGTCCCTACATGCCCCCTAGACATGCCACTTTTCCCAAAGAGCGTCCACCAGAGCGCCCACGTGTTATATGTCACCATTGTGGCCAAGAAGGTCACATCAAGCCCAACTGCCCTGCAAGAAGGCCCGTAAGTAGTAGCCACTGTTGTCTCCCAGGGTGCGAGGAGCAAGAACAGGGGGTTATGGGTATGTTGCAGACTGTCCCAGTGTTAGTGGGTGGGAAGACGACTAGGGCTCTCATTGATACAGGGAGTTCCCAAACTTTAGTTCAGCCCCACCTAGTGGACAAAAAGGACTGCATATCTGGTAGGACCTTAAGAGTGATTTGTGTCAATGGGGATGAACACGAATACCCTGTTGCCAAAGTATATGTTGAAGTGCATGGTCAGACCTATAGACTCACTGTTGGAATTGTGGAGAGACTTAGTCATCCAGTAGTCTTAGGGCAGGATATTTTGGTACTGCCAGAGCTGGTGCAAGCCAATAAGCCTGTCAATGTGGTCGTCACTAGGTCTCAGAAAAAAGCCCGGACAGAAGAGCCCCTAGAGCCAGGTTCCCTGAGAGAAATGCCCTTCTTTGAAAGTGAGCTGTTACCCCCTCCTAAGCTAAAACCGAGAAAAACTCACCAGCAAAAGAGAAGGGAGAAATTAGTGGGGACGCTGCAGAACGAGCAGGATGGGGAGGACCTAGGGGGCGGAGCTTGGGAAGACATCACTGAGGGCCTGGAACAGCTACAGAACCAGGACCCTACATTGCAGGAGGCCTATGGCAAGGTTAGCAGTGTGGATGGTGTTTCAACTGGTGTTTCAGCTAGCCTGTCTGGAGAAAGCTATTTGTTGCGAGATGGCTTGTTGTACCACCAGTCAGAGGGGAAAATACCAGAGCAGCTAGTAGTGCCCACTGTGTTGAGAGAACGTGTGCTTTCCCTTGGTCATAGCATCCCCTGGGCAGGACATCTCAGTACTGCCAAAACTTTTGAAAGAGTTGCTGCCAGGTTCTATTGGCCAGGGATGTATAGGGAAATCCAAACCGTATGCAAGTCCTGCCCTGTGTGCCAGCTAACTAGCAAGCGAAAAACCAACCCATTTCCCCTTCAGCCACTTCCCATTATTGAGGTCCCTTTTTTACGGATAGGAATGGATATTGTTGGGCCACTAGAAAGAACCCAGAGAGGACATAGGTACATTCTAGTGGTCTGTGATTATGCTACCCGCTATCCAGAAGCCTTTCCCCTCCGTAAAGTGACCGCTACCACTATCTCCCAAGCTGTCCTACAGCTGTTTTCTAGGGTAGGGATACCCCAAGAGATTATCACGGACCAGGGAACAGCCTTTTTAGCCAAGAAGATGAAGCAGGTCTATAGCCTACTGGGGATTAAGGGGATCAGGACCACACCCTATCATCCCCAAACCGACGGCCTGGTTGAGCGATACAACCAGACCCTTAAGAGCATGCTTCGAAAGTATGTGTCAGCCAATGGAAAAGACTGGGACCGCTGGCTGCCATACTTGATGTTTGCGTACCGTGAGGTGCCTCAAGCTTCCACTGGCTTCTCACCATTTGAACTGCTGTATGGAAGACCAGTGAGAGGCCCCTTGGATCTACTGAAAGAAGCCTGGGAAGGCCCAACAGCACCTCAGACCAACAGTATTCTCTCCCATGTCCTTGAAATGCGGGAGAAAATGGAGGAGATGACAGAGCTGGTCCGGGACAACATGGAGCAGGTTCAGCATCGCCAGAAGGTCTGGTATGACAGGACAGCCAGACAACGCACTTTCCAGCCGGGGCAGAAGGTCCTTTTGCTCCTTCCCACGTCGGAGAACAAGTTGCTGGCCCAGTGGCAGGGACCATTTGCGGTTACCCGCAAGATGGGGCCTGCCACCTATGAAATCAACATGCCAGGCCGGAGGAAGACAAAGCAGGTGTTCCACGTCAACCTGTTGAAGGAGTGGCGAGAGCGGGACACCCAAGGCAGCCTGCAGCTCCTGGTGCAAGCTGTTGGAGAAGAGGAAGGTGACAGTCCAGAGCAGTTTTTTCCAGCTACTCAACCACCCACTGCTCTTGATCTGGCGCACCTCCCTCCACGACAGCAGAGGGAGCTAGAGGCCATCATTCCATCAGGTTTGTGCCAAAACAAACCTGGTTTCACCACTGTGGTGGAGCACTCCATCCCACTGAAGGACACCACCCCGGTCCGGCAAAGGATGTATCGAATCCCCGAGCGTCTGCTGCCTCTACTCAAGGAGGAAGTGGAGGAGATGCTGTCCCTAGGGGTCATCGAGAGGTCCTACAGTGAGTGGAGCAATCCAGTGGTCCTGGTTCCTAAAAAGGATGGAACCATCAGATTCTGCATTGATTTCCGCAAAGTCAACTCCCAGTCCCATTTTGACGCCTACCCTATGCCACGACTGGAGGACCTGATTGAACGGCTGGGTAAGGCAAGCTTCATTACCACTCTTGATTTGTGCAAGGGCTACTGGCAGGTGCCCCTCGCCAAGCAGGACAGGCCCTGCACGGCATTCAGAACTCCCCAAGGGTTGTTCCACTTCCTGGTTATGCCGTTTGGCCTGCAGGGGGCGCCAGCTACTTTCCAGAGACTCATGGACTGTGTTCTTGAAGGAACTCACTCATTCGCTGCAGCATACTTAGATGACATAGTGATTTACAGTACTAGCTGGGCAGACCACCTACGTCATCTTTCGGATGTGCTGCAGCGCATCCAAAGAGCTGGACTTACAGTGAATCCGAAGAAATGTGACTTTGCCAAATCAGAAGTCCGTTACCTGGGCCATGTGCTGGGTAGGGGGCTGATTAGGCCCCAGACCGACAAAGTCCAAGCCATACGGGACTGTCCCCAGCCACAGACTAGAAAGGAGGTACGGTCCTTCTTGGGTCTGGCGGGCTGGTACCGCCGGTTTGTGCCAGATTTTGCCTCTCGTGCTGCACCCCTTTCAGACTTAACCCGGAAGTCTGGGTCTGGTTGCCTGCAGTGGGGTGCGGAACAGGAGAGGGCCTTTAAGGACCTGAAAGAGGCTCTGTGTCAGGACCCGGTCTTGCAGAGCCCAGACTTCGACCAGCCATTCACCGTCCAAACTGATGCCTCTGGCATTGGATTGGGGGCGGTTTTGCTTCAAGGGGAAGGCTCTGACCAGCGGCCAGTGGCTTACATTAGCCGCAAATTGTTCCCTCGCGAAACGCGGTACGCCGCTATCGAACTGGAATGTTTGGCCATAAAATGGTCCCTTGACTCTTTAAAGTATTACTTGCTTGGAAGGGACTTTGTACTACAAACTGACCACCGGGCTCTTCAGTGGCTCGGCCGAATGAAAGACTCCAACGCCAGAATCACCAGGTGGTTTCTGGCTCTGCAGCCATATAGATTCCGGGTTGAGTATCGCCCGGGAAAGCAAAATGTGGTTGCGGATTTCTTGTCTCGCCACCCTGGTGGTGAGACTTCAGAGGGGGAAGGTAATGTGAGAAACTGAACTATCCCGTTCTCACTATACCGGACTGTACAGACTTTACGCTGCAAGCGCAGGAGAGGGAGAGAGAGACTCCGTTCATTTGAACACACGCATACACAAACCCATTCGCACACAGTCACCCGCCACAACTCCCTGGCTTATAAACTGTGTTGTTTGTTTGTTTAGAGTATTGTTTATTGTTGTGTAACATCTGTTTGGTGTACGTTGAACTTAATTGTTGGTGTCGGGAGTTTGCCGCCTGTTTGGCGCTCATTTACGCGTCAGACCGATTGTTTGGTCTTCCGCGATTTATCTTAAGTTTGGCCATAGCGCTAATAACTAAGGACATGTTTTCTTTCTCCACGGCAATGCTAACTAACAGTGTGGTACCCACAATCATTCCCATTTACCATTTGCATTCTCTGTATATCGCTAGTAAACCGGTTAACATTCAGCTCACCTACAACACTTCCTGGTCTTCTGCCTTTCCGTCTGCTGTCCCATTGCGGAAGCGCGCTTCGCGTTGGGACAGCGCTTTTACACCATCCCACAAGGGGAGGGAGTCGGGCATTATGATGCAGGGGTGTTTGCTTCGTCTGTTTGTCCTTTTCGTTATCATTATGTATGTGGAGATATTTTGCACTTGTAATTATTATGTATTTAGATTGTAATATGCACTTTGATCATTCTGTATGTTTTTGCTTTATGTATTTGTTTTCTTGATGTTAATATTAGAGACAGTAATTCCCTATTTGGGTAGTTTGACCCAATCTTTCACTTTGGGCCAATTTGAGGTTATTGGTGGGGTTATTTAAGAGGGGTAGCTCAGTTCCCCTGGAGAACTAGAGAGAGCAGTAATCCTGTTGTGAGGTAGAGCTCTATGTTCTAAGTGAGTACTTTGCGTGGCTGATTGCCTCACTTATTTTGTTTTCTTTTGTTAAAAGTGTTTTGTTTGATAAGTAATAGCCTATTGCTATTCTTGCACATTTTCATTATTTAATAAATCGTTTGACACCATTGGTTGAAACTGGAACTACCTCTCCTGGACATTATTTTCCACCAACATCTCCAAGCTCACATCCCAACTCGTGAGCTGGCCGTTGCGGTCTCTCACAATGTGTCTGTGTGTGATAGAAAGAGTGTGTGTGTGTATGTGTGTGTGTGTGTGTGTATGTGTGTTTGTGTGTGATAGAAAGATTGTGTGTGTGTGTGTGTGTGTATATGTCTGTGTCTGTGTGTGATAGAAAGAGTGTGTGTGTGTATCTGTGTGAGTGTGTGTGTGTGTGTGTGTGTGTGTGTCTGTGTGTGGTGTGTCACATTCTTCAGAGGCTAGCTTTTTGTGACTGTTGTCTGTTGTCTAACTGTGTGTGTGTATGTGTTTGTGTGTGTGATGGAGAGATTGTGTGCGTGTGTGTTTGTGTTTGAGAGAGAGATTGTGTGTGTGTGTGTGTGTGTGTGTGTGTGTGTGTGTGTGTGAAAAAGAGAGAGATGGAGAGAGAGAAACAGAGAATATATGTGTCTGCGTTGTGCTTGGGTGTGTTTGTGTGGGTGTGTGGGTTTGTTTGTTTGTGTGGGTGTGGATGACAGAAAGATCAATAGAAATACAATATGTGCCATATGTTCAGAAATATTCACAGTATCACATCATGTCGATGAATTAACTGACACATTAGAAATGCATTCAGAAATATGAAAAGCTTTCAGAGTATTGTTGTAAATAAATGCCTCCCATTTCAACACATACACACACACACAAACATCCTCTCTCCATCTTTCTCTCTCTCTCTCTCTCTCTCTCTCACACACACAAACAAACATCCTCCCTCCATCTCTCTCTCCCTCTCACACAGACACACACACACACACACACACAGACACACACAGACACACACACACACCCCAACCCACACACACTTGCACTTCCTGCTTGAGCATGTGGCATGCAGAGAATCCCCCAGTCTGGGTCGTGACCTTCAACACTCCGTCTGTAATACAGTGGCCCTTTGTGCTGCGGGGCCAGCTTCCTGCTTTGTGCTCCCTCCCACCAAAAAAAAAGAAAAGATGTTTCTGTGTCTTATTTTTTTATTTCCTTATTTTTTTCCTCCCCTCAAGAAGGTCCTTTGAAACTTGAACTCTCCACCTCAAGGCTTCTCAAGACACGTTCGCTCCAAAGGCAGGTTTTTTCGCTGGCAAAAACAGTCCTCGATCTGACTTTGTTGATTATTGACTCGAGCTATTGACCAACAGATTCCTTTGACGAGTGTTGCTGGCTTTTTTTTTTTTTTTTAATGCTATATTATATGAGTTGCTTTTTCAATAAAAGCACCCTGTGGCCCCTCTCCACCAATGATCCTGCATTTAGATTCGAAGTGCGATGCCGGCGAGCTGTTGGATGGCGTGTCTGAGAGAGAGGGAGAGAGAGAGAGAGAGAGAGAGAGAGAGAGGGAGAGAGGGAGAGAGAGAGAGAGAGAGAGCCGGTGGAGACTGAGGAGTCCTGGGGAAAAGAGCACGGAGACTGTTGAGTCAGTTACATTTTCGAGAGACAGAGAGGGAGCTCGGCCCAGAAAAAGAAACGTCTGCTGTGGCTGAAGCTGTATAGGAGTGTGGGAGAGAGGGAGAGAGAGAGAGAGGGAGAGAGAGAGAGAGAGAGAGAGAGGGCCAGCCAAGACTTTTCAGAGACGTATTAATTCTGTGCCCGCGACAGCTATATGTGATTGATTCAAAGTCTATTCTTAGTTGGCATTTAGCTTAAATGATTTCAGCTCTCATTCTCTCTCTCTCTCTCTCTCTCTCTCTTTCACTTGCTGAGTTTCTTTCTCTCTCGTTCTCTCTTCACCTTCCGTGTCTCTGACTCCTGCACCTTGCACACAAGTCTCTCCTCTCGTCTGAGGCCCTCTGAGCCAAAGCGAGGAAGATCTGGGCTCCGACAAACTCTTCTTCTGCTCTCCCCTCTGGGAAAAAGACTCCACAGAGGCCAGTGATGCTGCTGCTGCTGCTGTTGCTGGTACTGATGCTGCTGCTGGTACTGATGCTGCTGCTGGTACTGATGCCGCTGCTGCTGCTTTGCGGCAACAACAGACCGACAGACAGACAGATAAATCTCCCCATTCCAATCCAACACCTCGAGCCCATTCATCCTTCAGGTTTAAAGCGGTGCAGCGTTCAGCGTCTCAAGTCTTGAGTCTCCAGCTACAAGACAGTGGAGCACTGAGGCTGGAGCTTGGCGAGGTGAAGGGGGGGTTGAGATGGGATGGGTTTGGTAGACGCTGAGGCTTGAGCTTGGCGAGGGGGGGGGGGGGGGGGGGGGGGTATTAGGTTTCTCAATGATGTCTTCATCTTGACCTCGTTCCTGTTGAGAACACTGCTGCTGCTTCACAGGCATCACACCAATCTCACAATGTATAGGAGAGGACAGTGAAAGAGACAGAGAGAGTGAGAAAGAGAGAGAGAAAGACAGATAGAGAGAGAGAGAGGGAGAGAGAGAGATAGAGAGAGAGGTGTGACAGGAGAGTCTGGCTGGCTGTCTGGGCTTCTTTCTTACCCTGACCTCTTTGGGAAATGAGCCGTGCCATGGGGAGACGCACAAAGGGCCCTGCGCAGAGAGAGAGAGAGAGAGAGAGAGAGAGAAAGAGTGAGAGAAAGAGAGAGAGAGAGAGAGAGAGAAAGAGTGAGGGAGAAAGAGGAAGAGAGAGAGACTTCCAGGCCCCTCGGCACCCTGTCGGGCCCGAGACTGCGGTGACCGATCATCATCATCATGGCGGCGGAGGACGGCAAACAGGCTGACCTCGTCCAGGGAGGCCTCGCTGTCGTCGGTGACGCCCGCGCTTTGTCACGTTATTGATGAGCGATGTCCAATTTGCTGGCAGCTGCGAGTCAAAGTGACGCTTATTTATACAGCACATTTTTACTGCCCAAGGAAAAGAGAGTAAACAAGAGTGAAAGACAGACATACAAAAACTGTGGTACGGGTGTGGTTTTTAACACATCTCTGTGTCCAGATAGGCACAACACAGTTTGTGTTGTTTCGTTTTTTTTTTATTTATTTGCTACACAATATGTGTTGAAAATAACACAACTTGCTTTGAAAACAGCACAACTTGCATGGTTCTTTATCTCTGTGTCAAGAGAAGGACAACTTAGTCATTTTAAAAGAGTGTGTCCACACACTCGACTCTCGTTTGAAATCTGCTCACTGAGTGTGTGCGGAAATTGTCCAGAGGACATGTTTTGAAAACGGCTTACGAGCCTCGATGCAGAAGAGGTCAACGTTGGCTTCCAGGTGCGATCTCTCCCCGAAAACAGACGCCGGATAGAGAGACGACTCGGCAGCTCCGCGGCCTGGAGGACTCGTGATAAGTGACAGATCTCTTGTCGGCTTGACACGACAGGACACGACACGGCGGTCCCACGCACGATGCTCTGCTTATCGCGCAGAGAGAGAGAGAGAGAGAAAACTTCCGTGCGGGCATTAGGAACCCGAGAGATGTAGTCCGTCGCAAAAAGGGGCGTCGTGTCATCCATCTGAGGCAACTAATGAGGGAAAGGTGGAGAAATCAGTACGAGGTGTCTGTTTATCACGCCGGCAGGATGATGGAGGAGTTTAACTCAAAGACACCAAGATGTGAGGAGGAGGAGGAGGAGAGAGAAAGAGAGAGAGCGAAAGAGAGATAGGTTGAATCTGCAAGCTATTCATTTAGCTTCTTCTCTCTCTTTTTTTTGGTATCAATTCACCGCTACACCATAGCGAAAGGTCATTTGAGGCAGTGATGGAAGGGATAGCATCGCAAAGGTTTTAATGGTCATTTTTTTTAACCATCCTTTGGGAGAGTGAGCCAAAAATCGGTGCATTCACTTTTTTAGCATGAGAGCATTTGGTCTGGATCTTTATCGCTGTCTGCTTAGCATTGCCATACAGTATGTGACAGCCGCATATTTAAAGAGACAGTGCACTACATTCGGCCTTCTCCGGAGTCCATTTTCGAAGCCAACTCACCAGCAGTAGGGACCCTGGCTGTGTGGAAGAGCCCTCTCATTTTCACAAGGGGTGCCTCTCAACATGTTTGATCCTCAAGGGGCGTTCCCGCTGATCTATAACTAACACTGGATAGACTATGCCATTGTTTCCCGCCCATCATTCTTTATGTAGATCAGTGAGGATCGAGGCCCGAGGAGCGAGGGAGGACGTATATACGCTCCATGAGAGGCACCTAAGGTCATTTCATAAGGTTCTTAGAGCGCTCCTAAGACGTTCTTATAGCACTTAAGAGCTTCTTAACGAATCTGGGAAAACGCGGCCAAGGTCTTTTCAGATACGGGCCTTCACCGGAGAAGCATTCCATTCCTTGTGCCATATAGGCAAGGGGACTTTCCATCGCAGCCAATCAACATCCGAGCCTATTTAACATCAAAAACAACATCACACATAAAAGCAAACTTTGTAGGCAAAAAAACAAGCAACAAAGCAGCCTTGGTGGGCCCCAGCTGTGGCTCAACTGGCTGGGGCACCTGCACCATACGCCGGCGACCCGGGTTCGATTCCACCCCCCCCCCCCCCTGTGGTTCTTTCCAAGCAGCCTTGGTGAGCATTTGTGAGCATTTCACTGGGGGTCCTCAATCAGGCACAATCAAGAGGTCATATGTCAGACTCACGGCTACAGAAAATGCTTGAGAATGTTGTGATTGCCAGTCCTGCATCCAGTCTCTGCATATCCTTTAGACTCAAAGGCAAATTGTTGGTATTTGCATGACAAAAAGTAAACATTGTCCCATTACAGTATCTCCATGGGCTTCAATATACCTGAGCAGTTTCACTCTTGCCATTAATTCATTTCATTATGACCCATGTTTATTTAATAGCTTTTTTAATCATCTCACATATTGACTTTTAGATACAGTCCCCTTAAAATAGCCTAATCTGCTAAATGCTTCAAATGTGAATAATTTATTACAATTCAACTGCTACTGTGAAAGAAAGACACTGGCAAGAGCATAACCCCCCAATTATCTGATTTTAAAATGCTCTATCGATTTGGTCCACTTGCAATAATACCAAATGTAGTTTAAAATGAAATGATTATGCAAGCGTTCCAAAATGACTAAGGTCTGGGAAATGTTTTATTGATTAAGACTAATACCAGACTAAACGCTAATGTTCAATGGAGATATTCATTGAAATTCCATTCAGTCAAGGACTAAAGGCTTAATCAATATAATGTGGTACTGGCTCTAAAGAGAAACACAATGACATTGATAGAGCCATGATGATAGCGACAGTATCTTATTTACCTCTTATTAACATCTCAGAACACATAAACACACCTGATATTGCATACGTCAACTATTTCTGCAGCCATCGCAATTAATCACTTATTTTACACAGTCGTAAAAAAAACAGAACTGTTGCCAATGACCTGATGATAAACAAGATCAAATACAAGTCATATTCATAAATACTGTACAATATATAATGTCATAAAATAATAAATACTATACAATATATAATGTCATAAAATAACAACAGCATCTTGCACCAACCCCTCATCTCATAGAGAAAACACACACCTTCAACATGATCCACGTTATACCATAACATAAAGCAATCCTGCCATTCAATCTTATTAGATCTTTTACGGCATAAGAAGATGAGGCTTTAAAACAGGGGGGGAGTGCCGTATGTACGTACAGTATATGGCTGCATTGTAATGGAATATTTAATATACGATATGTGTTCAAGGTGTCCCGGCTCGCTCGCCTCGCTAGTGCAATTATTACGCCGGTATCACTCTCTCCTGATGCGTCGTCCATTAGTAATTAATGCAATTCTGTCATTCACTCTTTTATATAGGTCATTGTGAGAAGCCTGATTTATGGAGGCCCCCAGCCAAACTTCTTATCACTCCCGACTTTATCCCCCCCTGTAGGACACTTGTGAAGGCCGCTGATGGGTTTGCTGCGGACATATATCATTCATGGACGTGATTTGGATGCCGCCGCCACTGCCACAGACCCCCCCCCCCCTCCTGCAGTACATGGGATCTATAGCCGCCGGTGGGGTTCGTTCCCCTCCGCTGCAGGCCTTCGGTTCACCTCTCTGAGCGAGCACGCAGTAAGGTATTAAATATGAATGCGGAAACAGCCTCCGATGCTTTACCCCCCCCCTCCACACACACACACACACACACACACATACTCTTTTCTTCTCTCTGAGCACACACACGGGCAGGCACGCATGCACACACACACACATTCTCTTCTTCTCGTTGAGCACACACACACACTGGCACACACGCATGCACGCACACACACACACACACACACACACACACACACACACACACACACACAAACATTTGTTTGCAGTCACCATCAAAACAACGATAGGTGAAGTAATAGAACGCTGTTTTTGATTTGAAAGCGATACACTTTGATATCCAGTGGAATTGAGGAACGGAATGATTATCTGAGTCTGGCAAAAGATCTGACTGAGGCTGTGTCTCAAACCGCCTACTTGCACACTTCAAATACTTAGTATAAGTACATACATACAATACAATACTAACCATCGAAAAGTTGGCACTACAGTGGACACTAGCAGTGTAATGATGGAAGTATGCTGTTTGGGACACAGCCAGGGTTAGTCTATTGGTGTCGTCTTTGCCATTTACAAGGTCTCACGTCAGTGAGGGAGGGTGATTTTGGATGGTCAAATTCCTATAAAAGCTGTTATCTGACCACTCTCCTTCTCTCCTTTCTCTCTCTCTCTCCCATCTCTCTTTCTCTCTCTCCGTCTCTCTCTGTCTGTCTCTCTCTCTTTCTCCATCTCTTTTTCTCTCTCTATCTCCATCTCTCTCCCATCTCTCTCTCTATCTCTCTTTCTCTCTGTCTCTCTCTCCACCTCTTTTTCTCTCTCTATCTCCATCTCTCTCTCTATCTCTCTTTCTCTGTCTCTCTCCATCTCTTTTTCTCTCTCTATCTCCATCTCTCTCTCTCTCTCTCCATCTCTTTTTCTCTCTCTATCTCCATTTCTACCTCTATCTCTCTTTCTCTGTCTCTCTCTCCATCTCTTTTTCTCTTTCTCTCTCTATCTCCATCTCTCTCTCCATATCTCTCTCTCTCTGTCTCTCTCTCTCTCTCCCTCAGCCCTCTCCAGTGACCAGCTGTTTCTCTTCTTTTATCTTCTCTCCTGACAACTGGGCTGACACTGTTGACAATTAGCTTGTCAATGAGAAGATCCTTAACAAAGAGATTGCCTTTGGCGTAGCAGAGAGCCGGCCTTGTGCCTGACAAGGCTTTAGAAAAACAAGGCTCTGACTCGGCTGAACTGAAGGCATCAAGGTTGCGTCTGTTTTAATTGTGAGGCAGTCTCCAGCCGCCGCCAGGCATTCATTTGTTCAAGTTGGTTTTGAGGAATAATTTGGGGATTTTGTTGCACTAGCATGTTTAGGTGGTAGTGTGTGTGTGTGTGTGTGTGTGTGTGTGTGTGTGTGTGTGTGTGTGTGCGTGTGTGTGTGTGTGTGTGTGTGTGTGTGTGTGTGTGTGTGTGTGTGTGTTCGTGTTTGTGTTTGTGTTTGTGTGTGTGTCTGTAAAAGGTCATTTGAATGCAAGTCCCTTAGAACAGCACAATTTTAATTGTATTTAGCATATGCTGGCCTCCAGATGCAGTGCACGCATGGAGGTTTTTTTGTGAGAACTTGAGTGTGAGTGGGGATATGACCAACTGGGAAAAATACGCTAGAAGTTTTCCTCATTATGTATTGAACATTCATCAAGCCATTAATGTTTGTTTATTTATTTACTGCTGTGTGTGTGTGTGTGTGTGTGTGTGTGTGTGTGTGTGTGTGTGTGTGTGTGTGTGTGTGTGTGTGTGTGTGTGTGTGTGTGTGTGTGTGTGTGTGTGTGTGGTGTGTGTGTTAAATCATTTATTAAATGCGTAATCATCAGCTAGTGATGGTCTGCTTTTGAGCACTTTGTAGGCCCAACCAGCATGTTCACTTACTCTGTATACCTTCCCATATCACATCGCTTCTATATACCTTCCCACACTTATGCACGCACGCACACACACACACACACACACACACACACACACACACCAATCACAAAAAGCATGAATAATCACAGATGAGTCTGCTGCACGAGGGTACTGCATTCTGCATATAGCCCACACACACCTAACCACACTTCTCCAGCATGGCAGGATCACCGCGGCTGAATCAAGTTGTCTCATCTCTGCCTCGGTAAAAAAGCCCTCCGCTCCCTCGTGACTGCAGCGGCAAGGCCTCGGTCAGCTAGGCCTGAGTGTGCCGTACCTTCCTCCCTTCCCCCCAATTACTCACCTGAAGCACTGAGAAAAGCATGGCGCGCGGCAGAGGAAAAGGAAGAGGAGGAGGAGGAGGGCTAGCCAATGCAGGCAAATGTGAGGACACTTCCTGTCTCTCCCTCCAGGTTGAAGCGTGTGGTGTGTTTGTCCTTCTTCCGCTGTCAAGAAGCCAAGGTCGTAACCTCCCCCCCCCCCCCCCCCTTCCCTCCCCCTCCGAAACAGCCCCACACAAGGTCCACATGAAGCCGGCGGCGGACACTCACGCCGGTGCAAGTCAGGGGCATTTCAATGCGTTAAACTTAAACAGAATCAGAGATGCGATGGGGGGGGGGGGGGGGGGTCATTTGTCCTGAGGAGAAGCTGCAGTGTGCAGAGGCGAGCAGGAGAGCAATAATCGAGCACACCGAGGTTTCTTCAAGATCGCTTCAGCACTGCAGGGAAGCGCTTACGTGGCTCATGAAATGGAGATGAACTTCAGATCAGGTCAAAAGGTCAGCTATCATTTTCTCACTCCATTTCTATTTATTTTGCAAAAGAAATATCTTTTTAAAAAAAAATGACTTTCAAAGTGTGTTCCTTGACAGTCTGTCAATGTCCTCATCTGAGTCCTCACTGCACTACTCTAGACCTGGGCTCATCAATTGAGAAGTGGCTTATATAACCCTCCTCCTTGACACGAGAGGGTCAGCAAGCGCTAAGAAGGCATGCTTTTAAAAATAATAATTTTTAAAGGGCCTTTTTTTTTTTTTTTTTTTTCAAACTCAACTGTCAAAAAAACTTTATCCATTTGCTGGTGTTCTAAGGCTCCCCTACGGTTCCGGTTGGCACCCAACTCGCGTACCCTCCCAGTGGTTTCCGCCTCCTCCCCATCTGACGGAATGTGATTAGTACTGAAAGCCCTTAAAAGCGTTAAAATATGCAGTGGACGAAGATCACAGCGGATATCCTCTTGTAAGCCCCCGGCTAGACTTTGTTGGGCCTGGAGTCTCCTCTTCACTTGTTCGCTTAGAGAGAGCAGTGCAGGGTGGAGTGCAGCAGAGTCATCTTCCAGTTTTTGTTATATTTATTTTAGATATAAATAAATCATGTAATATATTCTTTATTTATTTAGGCTATTCATTTTCAGCCCTGCATGAGCAGTTCTAAGCCAAATCAGATTTCAGAGACTTTGTACTATCTCATTCAACTACTATAACGGTATACAACTAGTAGTGAAACATAATCATGGTTAACTCCATGACAAATGGAAAAGAAGGTGAATTTAAACAGCAAAGGAACAATAATAGTAGTTTATAGTGATATAGTGACCAAAACAGGCCAAAAACACAGTAAATCCCAATGGGAGAAAGGGCAAAACCAATGGGAGAAAGGGTCCAGGGCTGAAATAAGGAGGCACTTGGAGGCCCACCACAAACAGGCCTTTCTGACCTAGCCGAACCAAGACTCTCAAACTTGAGGACCCTCAAGGTTTCTCGCTCATTAGAATGGAGCCCTGAGTCCTTCAAAGACGAGGCAAGGCTTGCTCTTAGCATTTGGAAAACACACAATGGAACAGACGAGTGAGTGTAATAAACTGATTTTGCTAACTACGTTGTTGGAGCTTTGTTTTATGTGTGTATGGACCCTGAGCAAGCTACTGACAAGGTTTGGTGCTGTTTAGATTAATATTACTGGTTACAAAATGCCATTTTCTATGAATTACAGGTTTCTGGAAGCAAGCCAGCTTTATGCAGATATTTATAAGATACCCTTCGAAAAAGAAAATGACGTTGAAAGTCTTTGTTTGAAGAAAAGAGCCTGCTCAACTAAGTTGGAAATGAAATAAATAAATAAAAGTATAGTCAGGTATCGTCAGTGTCACCCCAACATCTCCCCTGTGACTGATCCAGATTCAAACACGTTTTCAGTGCTCAGGAATCTGTGCCTTTGTCAAGAAGAGCAAACGCACACAATGAATACTTCTCACTGACGTTCTGGTCAGAGAGAGGTGATGAAGTAAAAAAGGGAAGAAACCGCACAGTCTGTTTCTCGATGCAGATGATGTGTTCGATTTGAGTACCTCAGCCATTATGCATGAGAGTGATATGAACATACATGAATTTGGAATTGGCATCTAGTCTCATGAAAAGAAGTAACTCAACTGTTTTCAAAACGCTTCAAAATGATCAATAAGGTGCACACACATGGTCTTAGTTAGTTGTGTTTCAAGATGTCTTTGGTCAATTAATGTGATCCCAATTGAACACACTGATCAAGGATCCATTGAATGTCTTCAGCACGAAGGACGTTTTCTGAGCACAACAAAATAGATGACTCCAAAAAAAAAAAAAAAAAAGGAGCATGCGGCTGACTTCTGAATTCAGACGTAGTGCTCTAGAAACCTCCCTCTATCTCCTGTAAAAGATTTCTCCTCTGAAAGGAAGCTTCGGCCATTCATCCTGACCGTAATGGACACTAAAGATTTTCTCGGCTGGATAATTGAATGCTTCTGTCGGCCTCCTGTTGCAGTTCAGGGTCCCGCGATGCCGCCGCGATATGAATTTACAGCTCCTCTAAGGCACGGGGCGAAAACGAGATTGGAAACGCCGGCCGCTAAGAGATACTGCCCTTAGAAAGGAGAGGCTTCATGTTACCACACAAACTGGGCTATGGCGGGGTGTGAGGATGGGAAGTGTGTGTGTGTGTGTGTGTGTGTGTGTGTGTGTGTGTGTGTGTGTGTGTGTGTGTGTGTGTGTGTGTGTGTGTGTGTGGAGGGGGTTAGGGAATGAAAGATGCTGGAAATTGAAACAGACCTGGTTTAAGGTCATATGCACACAAAACACATGCACACACACACACACACAGAAAAACACAAAATGAAACTAGAATACATTTTTTTTTTAAATATAAAACAATGTTTTTTTTTCACACGTATTTAATCGACCTTTCATAATGCAGATACAGTCATTAATACATTTTTTAGGCTCTTTTTTGTTTAAAAGTATGCTCACAAAGTGGAAGAGGATATGGTATCCTGATAGAACAAAAAAGTAAAAAATCACCGCTCATCCGTGTGAGGTGCAGGATTAAGAGTAAACTTGATATTTTAAGGAAGAATCTGCACACTTCAAGTCTTTGTGCAAAACATTTTTGGCCCTTTACTGAGTGTTGCAAGCTTTCGGTCGTTAGACCTTCATCAGGCAGAGTAATTGAAATATCCTGATAGAACAACAAAAAAAACTAAACAGGTTGACATACCAGGTTGACTAATTGAATCAATTACACACTACTGTGCTAAATACATGAGACCTTTTGACTTTGCGTAGGATATGATGGGATATTGCTAGACTATAAATAGAGGATCATTTAGCCTAGAGTGTGAGATTATATTGACCACAGACAAAACCACATCTATACTGTACACTATACACACTGTGAAATCACTCAATTACATCTTTACATCACCAAATGCTCTATTTTGCACAAGGATTCAGAACAGAAGATATTCTTATACACTGTACTGAAAAGACCCAGGCCTCCTTTTACAGATATTTTGGGTGAATGGCTCAACTCAGTCTTTTTAATACAGTAAACGTACCATTTGAAATGTTTAAATATATATATATATATATATATATATCTTTTTTTTCTTTTTTCATTTTTGTTGTTGTTGTTCATGTGTCCTCCAGGTCCTCTATTTTCATCTTCTTCTCCCTCCTCATTCGTCCTCCTCCTCTCACTGCAATGTCAGTTGCTTTCCAAAATCTTTTGAAGACGTGTGAACTGTGTTGCCTTTTCATAGTGCTTAGGCCTGCTACAGTATATCTGGTAACAGTCTGGTGGCCGTGTTGTGCCTTTAAGTGTCTTTACACCTGATGGCTGTGTTTGATCGAGTCTTGTGGCACCTGGGCTACTCATGGTGTCTCCAGGGTCTTTTAGTCAGTCAGCTCGCTAGTGTGAACCACAGCTCTTAACTGCTTCTTTATGAAGGAAAGCAATGGATTTTTCCATTCAGTTTTCACCATTGTTGTGGACTCAGGCCTCATATTCAACCACACTTGAATCTGGAGGTCACATGTCGACACGCAGGGGTGTTATTGCACCATTAAACCAGATGTCACATTGACAGACTGTAGGCTACTGTATGTGCTAGACCTCTGATATAGGCTGTGGGTGAACCTTTTCTTCATTAGAACAATACTCATGCCAGAGCAGATTACATACAGTATGGTGTGTTAGTGATTATGATGGGCGGTGAAGGAACAGTATCATGCCACATCTGATGTGTATGATGAAGTCAAATCATGGGACATCAACATTCATGATGTGATAACAAGGACAGGTATTGGTTATAACAGATTTATAACACACATTTACTTTTTCAATATCCATTCCACTCCATTATAGACAGAATACCAGCAGAGATCAGTTGCATTGTATATATTTTTAAATCAGGGTAGCAGTTTTCAGATTGTGTTATGTGCTTACATACAGTAATAGAAAGAAATGGCTGATCTTGAATGCAATATCTACATTGGCCATTTACAGCAACCATTCATCCAATGTGTGAATGAAGGCACATAGTGTTACTAATCTGATATCATTTTAAAAGGCTAACTGAGAAAATCTTGCAGAACCCTTTTGCAATCACGGAAGCACATAATGTAATCTAAAAACAGCTGCCCTGATTAAAATCAATGCAACTGATCTCAGCTGGTGAAAGAAGAGGAATGCCGGTGCAACACAGATGTCATGAAGAGTAGACGTTTGTAACGTCGAAACGTTAGTCATGTTTTGCACCTTTTAAATAAATCTTAAAGAAGACATCTGTGTTGCACTGGCATTCCTCTTCTTTCATGCGCCTCTGTCCTGGCCTGGTTGCACCAGATTGTCGCATAACTGCAGAAGCGCGGAGAACTTTCCTTTGTTTGCTGATGTCAGCTGGTATTCTGTCTATAAATGGAGAGGAATATACATTTCTAAGTGACCCCAAACTTTTGAGCGGTCGTGTACTGTATATACAGTAAGACTTATGGGGCAGGCTTAATGGGCTGAATAGCAGTCTTGCAACAGTGGCACAATGGTAAGTAGGCTATCGTTTTAGCATTGTATTCCCATGCCAACCACCACATTTTATACCATGTAAAATGAAGGCTAGTTTTAAGAATTTAATAGAGCATCAAAATCTAAAATAAAGTTATCAGACATCTCTGATCTGATCTCTGATGACTGATCTATTTTCGAACAAAGCCTTTTTAAAATAAAGGCAAACGTTTTTAAGCACTGACAATCAGCTACTCTCCAATTAGAAATTCATAAAAGACACAGAAGCGCTTCTTGCAACAAAAA
This sequence comes from Sardina pilchardus, assembly GCF_963854185.1. Lineage (NCBI taxonomy): Eukaryota > Metazoa > Chordata > Actinopteri > Clupeiformes > Clupeidae > Sardina > Sardina pilchardus. Next base: position 33,893,619 of record NC_084994.1, on the reverse strand, counting down.
AATAAAAAATAAAAGCACTAACAAGTCCTTCATAAAGCAACATGGGGTATTATTTTCCTTTTTATAAGGCATATGCTTTTTTTATTCATTCGTTATGGTCACGCAGAGCAAGCGAAATATATATATTTTTTTTTTCGCCTGTGTTATTGTTGTCTTCGTTTTTGTAATGGAAATCACGACTGCTCCAAAGTATCTATTGCCGAGGAGATAAAAGCACGAATGCCACTTTACAACATATTGTGTGAGTCAACGGGCATCCATTATGCATGACCTCTGCATCCATGTGGAGACTGTTTAATGTTGCATCATAAAGGGCATATCCATAGCGATGGGTCGGGGGTGCACTTTAAACACATGGAGGGCGATGGTGATGGTGATGGTGGTGGTGGTGGTGGTGGGTGAGGGTGGTGGTGGTGAGTGTAGTGTGGGAAACGGGAGGAAGCAGAGTGGTTAGTGCCCCATTGCAACAGTCGGCAGCTGCTGAGAGACAGTGGATGGCGGGGCATGCCTGGAGGGACAACGCACAGCTGGATCTATTCGTCCCCTGGGGGGGCGGGGAGGAGAGGAGGGGGAAGGGGTATTTTTACGGAGGAGGGGGTCCCGGCCCGTTCGGAGAGAGAGAGGAGGGAAGCCGTGGTGGCTGCAACTCACTAAAAAAACAGCGCGAGGCACTAATTGTCGAATTTGTTAGCGTGTCAGCGTTATTTTAAACAGGCCTGAAGAAAAGCAGGAGAGAGAGAGAGGGAGGAAGGGAGGGGAGTCGCGGAACAAGAAAGGGAAGGGTGGAGGGGAAAAAGGAGGGGTGGCAAGTACAACAACCATTACTGTGATTTTCTTTTAGATGTATACTGCCACTCACTACCTGTTCTACAGAAAGAAAGGAAAAGGAAGAAAGAAAGAAAAAAGGAAAGAAAGAGAGTGGGTGAGTGGATGAATGAATGAACGAATGAATAATAGGAAAATGGATTTAAAAAAAAACAGAGAGGGCAGTAAAGCCACTGAGACAAAACAAGAATAGTTGATCAAATCAGACAGAGGAAATGTTTAAGCAGAGAAGGGAGAACAATAGTATTAGATTGATAGTGATGATGGTGAGGAAAGAAGATTGAAGGATAAGACAAAGGTGTGTGTGTGTGTGCCTGTGTCTGTGTGTGTGGTGTATGTGTGTCTGTGTGTGTGCCTGCGTGTGCATTTGTGTGTGTGTGTGTGTGTGTGTGTGTGTGAGAGAGGGTTGATTGCCAGGAAGACAGAGTGATTGAGAGACAAAGGCAAGAGAACGAGAGGGGAGGTAATTGGTAGCTGTAGTCTTCTTGATGTACACGGGTCCTCCCTAAAGGGATGAAACTTGTGCACATTTTTGTCATGAACTTGTTAAGGCAGCACGCTTTGGTGAAGCGGAAGCAACTACAGCGAGACAGAGAGATGGGGAGAGAGAGAGGGAGGAGAGAGAGAGGGAGAGAGAGAGAGATGGGAAGAGAGAGGGAGAGAGAGAGAGGGAGGAGAGAGAGGGAGAGGGAGAGAGAGATGGGGGGAGAGAGAGAGAGTCCATCAGCCTTTGCAGCTGTCCACAGGCGGCTCCACATGCCACTGTGCTAAGAGCTCTCCTGATGGAAGGAGGCAGAGGGAAGGAAAAGAGACAGGCCTCCAGATTAAAGTGGTGTGTGTGTGTGTGTGTGTCTGCGCGTGTGGTTGTGTTTATGTGTGTGTGTGTGTGTGTGTGTGTGTGTGTGTGTATGTATGTGTGTGTCTGTGTGTGTGAGTGCGTGCGTGTGTGTGTGTGTTTTGTGCAACATCACACACAACTTCTTTTTAATGTATAAGTGAGAATGGCAAGATGTGAGAGTGGCCAGGTTATATCCTCCCAGTCTTTTTAGATTGGTACAATATACCCTGGAAAAAGTAAAATAAAATGCAGCTTTTCTCCTGCTTGGAAACCCAATGAGAGATCTCGCAGATACAGAAACTGATCAATGCCGTATGTCATCAGTTCAATTGAGGGCTTTCTCCTCCAGAGGCAGATATTTATGAGAGGGTATTGGGGGATATTGCTTCTCATGGTGGAGCTGACTGTGGTTGAGAAGCATCTTTCAGGGGCTATTTGAGAGTTATGCGGGTGTTAAGTCGGGGTGGATGACCATTACTGCCCCTTAGATCCCCCGATTAGGCCTACGAGGAGATTATTGAAAAAAATGATCATTATCTGATTATGTGTTGCTTTCTCTTTCTGGTGTTTGTATAGTGTGTGTGTGTGTAGTGTGTGTGTACGTGTGAGTGTGTGTGTGTGTGCGTGTGTGTGTGTGTGTGTGTGTGTGTGTGTGTGTGCGTGAGTGTGTAGTGTGTGTGTAGTGTTTGTGTGTGAGTGTGTGTGTGTGTGTGTGTGTGTGTGTGTGTGTGTGTGTGTGTGTGAGTGTGTAGTGAGTGTTTGTGTGTGTGTGTGTGTGTCTGTGTGTGTGTGTGTGTGTGTGTGTGTGTGTGTGTGTGTGTGTGTGTGTGTATGTGTTTGTGTGCCGGCCTTTCTGTTTACTCAAGATTCCAATAAGGGCGGGAACAGCTTAGCGAATCCACCGGGACTTCCTCCTGTTTTACTTTTAATAAGAAAAGAAGGCTGCCAATTATAGGTCCTCTGTCTCACCCTCCATACCAAACTCTCCACTCTTTAAATTGGACCTCTCTCCGCTGCTATCCAGACCCAAATCTCTTTGACAGAGAAACCCCTCTCTCTCTCTCTCTCTCTCTCTCTCTCTCTCTCTCTCTCTCCTTCATCTTAAAAAACCCTTTATATTTTAGCCCTTTTAAATGAGCTGAAATTCACAGCCTCTGTAGGGTCGGGTTGAAAGAGAGAGAGAGCTGCTGTGATTATTTACTCTCAGCTAAGATTTCACACAATGTGTGTATTTGTGTGTGTGTGTGTGTGTGTGTGAGAAAGAGAGTGAGAGTGTGAGTGTGTGTGTGTGTGTGTGTGTGTGTGTGTGTGTGTGTGTGTGTGTGTGTGTGTGTATGTTCATTATTTTTACCATATTTCCCAGTAACTATTTTGAGATGAATGGGAGAACAATACAGAATACCATTCGCGTGATCTGGTAGCCCATGCTGTGACCGCACTGTTTGTTGTGCAGTATCAGCCGCACAGCACACGGTAGGGCGACTGACAGCTCTGGAGCCGGAATTGGAATGCCGAGCGCCTCTATGACATCACAAAGCCCCGGTGCTTCTAAGCACCATTGAGAACATCATCGTCGTTATCATCGTCGTCGTCATGGTGAGACTTGACTCTACGTGCTTTCACGGCACAGTAGGCACTTGAAACGAGCCTTACAGCCTTCTCCACCTCCATATTCCCTCCCCCCTTCTTCATCCTCCTCTTCTTCTTCTTCTCTTCTTCTTCTGTTTTTTGCTCCTTTCACAGCTGACTTCTCTCTGCGTCAGGGCAGGCGTGGGGGAGCTTTAGGAGGTGAACTCCGGGTTGGGGAGGAGGTGAGGAGGTGGCGCATGAGGGGTGACTGATGAAGTGGTGCTTAATCCTCCACGTCGCCCGGGCGCACGCACCGCTCCGCAAAGGTGAGTAAACAAACAAACAAACAAACAAACAAACAACGACTCCACGGTGGATAATGGAAACCTGGCTGCCGTGCGCTGTGTTTGGAAGTCGGCGAAGTGATGCTCGCCGCTGCTCCGACAGTTCCTGTGTAGATGGGGTTTCTTTTTTTTTCAAATCCACGCTAAGAAAAGCAGCTGGAGCTAAACTCCACCAACACATAGACACACACACGTGCACACACACACACACACACACACACACACACACACACACACACACACACACATTAAAGGCGCACACATTTATACAGGCGCATACATTTAAACATGCATTATTAATAGGACAGATGAACGCATGAAGGCCTGCAAAAATGAGTACAGCAGAGCTTTTCAAACTTTTGTGTGTGGGTGGACCACTATTTGTAATCAAGAGTTTTCACAGATCACCTCATAATACGCATCACAAAATGTCTAAAACGTACTGTCCGACGTGAATTCATCCGCACCTCTTACTGTAATAGGCCGCTAGCACTGAAACTACAACTGGTAAAACGCAACGTCAGTACAGCAGGCTCGTTAAAAAAAGAGAGTTTACGGCACACAACGGCTGCCACATATTTTATTTACTTATTTATTTACTCGTTCGCCCAAGGGCGCAATCAGGTTCATTTTGAACGACAGGCTCATTTCCATAGCAATGGATCTATACAGTAGGCCTAATGAGAACACTTTCAAAACCTTTTGGCGATTTTAGGAGATTATCAATCTAACAATTATAAATTATTAATCTTCAGAGTGTTACAAGTCCTCAAGAATTAGGCTATGCGAGTTTGTTCTTTTAGCAGCACACATCCGCAAAACATTTCAGAAACGCGAGATCAAGAAACTAACTGTCGTGATGAGATACGCATCCCTGGTTAATTAGAATGAGATTTGTTGAGATTCCATCATAGGCTTAAGAACAATAGTACCTGTTCTATTAGGATCTTCCTATTTCAATTTTCAGGCCAATTTAAAAGTGGAGACATTACATTTTAATTATTTGAGCAGGAATTGAGTCTGACCGGAGGCCTTGAAGCATAGATTTTGTAAAAAAAAAAAAAAGATTTATGGAAATCTTTATAGGCTCAAAGCAGTCCTGTGGTCTGATTAATCGATTAATTGAGTCATCACAGATAATTGAGCAGTAGTGAAGATGTGAGTTAGCTTAAAGTTTAGAGGAAGCTAAGCCCCATTTGTCCACAGGAGTGAACAGGAAATCTTGATGTCTTTGAAGTGAACAACTGGTTATCAAGTTAGCTTAGCTCGTCACTCACTTGTGGAAGACTCCTAATGTGTCCTAGTGTAGATTCACGGTGCTGTTAACATCCAGCAGCACTTTTTCAGTCATTCCTCACTTCTGAGGTAGGGAATTTTCTATTGGGACCTCAACCCAATAGAACACCTTTGAGATGAATTAAAGCAAAGACTGAGAGCCAGTTTGCTTGTCTAACATCCATGTGTGACTTCACAAATGTGCTTTTGAAAAAAATGGTCAAAATTGCCCATAAACACACTCCTAAACCTTGTGGAAAGCCTTCCCAGAAGAGTTGAAGCTGTTATAGCTGCTCTGGGTGGGCCAATGTCATAATAAGCTCTATGGATTAAGAATAGGATGTGACTGAAGTTCATATGGGGGTGGTAACCCAAAACTTTTAGCAATATACATGTATATTGGCAAAAATCTATTTTTGTATTTTGGTTCCACGTCCCACTTCCCATTTGCTGGATCAGATGTTATTTTAATTCATATGTCAGTCTGTTTATGGCTCCTTTGTTAGTGTGTGGCTGTTTCGTTCTGAATCTATGATCTTCCTTGTCAAAAAAGAAAAGCATTATTAATAGGAACAAAAAACAAATGTCCTGTTCATCGCACCCCATGTTTCTTTTCACCACTAGTGGTGCCCGCTCCACACTGAGAACTAATGATCTATGTTGGATCTATCTATGGGTCTTAGGACCCATTTAACAAACTGTAAAACAAGCCCACTGAACCTTGTAAAGGTTTCTTCTGATTGTTTTGATCAAAAGAGACTTGCGGAATGAATTGTGGTGATTTTAGAACGTTTCATTCTATTTGCCAGAATTCTTCGCATCATCACTATCATTAATAACAGTAAACTCTGATTAGTTCCTATCATGTGTCCAGTGACATTTACCCCTGCATGTCAACATATACCTGAATGTCTCCAGTCTTTGAGTGATAGTATTTGTACAGCTGGAGTATTTGTACTGCTGTGTGAGGTCTGATCTGAACACTTTGTATTGCCAGTGTCTCTATTTGCCCATAATTGTGGCCTGCTGATTTTGTGTTAGGGCGCGCTCACACTATGGGTGCCTCTCATTTGGTCTTTTATACACCCTCCCTTCCTTCCTCGATCCTCGTCCTCACTGATCTAGATTAAGAATGATGGGGCGGCAACAATGGGATAGTCTATCCGGTGTTAGTTAAAGATGAGTGGGAACGCCCCTCGAGGATCGAGCATCAAAGATCGAGGGGAGATGTTGAGAGGCACCCTATGCCATCTGCGCCGTACCCGAGTACTGTACGTGTGTCAGCCGTGGTGGACTGGTCGGGGATCGAACCGGCAACGCTCCGGTTCCAAGCCCGAAGCCCTAACCAGTACACCACGGCTGCCCAGTTTGATAACATGCAGTGTGAGTGCAGACCAAGAACGAGAGATCTGTACTCCAGCACGGTACAAGTCAACCATGCCCAGTGTGAGTATACACCCTTACACAAGCCCGGAGCATCTACACACACATTTCCTGGTTCTTGTGATAACTACCGGAAATAGCATGGTAAACAGTGTTATGTATGAGAAGTCCTTCAAAGCTCTAATATAGTATTTAATGTGACATTTCATATGATTTGAATAAACTGAACTTTAAGTGAAGTTGTTTTATGTATTCGTGATAAAAAACACTAACTATGGAGTATATTAGAGACTGCTCTGTTATGAGGGCTTACCAAAATGCTTGTCATGAATATGGAACAAGCAATGCACTTTTCAACTACATTAACAGACCTAAACTACCAAACATTTTGTTACATTTTTGCAAATAGATGCAAGATCTTAAGTATTCATGTATTCTAAACACTATACCCCTGACCCTCTCATTAGAATAGCTCAGACTCAAAATGGGAGTTTAAAAGCTTTTGGGCTCATAATTCACCTGTCCTCACATTTCACATAATTTCAGTCTCTTTCTTCAAGCGCAGTCTTAGGTGCGACGCTCGCGCGCAGCGGCCTCGGTAATACCTTTGGCGTTGATAGTCAGACGTTAATCCCCCGCTCTTAAGGCGAATGACCTTGTTTAGCCTTTCATGTTTGCGAAGAGCTTCCCTTGTTGTCGTTTTTTTTTTTTTTTGCTGGTGTTGTTTGTGCAGTCGGTTGTACTCTCACCTCTGGGAGGAGTGTTTTGCCTGTGCGGTCAGAGCTAACACAATATTGTTGCTTATCAGCCGAGTCGTGAAACAAACAAACAAAAAAAAAAGAAAAGAAAAATATGGAAATACACACTTGAAAAAAAAATTAATGCAAATCAGGCCTACAATCACTTGAGTGAATAGCACTTGATGCAGATTAGGAGGGGAAAAAAATGAACACATCAAGTTATCTGAGCCAGGTCGTTAAATATGGTGAATCGGCTATGCGACTTAGCAACTAGGAGTGAAATTTGTAAATTGAACTAACAACAAAAACGTAACTGCAACTGTCAACACTTGAATATGATTCTCAATACTTTTTACAATGTCACTGTCACTGATCTGAATCATCAGCATTCGTTCCCTTGAGCAGAACTGATGGTTCGGTCTAATGATTTTCACAACGACATGTATAACTGAATAATGAAAACTGGATGCTTCACTATCCAAACATCCATGTCAGTGCAGAGGGCATCGCAGATCGGAATACATTAATTGTTAAAGCAAACAAGTAAACGCAGTATTGTGAAACAGCTTAGCTTCATTTGCTATATGCTAATTTAAACGCATATGCCGCAACAATTCCGAACACGCCATCCGTGCGTCTGAAGCTTCGGGCTCCGACCGGCAGCCGGTGCCGGTTGACGGGTTCCGTGCGCGAGCGTGGGGAGGAAATTTAACTCTGTCTGTGGCCGCGGGGGGAAAGAATTGA